>NC_090937.1:728893884-729196914 GCF_040938575.1 Ambystoma mexicanum | reverse complement strand
CTGGCAACAGATCGCAGAAGCACGCCAGTTCCAACTGGTTCATAAACGTTACATAGCACTTCTCGCTAGTGAGGGGGACCCAGGGATATAGATTATCAGCAGCTCCGGGGAATAGATGATCTCACCTTCCGCCCCGCCTTCCATCCGGTCCCAGGCTTTACAAGTAATTTTCAACATGTTATTTGCTCTTGATATCCGCTTGTGCGCTGTCAGGATAATAGACTGCAGCAGGAACGGTGATGCTATCGCCCTTTCTACTTCTACATGTTCCCGGTCTCCCCGATCCCCGAACCAGTAGATCAAGAATCCGGCCTGGGCCACGTTATAATAGGTCTCAAAGTCAGGTAGTGCCAGCCCCCCCATGTGTAGCGGTGCCACTAGTTTGTCCAATGAAACCCTGGCTTGCTTCCCAGCACCGAGAAACCACAGCATCGCGGACCTAAGGTCTTTAAAGTAGTCCTGGGAAGTGTAGATGGGACAAATTTCGGAACACGTACAGGAATTTGGCAATAATACAGTTTTAATCAAGGAGAGTCTACCATAGAAGTTAAGGGGTAGGTTCATCCATCGCCCCATCATAGATTTTGCTTGATCTAACACTTTCTGGTAATTGCATGTATCGTGAACCCTTGGATCCCGAGCTATGTTAACCCCTACTTATCGAGTGCAGTCGGTGTGCCATTGGAACGCCCATTCATCCACATATTTGACTACGCTATCCGTCAGCGGAAAAAGGAACAATTTTGTCGGGTTTACTTTTAGTCTGGAAATCTCCCCAAATTTTATTATATCTCGCATAATTGGATTAATGTTATGCTCATGGTGCGACACAAATGTCACCATATCATCAGCATACAGACACCACCAGCCTGTGTTTATGCAGATGGATCCCCCTATGTATGTGGTTCTCCCTGAGCGCCTCCACCAATGGTTTGTTGACCAGAGTGAACAACAGCGGGGACAGGGGGCAGCCCTGCCGAGTGCCTCTCTCCAACACCTTGTTAGGAGTAAATTGATCGTTTACCCTGATCTTAGCCTTGAGTAGCATGTATAGCAGCAACACTAGTGAGATGAACCGCTCCCCAGGTCCCATCCTGCGCAATGCCGCAAAAATGAACGGCCACTCCACTGAATCGAAAGCCTTGGTGGCATCAAGAAGTGCCGCCAAGACGGGCTTATTCTGCGGCACAGCAGGTATCAATCCGAACATTCTGTGGAGGCCATGGGACGTGGAGCGGCCAGGTATAAACCATGACTGATCCGCCCTTACCTTCCTCTGCATCAGGGCTGCCAGTCTAGATGCCAGTATTTTGGCCAGGATTTTGTTGTCTAGGTTAATAAGGGAAATAGGTCGATAAGAGGAGCAGTCGCTCGGGGCTTTGTCTGGCTTAAGTAACACTACCACCACCGCATCCTGAAAGGACTCCAGCAGAAGGCCGTCTCTCAGGCTCTGGTGGTACATTTGTAGTAGACAAGGGCTTAGTTTCCCTGCATATTGCCTAAAAATTCTGCGGTAAATCCATCTGGCGTGGGAGATTTCCCAGAGAGGAGGGATTTGATAGCCTCTGATACTTCCTCTAGTGATATTGGCCGCCCTAGCCATTATCTTTCCTCTTCTGTACACCAGTACAGGGCCGTCTGTTGCAAATAATTCTCCACTGTGCTCTGGGAGAACTGCACCTGCGAGGAGTATAATCTGCCATAGAACTGGCAGAATTTGCTGTCTATGTCCACATCTGTGAATTTCTCTGTGCCTTGAGTGTCATTTATGGACAGCACACAATTCCTGGAGCCGTCCATCCTTGCGGCCCTGGCCAGGAGTTTCCCTGGTCTCTGCCCTTCCCCATATTGCAATATCGCGGCCTTCCCCGATAGAAATGTGACCTCCTTGTGAGCCAGATCGTTCAACTGCTGCAACTGCTTTCTAATCTCAGCCTGCTCCAGAGGTATTGGTGTGGGCGTCCGTGTTTGTAGGTTCCGAATCTGACCTTCGGCTTTTGTCATTTTTTTCTTTTCTGGTTTAGTACCCCAGATTCCCTCGATATGCATTGACCTCTAGACACACATTTAAAGCTTTCCCATAGAGTCATGGCAGACCCCAACAACCCAACATTTATTTCAAAGAACATATCTAAGGCCCCTACCAGGCTCTCCCAAAACACTATGTCGGTCAATCCCTCGCTTTTGAATACCCAGGGTGCCCTCCTAGATCATTCAGTTCAATAGCCAATAGTACTGGTGCATGGTCCTATAGTGTATGGGCAAGAATAGTCGCTTCAGTTACCGACCCTGTGAGTGCATGGGAAATCAGAAAATAATCCAGCCTGGATGCCGAATGATGTGCCGTGGAGTGACATGTATATTGTGATATGTTCTGGTTCCTATGCCTCCAAACATCAGCCAATTCCTACCCCGAACACATGTCTTGGAGTTTGTTAGTCACCCTAGATGTTGGGCAATGTGTTCCCCCAGTGCAGTCTATATCCTGTACCTAGATTGCATTGAAATCCCCGACCCAGACTGTGACTCCAGGTGTCCTTTTCCCCAATTGGCAGTCAATCCATTCCAGTGTGCCAACCGTGTCTTGTTTATGACCATAGTAATTGATCAAAGTGTGCAATGTTCCCTGTATAATCCCCTGCACCACCAGTCCCCTCCCCTCTTGATCTTTGACCATTGTGGTTAGAATCATGGATTAGAATACACACCCATCTGGAGTGTGAGGAGTAAGAGGAGAAATATCTATGACATCTCCAGCTCTTCCTGAATCTCCCTTCTGAGTCCAGTGTGAGATGTGTCTCATGTAGGAAGGCCACCCCTACTTGGTGTCTTTGCATATATAATACCCTACGACATTTTGATGGGCAATTCAGGCCCATTCCATTTCTCCTTCTAATCTACAAACAACCCCTACTGTGACCACCCCCACTCCCCCACAGGCAACCCCAACCTGCCAGTTCCCTCCCTCCCCTTACACCCTCTTACCAACCATTGCTCATGCTTGGGGGGTTTGTCAGGGCCCAGAAAACCCAGTTACCCATTCTTGTTTATGTTTGCAGCTATCATGAAGTCTCACACGTCATACCGCTTCTTGCACTGGCATGGCTCTCAGATCTTGCTGGGTTGCCCGCCCATCCCTCATTGCCTCTGTCATAAGGGATTCTTCGTAACATTTCAAGAAAGGTATTTGCCTCCTCCAGAGAGTAGACAAAATTTGCTCTCCCGTTATGTTCGATCCTAAGTTTAGATTGGAACAGCATTATGTATTTAACGCCCTTCTCTCTGAGCCTTCTCTTCAGATCCAGAAAAGTCTTTCTAGAAGCTTGAACTTTGTCCGAGAAGTCGAGAAAAATACAGATTTGTGTGTTCTGGTATCTGAGAGGGCCTTTTTCTTTAGCCACCCTGAGCGCTGCATCCCTAGTTCAATAGTCGCGTTATCAACGGAATGGACGGGCAGGAGCTCCGGGTATAGGTTTCCGCCGCTAGGTATATGATGAGCCGTTCTACGATGAACACAACAGAGAAATTCTCTGTTGCACAGGACTTCCTTTAGTAGATTCACCACCATTGCTTCCATGTTGCATTGGTCTGCTTACACCAGTATTCCTACAATCCTCAGGTTATTCCGACGTGATCGGGACTGAAGCTTGTCCTGTTTGTCCGTCAACGATTTCATCTCTTTCTTGAGTTCCGCAAGATCTATTATTGCATTGCTGGTCCTGTTTTCAATGGTGGATATCCTCCCTTCGGCTTCATCGAGATGTTCCCCATGTCTATCCAAGCGGACCTGCATGTTGTCTAACTTGCAGGTCAGTGTGTCCATTTTCCATTTAACGATTGAATGCTCGATTGTACCTGGCCGAGCATTGCCTTGATGTAACTGAACACTTTGCCAGGGACTGTGACGGAGGTCTACGGCGTCTCTTCCCGGGGGTCTTCTCCAATTCTGACGGATGTGGATAGTGTTGCGGTTTCAAAGTGCATTTTTGTGCCTTAGACACAATGTAAGAGAAGGCCTTGCACATCTGTCTATATAGAATATATAGTCCACCGCGTGGAGCGCTCCAGCGACTGTCCTCAGCAGTTTAATCAGAGCTAGATGGAAGTCCCAGGGTTGATTCTGCGGAGGTCCTTGTAAGCATCTTGATTTCTGGCCTAGAGTTGGCCCCACACAGCTCACACGGCTTGCTCCCCACAATGCCTTAGGTCGGGGCACCAGTGCGGGTCGCTGCTTCCGCGTAGGTGTGCTCACACTACAGCCAATCTGCTGCTCACCTGCGATTCCCCTCCCGCGGCAAGCCACAGCAACGTAGTCTCAAACAGGATCTATGCATGTGGCCAGGCCAGTGCCAGCTCTTGATCCTTCTCTCCCTAGAGTGAATCATCAGCGGGGCATTGAATGGGTCCCCTCGCGATCTGTGCGGGGTCCCCCACACCGTTACTAGTATCTGCAGTGGTATTGTAAGTGTTCCCCCCCCATAGCCATGCAGAATATGGAATGCAGGCCTGCCTGGCCCTGGGCTCCGTTATGTGTCTCTGGGAGGTGGGAGCTCCGGCTCTCACTGTGCTCCCGATGGCTGGCGTACCTCCTCATGCGTGGTGCCTGTCAGTTGTCCCTCACCTTGGGGTTGCGGTCCTTCTGAGGAAGCTGAGTGTAGTGTGTGGCAGTGACTCGCCGACTTTATGGAGGCCCTCTTGCCTGAGGATTCCCTCTGTCTGTGGGCCATCTCCTGGCCCTCGCCTCTTCTGGCACAGGCTCCGAGATGTGTCACACCTACTTGCGATCCTTCTGAGGAGGCTGAGTGTAGTGTGCAGGTGGGTCCCGCTGGCTCTGTGCAGACCCTCTTGCCTGAGGAGTCCCCGTGTCAGTCGGCTGTTTCATGGCCCTCGCATCTTCTCGTGTGGTCTCCGAGATGCAACACACATTCCACATTCAGATGCCGGGGCTCGCCCTGCTGCAGACAGCCGAGGGATCTGTGCTGGCGGCTCTCCAAGCCGTGTATTGTGCGGAGGGGGGTCGGGCGCCGTGCCGAAGGCTCCACTCGGCATCCCGAATGGTTAACCATGTCCTGTTCTCACCGCGCCTACCTTGCAGCTTATCTCAGAGTGTGCAGCGCGGGTCCGCTGTCCATCACTCCGTGCTTCTTCTTATCATTGTGCCGATCTCAGGACCACAAGTAGTGTGGAAGCTCAGATTTCAGGAGATTATGCCTCATGCGTTCCCCCAGCTGCAGGGTGTTTCGCGGGTCCAAACGCTACAGCACAATCAGGATGTTGGGCTGGATAGTGCTGGGTAAAGCGGGAGCTCAAGGGCTCACAGAAATTTTCTTTGTAAAGTGAAATTGAACTAAGCTAAAGTGAATGCGAACCTTGAGTCAAAGTGGTCCTGCGGTGGTCTGTAAGAACCACGCACATTCTAAAGGCTTTGACATCCGAAAGGGGTCTGAGCCTGCGTAAGGGAGACCTGAAGTCTCGGCAGAGGGGGATCTTTTTGTGAACTTTACATTGGAATACAGTTTTGGAAAATAAAGAAGGAGACTTGAACTTGGAAGGCCAGGAGGGCCTCAATCTATGGTGCGGAACTGCTTAGAGTGTTAGAAGCTGAGCCAAAGTATGTCATCCTGCCTACAAGGACAGCCTTACTCTGTGAGGTTTAACGTGAGGAGGAGAGCTGGTTCAGCTACCTTTATTCTTTTTGAACACTGATTTTTCCTTTGCATACATTTTTCCTTTTTACACTTTTTGTACAAGAGATAGGGCAGGCATTCGTTTTTGTTAGCATAGGCCATTTTGATTTGATGGACTCCACCAGGACTGTTTTGTTTATCGTTTGATGGTCGGGACTACTCCCATCTTAGTTATAGGGAAAACTAGGAGTTTCCTCAACCCCAACATTTTCAATGAACGTTTTACAAATTGTATCAATTGTGTCAGTGTCATACTTGTGATACCATGCTTTTCCTGCAGGACTCACACTGTTGGGGTGATTAGGAAGGGTACTGGAGACTTAAGTTGCTGGTTTGCTTTAGGTTGATGGTGTTGGAGAATGCTGGCGACTTAAGCTGCTGGAGGGTGACACTGCGCTAACATGAAGGTGTTGGAGCAAGTCATTGGAGGTGTAAGGTGTTGGAGGGCAGGAGGGCACAGCTCCTGCTGTGGGAATTGGGGAAAAGGGAATGCAGGAGTCTTGACAAAATCCAAAATTCCCCAAAAACTTTTGCGGAATGGGAAACCGCTGCTCCCGTGACTGGTTAATATAATTAAACGAGACTGCAGAGGAAGAAACAAAGAAACAAGGTGAGGAACTAGAAACCATTGAGAAAGAATTTTTAAAAAATAAAAACATACAAGATGCAAAAAAAACCTTGAAAATCTCGAAATAGAGATCAAGAAATGTAGACAACTAAACCTTGATCGCAAGATATTCAAACTACAAAAGGGTATCTCAAATTATAAAGAAGCCAAAACATATCCGTACCTGAAAGAGGGTTTCTTCACTAGTCCAGTGGTAAACCAAAATCAAAATTACCGGAGAGGAAATAGGACAGTAACGTTCTCGAATTCATCAGGATCGTCAAGTGGCTCAGATCCTTCACTAAGCGGACCATCGCAGAGAGATCGGGAACAGTATCTGCAACAAGGGTTTTTTTACAGAGGGGGCCCACAAGGAAGACCACGATAAAGAGCCACGCAACAACAAGGGATCAGGACACGACAATGGTTTACGAATCAATAGGACAAAACTACATACCAATTTTCAATCCGTCTACATACAGTCTGAGTCCAACAGAATCGGACCTTCAATCGAAGGGATTATCATATGTCCCTGTGACTAAAGCAGATCCGTTTAATGTCGAACTTGAATTACACTGTTTCTTTAGAAACATTTGGCTCAAACACTTTTTTGAAATATACCTACTGAGTCAGAGCCGTGAAAGAACAGAGACCAACATTACTGGATTGAAGATGCAATCCAACTTCAACCCCCCTCCACATGGTTATCCACCAGAGATAATCACGTTTGAGAACATGGTCACAAAACAAATTTTTGAAACTATGAAGAAGAAAAACTACCAAAGAGATAACTTGAAAAGGGCTGAGAGATTGTGCCTAAAAAATCTGAGTGAAATGGAGGAAGGGATAATCAAACCGGCAGACAAAGGTGGCGGGATTGTGGTGATGGACACTACCAAATATGTAATAGAATGTTTAAGACTACTGAGTGACACCAGCTCTTACAAAAAGCTTGACCATGACCCCACAGAAAGACTTCAAAATGAGATCAAAAGCCTGACGGACCATGCTATAAATGAAGAATGGATATGTACAGAGGAAGGGCACTTTTTAAATAAACAACACCCTAAAAAAGCAGCATTATATTCTGTATTCTGCCAAAAATGCATAAAGATAGAGACATCCCCCCAGGCAGACCAATCATGTCTGCTATCGATTCACTACTGGAACCTCTGTCGATATATAGTGAGTTCATTCTCAAACCATTTGCACTGAGTATGCCATCATATATAAAAGATACGATGGACATAATTAAGGCACTAAAGGGACTCACGATTGGAGAAGAAGATCTATCGGTTACAATGGATGTCGAGTCATTGTACACGTCCATACCCCAAATGGAATGTTTAAGTGTACTTGGAGACTACCTAGACACACAAGCTATACCCCATAAACCACCTATAGCGTTTATACCCGAATGTCCAAGAATCGCCGTGACAAAAAACTTTTTTCTATTTAAAAACAGCTGTTCAAACAGAAGAAAGGAGTGAGCATGGGGGCAACCTTTGCCCCCCACGTAGCAAATCTATACATGGCCAACTTCGAGGCTAGATTTGTACCTAAGACTCAGTTTGTCACGACTCATTGCCACCCAGAATTTGGCGGGTATGGTGTCGTTACATAGACGATGTATTTATCATTTGGAAATGCACAAGCACATCCCTTCTGGAATTCCACAAGTGGTTGAACACTTGTGATGTAAACATAAATTTCATGATCAAATGGAGTCAAGAGCAAGTGAGCTTCCTAGACCTTATGATTAAAAAAGCATGGACAACCTTAGAGTCCTCACTGTACGGGAAGAAAACGGATAAAAACACATTACTTCACTATTCCAGTTTTCATCCTGATGGCCTAAAGCACAACCTACCATATGGGCAATTTTTACATATTCAACGTAATTGCACCGCAAAGGATTACTATGACATACATGCATCACAACTAAAAGAACGTTTGCAAATGCGGGGCTACCCGAAGAAGATGGTAAAAAGTAATATGAACAGAGCAGCGAATACCAAAAGAGAGATTAGTCCGGAGACAAAGGAAAAACAGTCTAATGATAGACTAGTGTGTGTGACAACGTAAAACCCCATCAGCAATGATATTTAAAAAATCATCAACCGAAATTGGAATCTAGTCAAAAATCCAGGGACCCTATCAAAAAAGCCAATGTTTGCATTTAAGCGCAGTAGCAATCTACGTCAAAAGACTGGTACATACCTACAGGGAGAGACCAAAGGAACAGACGGTCCTCAATCAATGGGGACTCCCACCGGTAATTGGACACCCTAAATGCAGTAACTGCGTTGTGTGTCCACTTACGGAAACCAAATACATGTTCCAACATGGCAATATCAAATGGGAACTCAAACGTTAGTCACACCAACTGCTTAACAAAAAACGCTATATACATTATCTCATGTCCCTGCAACCTACTGTATGTAGGCAAAACGACAAGAGAGATTAGATTAAGAATAGGGGAACACCGTTCCTGCATAGGGATAAAGCTCATTGACAGACCTTTGGTTGACCACTTCACCAAGAAAAACCATAAAGACACAGATCTAAAATGGTTTGTGTTACAAAGCATCAGACCCAGAGACCGAGGACCGAGGGGGCGATATGGCCACTGCATTACACAAGCTTGAACAGCGCTGGATCTATTTGCTAGACACAGTACGCCACGGATTGAACATTTCAGTTGAATGGAATGCCCTAACCACTAAGTAAAATTGGACTATCCATTAGTGGGCCACAGCACCACGCTACCATCTGCCACATGGACCTGCGATGAAAGATCTGCCATCCCCAATGTTTGGAATGTAGAGGTAGGAAGAGGCCGAGACGCTTTAAAATGTTTTACTCGTATCTATTGTGAATACAATATGTTGAGAAAGTTATTGGGAAATTTTAGTTTAAAAGTTGAGGGGGGAAGAGGGATTTTCATTTCATTCGCAACTTCTACAAAATTCTTAAGCCGGATCACAATGAAAGGGACCAATGGTTAAAGTACAATAATGGCTGAGTTAACATTTGTCTAGTTGAATGTCCAGGGGCTCAACTCCCCAATTAAGCGGAAATCTATGTTGACTAGGTTGAATGATATGCACGCCTAGGTGGTATGGCTGCAAGAGACACACTTACTTCCGGAGGATGAACAGAGGTTGAGACATAGAGCCTTCCCTACATAATATCTAGCCTCTAGTGGGACTAAAAAGCGGGGAGTGGGCATCCTATTAGCAAAAAATATTAGTTTTGAGAAACAATTTGTTAAAAAAGACCCAGATGGCCGTTACTTGATGCTGGAGGGGAAACTGATGGGCCAACTGGTGACCTTGATCTCAATTTATGCCCTTAATGCAAAACAAGACCACTTCATACTGAACCTGTTTCCCAAAATCGCGCAATGGGGAATAGGGAAAATCCTAATTGGAGGTGATTTTAACGGGGTGATGGATGCAACAATGGATAAAACTCTCCCAGCCACCTCCACTGACCATACATTCAGACAAGCCCTGGCCAAATTTTTAAGGGAATTACATCTATTAGAGTCTTGGCGATTCTTTAACCCACAAGAAAGAACATATGCCCACTACTCGGCAGTACACAGGGGTTACTCCCGTATTGATATGATACTTATCTCAGAAACAGTTGTCCCACAAGTCACAGGCTTAGAAATCGAGTGCGATGCCTATCAGACCACGCTCCGGTACTCCTAAAAATAGAACCAAACTGCAGACAACAACAACCCCACAAATCCTGGCGATTAAATGAGGTAATATTGAAGGATCTAACGGTCCGGATAAGCATAGAACAAACCCTACAGAACTATCTCAGGGAAAACATGACACCGGGGGTAGATTGGTCGACTATCTGGGATGCCAGCAAAGCAGTAGTACGGGGGGAATTTATCGCGCAAACATCAAATTATATTAAAAGTCGGGAGAGGGTGAGACGCAATATGGAAGCCAACATACACAAGGCGGAGGTGGTATACAAAGACAGGGGCTCACATAAGGCTTGGCGGGAATTAGAAAAGGCCAGAGCGACCTTAGAAACCCACCTAGCAGATGATGCAGCACGCCTTCTGGTACAAACAAAACAATTTTATTACATATATGGGGGTAAAGCTAACCGATTCCTTGCTGCTAAACTGAGGCACCAGAAACTTCGGAACGTATAACCCAACTTCGTAATGGAAACGGGGAGGTAATGAGGGGGGAGAAAGAGATAGAAGAGGTGTTGATCTCATATTACACCAACAACCTAAAAAGGGAAAACCTAGATTGGGAGGCACAGGTCACGTTCTTAGATCAGATAGACTTACCACAAATTAGTGAGGCAGACAGGCAACAGCTGGAGGCAACCGCTGGAAGGCCCCATAACAGAGGCGGAAGTGGGGGAGGCGATAGGAGCACTAAAAGGACACAAAACCCCAGGCCCAGACGGGCTAAGCACTGCATACTATAAAACATCCAGGACCATTCTAACAGGCCCCCTAACCTGCCTATTCAACCTCATTTGAGATAAGGGGCGTACATCCGGGGACATGGGTAGAGCAACTACAATATTATTATTGAAGCCAGACAGGTATCCATTGGATTGTGCCCGATCTCTTTATTAAACGGAGATGGAAAGATCTACTCCATGGTACTAGCCCAGAGACTAGCAATGGTACTTCCCGAAATAATCCACTCAGATCCAGCAGGCTTCGTGAAGGGGCGGCACACATACGATAACATTCGCAGAGCCATAGATATGATTGACTGGGGACGGAGGGCGGGTCAGAGATTTTCAGTGGCAGCCCTGGCCGCCTCTAGAGCTTTTGATAGCCTACACTGGGGTTTCTTACGCCTGACCCTTGAAAGATTCGGGTGTGGACCAATCTTTACTCGCATGGTAATGGCCAATTTCACAAACCCAGCCACTAGAATAATGGTCAATGGAAAGCTTACAGGGAGCATTCCCATTCAGAAAGGCACAAGACAGGGGTGTCCACTGTCACCCCTGATCTGTTCCATGGCTATGGAGCCATTTGCATTTAGGGTTCGTAACCACCCGGGAATCCAAGGGGTTGAAGTGGACACTGCAGGACATCAAAAAGTAGCACTCTACGTGTATGACATTCTCCTGTTCCTAAGGGCCACCGCAAACTCTTTACCAGCAGCCATACAATTACTGGGGGAATTCGCTAGGGTCTCAGGATTCCACGTTAACTATCCAAAATCCAAAGCTCTCAACATTACCTAAAAGCCGGAACAAATTCCGGTATGGGACAATCAACACCCCCTGAAGTGGGAACACAAGGCAGTAAAATATCTCGGAGTACAATTGACCCCCAGATATGATAGGCTATACGGAGCCAATATCCTGGACCTTCTGAAAGCGCTAGCAAGGGATCTAAAACAATGGCAACTGCAGGAATTGTCCTGGCTGGCACGCATTACAGCGGTTAAAATGACCCTTCTTCCTAAATTCCTATACGTAGTTGGTGCCCTCCCAATAAGAATCCCGGGTCCAGCCATTCAAACATTACAGAAGGAAGTGATGAACTTTATCTGGGGGGGGGGGCAAGAATCCCCCAAAAAGTACTATTCAGACCACAAGTCCTGGGGGGACTGGGGGTTCCAGAATTCCGTAGATACCTATGGGCAGCACAGGGAGCCCAGATGCTACAATGGACAGCCGGAGAAGCTCGGAATCAGTGGGTCATACTTGAAAGAGCAGCGACTAAGACATCCCTGGGGAACCTTGGCTTCCTCGCCACACGATACAGGGAAAAAGAAGGCCAACTACTAGAATCAACTAGAACTACTCTGTGGTATTGGGATAGGGTTCTGAAAAATAAGAAGATTAAAGGTGTGAGGGAACCACTCACACCAATTGCTTATAACCCGGATTTTACCCCTGGAACACATGCTAATTTCTGGACAAACTGGGGGCGGGGGGGATAACATGGTCCTAAAAGATCTCTACGCACATGGGTCACCCTTGTCGTTTGAAGAATACAAGGCCAGGTTTAACATACCGGAGCGGGAACGATATCACTATGTTCAGCTCAGGTATTGGGTCTCAAATGCGAAGGTGAAAGAGGGGACAGCTAGAAACCCTACAGGAGTGGAGCTAACAATACAAGAAGGCCAACCAGACAAGGGAATAACTAGATTATACCGTCTAGTGGGGGAATTGGACCCTGAAGAGAACATCACCTATATGCAACAATGGGAGACTGATCTAGGGAGACCAATCTCTGGGGACACATGGGGCCGCATCTGACATAGAGCCGCCAAGAGCTCTAAATGCACCTTGATTAAAGAAGCAGCATACAAACTCTGCCTCTGTTGGTACATGACGCCCGCACGTATGCATGCCATTAACCCAGAATACCCTGCTGCATGCTGGAGGAATTGCGGACAGTCCGGGGATCTTGTCCACATGTGGGGGTCCTGTCCACTAACAGAGACCTACTGGAAAGAGATTTTAAGTCACATTTAAGAAATAACTGGTGTGGGGCTTCCCTTCGATCCGCTAGTGGTGCTCCTGGGGGAAGCGGTAGAGGGATGCTATACAAGCTCAGGGCCGACAGCCACGCTAATCACACACATGTTGAGCGCAGCCAGAATCACGATTGCACAAGCACGAAAGACTAAAGATGGACCATAGTAGCCATGTGGTTGGTGCGGCTGTGGGAGTGATGGCCATGGAAAAGGTGACAGCAATAGCCCACGGCTCTTACTCAAAATACCTGAACACTTGGCTACCACTACACGAATTCGCAGACGATAAAGAACAGATGTACTTTAAACCCAGATTGCTCCATGCAATACCTATCATTTGATAAACTCGAACACTAATCTGAAAAGTGATCCGACCGGCTGAATTTTTAATACAAGAACAGAACACTTTTTCACCCATAAGTTAGGGAAATGTTTGGGGGTGCGAGTTCGACAGTTACTTTGCACGGTTACCATATATGAGCACTGGAACTGAACTGCACTGAAACCCCAAGATGGGGCAAAGAAGAATTGGCTCTAAGTTGGTAAAAAAATAATATTTTGCTCGTGAAATGTTTTATTTGTGTCTCGTTACCCATATTCTCAGAAAAATTCGAGCAACAGTCTGTGAAAACTAAGAAAATACTTGCCCGCATATGATACTTCATATAATTACATTTCTTGAAAGCGATACAATGTGTCAAAGGAAAGTTCACATGCCCTATGGGTGCTGACATGTCCCTTTGACCAAACGTTTATATATGCCTAACGGTAGGCGTATATGAAAACAAGTCTGAGCACCAAGATCTATACAAATGAGGCAATGTGTGAGTCAAACTACATTTCCCACAAGTCAGTGTTTGCAATACATCTAGCCGACCCAGGAGACTAGAGTAATTATATTTTGGGTAAATGAAAATAACATCTAAAGTATATACCCAATATTATACGTGGGTGTTAATACGACGGATTGTTTAAATGTCCACATTTGTTTAGGGGAGTATGAGGTAAAGTCCCCTTTCTACTTCCATGGTTTCGTCTTGATCCAGGAAGTAGGCCACACCACACACTCTGAGACTGCAGTCAGCGGCGCAGGCTGATGCTCTTGATTCAGACAAGCACTATCGCCGAACTCTGGGACATTATTACTCTGAGGTAAGTTGAATGCCTGACAAGTAATAGGCACAATCAATAGATGGGAAATGGATCAACAGCACAAGTAGCAATTTCACATATCGTGTAGAAAATTGGGCATCTAGTCATTACGATATATTGGAGTTAACACAATACAACGGGTTAAATATGAACAACAGAGGAAATGTCACCATTTCTGTAGGTAATTAGTTATCCGGCATTGTGTCATATGTCCCTTTACATTTTTTGTAGGGAATTTCAAGATCGGCATTGAATGAGATGATGGTCTGGAATTAAACAGACAATAACATTGTGACGACCTGAGACACTTGCTGTTATGTCCGACTAAGTACCCCTTTGGGACTTAGATCCCCACGGCCAGACAAACTACGCACAAGTGAGTACCCATATGGGAGTATTGAGTGATGCGATCAAGGTTAGGATGTCACCACTGGCTGTTTATTAGCTCATAAAAAGGCCCTTGTGTTTGTTTCTCCACCCTGCAGGATTGCAATTCATTTCTACCACGCGACAAAACACAGAAGCAGGGACTGATCTCTCTTTTATGTTACCGCACATCTCCCAGACTAATATCGAATTGGCTAGATTCATCATCAGCCTAGGAACAATAAGTGAGTATCCTCCTTCATTTAAGAATAGTTTATATGACCAGTCTAGGTTATAAGGACTGACTACATGGAGTTAAAAACAGGCCTTT
Organism: Ambystoma mexicanum; assembly: GCF_040938575.1. Taxonomy (NCBI): domain Eukaryota; kingdom Metazoa; phylum Chordata; class Amphibia; order Caudata; family Ambystomatidae; genus Ambystoma; species Ambystoma mexicanum. Next base: position 729,182,274 of record NC_090937.1, on the reverse strand, counting down.
GGTTTGTTTTGTTTTGCTTTTTGCAGGAAGATAAACAGTCTTTCCCTGCACCACGCGACAGAATACATAACAAGGATTAATCCCATTACCAAGTCACCCTCCCCTGAAATCCAGCAGAGGGGAGCTAGATATAAGCAATAGATCGAGACATTGCTGTGTTTTCTCATTTTAATGTATTATGAATATTGTATAAAATGACAGGTTCTAAAGGAACGAATTGTAATTAGTTTATCACCATTATTTTGTAGATTTTGGGTTCACCCCATCCACATTTGAGGCAACATATATTGGACAGTTGCACTCCGTCCTGATGAAGGTTGGCTTGAATACCTGGGCAAGGTGGTTCCGGCCCACAGTTAACTTCAACCGAAACACGTGTCGACAGACATACAACTCCTGCAATATAGACAGAGAGATACATCTAAAAATATATGAGTCTTGGATTTGAATTAAGGGTTTCTTTATGTTATGGGAACAATAAATACCCAGATTGAGAATGTTTACAAGTATGAAGATGGTATATATGAGATATGAATGAGTTGTGAATGATGGGAAAAGTTTTTGCTGAGTTTTTTATTTGTACACAATCGTGTTGACAATTTTAAATAAATACCATGTATTGTTAATATTTTATTATAACCACACAGAATCCTGTCATCTTTGTTGTACCGGTCCATTTTTTGTTTGCTGGGCAGGGGTGGGTGCCAGACTTTTAAAACTATTGACGGAGGCCCCTTAGCGACTCGCAGTGGATGGTGGAGTGACAATGGTGAAAATGGTTGGGGGATATTCAGGCTCTGTGTGACTGGCGGGAGTGGGTTGCTGTGCAATGGTTCAAAGTGCACTATTGACAAGAAAATCTATGTGGGTATTGTCCAAGTGTAAAAGCATGAAGTGGTACAGCCTCTGATTGTCTTCTGGTCAGACATGTGTTGGTCAGTTGCTGTTTCTGGGGTGTGGCCAGACATTTGGCAGGGAATGGAACGCTGCGCTTTGGGGTTTAGGCCTCTTCGAGATGCTAGGTCTGTTTACAGTATAGACCGAGTGATGTCCTATAGTCCAGGTTGTTGTGTTGGACGTCTGCTTACATTCACAGTAATTTGGTAATATGGGCCTTTACACACTGATATTAATGCTACATATGGTGATCCATTCTTGTATCATATTACAGTGATATCGTACCCATATTTTTCTTAGTGTACTGAGGAACAATGCTATGTGATGCCACTTCCTGTTTTATCAAGGGGTGAAAGGTTGTGTGCCATCACTTCCCGTGATGTCACTTGGGGCAGGGTTCAAATGTCATCACATACTGTGATGTCATCAGAGGTCAAGGGTCATGTGATATCACTTCCGCTACCCCTGGCATTTTGGTGAAATGACGTCCCTGGAAGTCTGTGTCAGTAAGTTCAACTGAAAAGCCTGTCTGTGTCCAAAACCTATGCTTGTCCACACAACTAAGACAAAACAATGTGTAGGGATGTCAACCATAAAATAAACAGTGTTCCAAAAGTAAAGTTCTGAGATATTTCAAGCTTGGGCTTACTCTTCAGCTTCTTTTCCACCAAATGTCATCACGTTCATTACAATGTTCAATGTACCTTCTTTTGGACTTGAAGTAATAAAGTTCCACACTTTTGCAAAGGTCAGGATGCCCTTCCCCAAGTTCGATTTAGTTCTGGGGCAGAACGTTTCAGGGTTCCCTTCCTCAAGTTCAAAATCAAAAGCAGACACAAAAAAGAAGTATCTTGGAGCTTTGTCTTTAAACTGTGTTTCAACAATTTTTTACAACTCAGGGTTCTGTGAGAAACCAGAAGGTGTCTCACCCACTAGTCCCTGGGTATCTGTCATCCAGGTGGCTAGGACATGGCCATCACTTTTGGTTCCAGTTCCTGGGGTGGACCAGTGAGGCAAGATCACCTGGGTGAAGGGTCTTTGGGGAGAGAGAATGGGACACTGGCTGGCGAGACGTGGTATCCACTTCCCTGTAACACCTTTACCCCATCCTGCCAGCTAGGATACGTAGGAACTCTACCCTCCAACCATTTCCTACACAAACACTTTCACACGAACAGCCCGCTCTGGGAGAAAACAGACTAACACCCAAGCATTATACCTGACGGGTCCCAATACGATTGTCAGGTGAGATCAGGCAATTACTAACCGTCACTCACACCTGACTCCCATTAAGCTTCCCCACACAGATAAAAGGCAGAGCACGAAAACACACTTTCAGTGAGGTAAAGCACATGAGCAAACAGCAAACGGGGGACAAAAAACAGAGAACTACAAGGGGTTTGAAAGGAGGGAGATTCCTGTGACCTTTCCGACAATAAACCGTTACTGTCATGAGACCTCGAGATTGGACAGCTCAAGGCCAGGAAACCAGTCTGAAGAATCCTGCATTGTGTGTCAGAGGTACCTGTGGTCCTCCTACATGACTAATCCAGCCGGGGAGAAGCAGCAGCTGCTGTGGTACCGTCCTTGAATCCAAGAACAAAGTAGCAACAGAGAAATCAAGACAGCCGTTGAGTTGGGGAGACTAATACCAGACGGCTCTGTGTTGAAGCGAAGGTTGCAAGCAGCAACATTGTATAGCGAGCGCTGGAACGAACATTGTGTGTGATGAAGAACGCAAGTAAAGTTAAACTGCTGATGAATGCTTGAATTTTGAAGGGAACGATACGATACCATTGACATAGTGGTCCGACAATGCATGTGTGCTCAATCAAAGGTCTCTGTAAGGTATCCAGCTGAGAAATGGCAAAAGTGAAAGTTAAAGAGTTGTAAGAAGAAAGAGTTTGTGAATCGAAGTGGTCCTGCGACAGGTCAAGCAAAAACAAAGCGCACAGTGGAAAGTCTTCGATTTTTGGTACAGAAAGGAAATATTGAAAAATGAGATGAAGTGGTCCGAGCCCGATCAAGGGAGGCCAGTTGAGAACATTGTGTTAAAGTGGATCTGAGCCTGACGGAGGGGGACACGGGGTGAACAGTGAACCACCCAAGAAGTTGTGCATGTGAAATCAGTAGAAGAAAGGAACTTTAATGTTTGTTTGTCGCATCAGGCCCTCTGCAATAAGAGACTTTGAATGGCAAAGAGACTTTGGCACAGAAGGACCTGATGCTGAGGTTTTGAACTGCATCCTCGTACTCGATAAACTAGAGTGTGTGCTAAGCTCGAGTGTGCCACCTTGTCCTGTGCTGAAAACATGGAGTAGGGGAGCAAACGGCTCAAGTATCCTGATATATCATTTCTTGAACACTTTTCTTTTACATAACATTGTTTCCCACAATATTGGTATTTAGAAGTAAGGATTGGCAATATGTCTATTAGTATAGGCCCTTTTATTTTGACAAGACTCTACTAGGACTGCGTTATTATTATTTGATGGTTGAAGCTTGCTCCTATCTTTAGATTTAGGATTAGACAGGCGCTTTTCCAACCCATTTTTAAAGTTCAATAAACACCCTTGAACTGTGATCACTTGTGTCTGTCTTACTGTTTGATACCATGCCTTCCTTTCATGTGGTGTTAGTGGTGGGATGCAACTCAATTGAAACAAATTGGGGGACCCTAAAATTCCAGAAGCTTAGTCATAGAGCCTCAGATCCCTCTATCGCCAAGAAAGAATCCATAGGCTTTGATATCTGCAGCAGCAGATAAGCTACTAAACCCTCCAGGGAAAAGAGGGATGATTCCCACAGATTAAGTCCTAATACCCCCTGCTGGGTGTTATACAAGATTGGCTCCAAAATCGGGCCTGTCCTGGAAGTTCGGTCTGGATGTCAGAGCTGGCATCATAGAGCCTGACTTCCGGGGAAACATAAAGGTTCTCCTACAGAACCATGGCGAAACTCTGCTTGAAGTACATTGTGGGGACAAAATTGCACAGGGAATTCTTCAAAGGACTCTATTTCCCCGTTTAACAGAAAGTGAACCAGAAGGAACTGAGAGATATAGTTTAGGATTTGGGGAAGCTGATGAACCATCTACCAGTGAGGCAAAGAGGGAAGAAAAGTTTAGCATCCTTCCCAATCTAGACTTCGACCAGCGAAATGAACCAACACTCGCAGAGGCTTTCCTACAGGTGGTTACTGATGGGGAAGGATTAGAGAAGGGCAGTCCTTTTTTCTTCCTAAAGCAAGGATTACTGTATAGAAAGGAAACCTCCAGAAAATGTCTAAGCAAAACTCAGTTATTAATCTACAAAACCCATCGGAAGATCATGCTAGAAATAGCACATTTTCATTTTACATCGGGACACTTAGGACAATCTAAAACACAAGCGCACATCAGTGGGAAGTTCTACTGGCCAGGTATCCATGCTGACATAAAGAACTTCATTCAGACATGTGAAATATGTCAGAAAACCAGTATGCATATTCCCTTAGCTGCCCCACTGAACCCTTTCCCAATAATAGAAGTCCCTTTCTCCCAAATTGGGATGGATATCATTGGACTGTTGGAAACTTCTAGACAGGGTAACAAATATGTCCTCGTAATCGTTGATTACGCTACCCAATACCCATGCGGATCAACACAACCCAACACATTTTAAAACACTGATTACCATTTTCTTCCAGTGTTGGTTTCCCCAAGGAAATTCTAACGGATCAGGGATCCAATTTTATGAGCAAACTCATGGGTGAAGTCAAGGAATTGCTCCATATTTCCACCTTAAGAACCTCAGTTTACCACCCCAAACAGACAAATTGGTAGAGAGATTTAACAAAACCCTTAAGATGATCTTGTGAAAGCTGGTAGACAAGGATGGGAAAGACTGGGATTGCATGGTCTCCATGGCCCGATTTGCAGTGAGAAAGACCCCTCAAGTGTCTACCAGATTCTCTCTGGGAAACCTGGGAAGAGAGAGAAGAGGCACCTATTCCTCTCTCACAAACAGCTACCCAATTGCGACAGCATATGAAGCTTGTTCAAAATCTAGTCTATAATCACCTGGAAAAAGCCTATGCCCAACAAAAGTCCACCTACAACAGGAAGGTAAACTTAAGATCCTTTTCAGTAGGACAAAAGATATTAGTCCTCTTACCTACCTCTGAAAATAAACATGTCTCAAAGTGGCATGGACCGTATGAAGTACTAGAACAAACAGGGACCTGTACTTATAAAATAGCCCAACCTGATAGGAAGCAAAAAAAACACCTTTACCACATACATCTCTTAAAGGTGTGGAAAGAAAATCCTTCCGCACCCACTGCCTCGATAGTGTCTTGTTTGGTACTGGAAGAAATAAATAATTTTGAGTTGATTCCCCAAGAGATGTCTAGACAAAAGCAAGAAGATTTAAACGATCTGTTCACATCATTCCCCGATGTATTCTGTGAGAAAACCAGGGAGAGTGCACAGCACTTATTATATCAGAACCCCAAAGGGAAAAGTGGTCCATTTGAAATCATATAGACCTGCAGAAGCCCGAAGACAGATAGTAGTCAAGGAAGTGAACAAAATGCTCACATCATTCCCCGATGTATTCTGTGAGATAACCAGGGAGAGTGAACAGCACTTATTATATCAGAACCCCAAAGGGAAAAGTGGTCCATTTGAAATCATATAGACCTGCAGAAGCCTGAAGACAGATAGTAATCAAGGAAGTGAACAAAATGCTGAGGGCAAATATTATCGAACCCTCTTCATTTCCATGGTCCTTCACTATTGTCTTGGTCACTTAACCTGATAATTCCTAGAGGTTTCGCATAGATTTCTGGCAGGTCAATGCCATCTCCGAGTTCGATACCTATACAATGCGGTGCATCGACAAGTTGATTGATAAACTTAACCAAGGGGTATTGGCAGGTCCCAGAACATGAACCTCATAAGGAAAAGACAGCTTTCTCGATGCCCCTGGCACTATTCCAGTTCAAAATCCTCCCTTTTGGCCTACACAGGTCCCCCGCCACTTTCCAATGGCTTAAGGACAGGATATTACAGCCCTACTCCGATTTCTGTGGGGCTTATATTAACAACATAGTCATTTATAGTAGGACTTGGGAAGACCATCTTTTCCTTCTCTTTATTATCTCCGGTTCCGGAAGCACCTCAAAACCTTCCTCTTTTCTTTGGCTTTCTCTCCTCCTCTCCCCTGCTGAACTCCTGCCTGGAACTGCACCAGTCACCTGGCTACCATCTGATCGCGGGCCCAGGTCCCCTTCAGTTGACACCTGCACTGCCTCTCTGGCAACCCCCGCACTGGGTGACTGTTTTCTGTATCCCTACAGTCCCCTACCTGCATTTTACACCTGACATCTGCACTTACCCATGCACTTGCCACCAACTGGCCACACCTTTACTTATTGCTTTTATTTATTTATTTTTATTGTCAATCCCATGTACTGCACTTTTCTCCTTCCCCCTTCCCCTGCACTTGCGCGATCACAATGTCACCTGGCCTAGTAAGTTTGTTGTCTTTTCTTCCCTCCTTTCTCCCCCCTTGCCTCGTCGCGCCTTGAAACACTTGTGTATAGGCGTGTTATAAATGGCATATCATATCATAGTCACTGCCAGTCAGATTATTTATCTCATCAGTGGGGGGCCTAGGTGCACTTCACTGCACGAAGACCAGTGTCCGGGGGGGATTATCTCCCAGCTCCTCTACTTCCTCGCATGTACATGGGTCTCCCCAGCTGTGGCCTTCCAAGTCACCTCACTCTCCTTGCATGTACATGGATCTCCCCAGCTGTGACCTTCCAAGTCACCTCACTCTCCTTGCCACTGGTCTTCACCACGTGGCAATGCCGTGTCTGGCTTCCCCCTTTGTGTCACTCCACCACCACACAAATGTCTCCTCGCTATCTCCCCCCACGGGGTGTAGTCCAAATCCCTGGTTTTCCGGACACTTTGCGGGGGCCATGGTTCTCCAGAGCGCCTTGCTCCCAGTGTCATTGTGCCCAGCTTCTGCTGCGACTGGGCTCAAGGGGGAGAGGCTAGGAGCGCAGCAGCGGCCCCAGTGCTGTGTCTCTCCCCTTACACCGGCCCCCTCAGTGCTCCCTCTCCAGGCCCCGTTGTCTGTCCCACTTTCTACAGGCACTCCAGGTAGCCGCTCCTCCTCCACCAACAGCCCGCAGCTGTACGCCGCTTATCCAGCCACCTCCACTCTATCTGCGAATACCTTCTGGGTGAGTTCGGGGCTCCGTCAGCTCCTCGCCACGTGTGGTCTGCCCTCACTGCTGGTCCTTCAGCTCGAGGGAGCCTGCTTCTTCACCCTGCGCTTGCCGGGTCGCTTGCAGCCGGCTTGCTGCCAAGCCTTCCCAGACCTTTTATTCCATGTCGGCACACAGTGTCCACGTCCTCAGGCACTCTCCTTACTCTGCCTTCACTTCTACCACCTCTCTGCCGTTCAGCTTATCAGCACAGCCATTTTTCACCAGTGCCTACATCAATGCAACACGGCTTCTCTGGTGTCCTTCAGCTCCGTTGTTGCTCGTTTCCCTCTGCCTCTCTGCTCCTCCCACTGGGGTTTGCTGTTCTTTGGTTTCATATTGTATATTTGCGCTGCTGGGCTAATCAGATGAATGGATCTGGCAGGAGCTCATGCAGCCTGCAACCTCACTGCATGGTTGCTGGCAACGCCCCCCCCATGAGGACGATGAATGTTACAACAACTTAAAACAAACCTTGTGCCAGAACCCGATCCTAAAGGTAGTAGACTTTTTGAAAGAGTTTGTGTCACAAACTGAGGCCACTCTCACAGGGTTAGGAGGTTAGGAGCAGTTTTGTCACATATATATATATATATATATATATATATATATATATATATATATATATATATTTTTTTTTAAATGTTTTATTTGCATGTGGTTCTATCAAAAAATGACAGAACCTTTACAAAATTTAAAACACAATAATTGTTACAGTATAATTCATAAAACATGTAAAAACATCATTCCATATAAATTCATAAAAGGACATAGCACATGTGCAAAGAGCAAGGCATTTATTGAATTTGAATTTGAGAGAGTGCAAATACAGACATTCTTAGGTATAACGAAGATGAAGAAAATTCGGCATCATTCGTATAGGTCGATCTTTAGAATACCAAGATTTACATATATGGTTTTCAAGCATTCATGTCCGCATGTTTATCTAGCTCTCTCTCTATCACTTTACAAAATCTTGTAAGGGCAAAAATAAGAGGTTTGTGATTGCCTTGCATCATACGGGCCCATAAAAATGGTACACAATCAATATAATTAATGTTTACGAAATCCATAAATAAGACAGTTCTTGCATATTTAAAATGAGGACAATATAAAATCAGGTGTTTTAATGATTCTATGGTTTCAGTGCACATCGGAAATCTACACAGCTTATTTTCGCTATTCGTCCTACTACCAATCCAGTTTGCAGTTCTTTCTTTGGTATACAACAGATTAAATTAAAATCGTAAGAAAGTATTGCGGGTATGATTGCAGGGAAATAGAGTAATATGATCGTATCTTGGTGTCCGCTTTTTGGTAAACAGATAGTATTCATTATAAAGTTTGTATGAACCTATCTGGTCAATAGTTTTGCACCAATCAAACTCAAATAGCTTTTTTTTGGCATAAGCAGGTCTGTAGTAAACATCCTCCACTGTGACATTAACTTCCTTCAGAATGGCATTAATTCTTGTCAAATATTGGACCATGGAAATCGTTGGTCTTGAGTTAATTGATTCCTTCATGTCTATGTATAGGGAGTTTGGTTTAGGATATGTTATTTTTGCGAAATTGGTGAGAAGTCGCCATTTCCAGCGTGTGGATAGCGCTATGAGGCCTAGTTCGTGTCTTAGGACTGCATTGGGCAGTGACATTGGAAGAGACATCGCTCGCTTCAAAGATGTCCCTTGCAATTGATCTAAAATCACGCCCATTTCACTCAGACAGATACCTAATGAGTAGAGAATGACACTTTCAATTTTCAGTGTGAAAAATTTGATGAGAGGCATTAATGAGAACTTGCAATACTTTGCATGTATTATTTTTACCTGTGATGTCAGTGGTCGGATCTTGGTGTTCAACAGATCGGTCCATATTTAGATGGAGTTTTTCTCAGCTAAATAGTAACCTAGGTAGATGGTATCAATATTTAAAGGGATGATAGTATGCATAATATGCCATTGAGTTTTTCCAGTTCTCTTCTGGACACCGAATTTCATCACTGCTGTTTTAGCTGGGTTAGGAGCTAAGTTATGAGTTATGGCATATTGTTCAAATAACCCTATTTTGGTTTGAAGGCCACCAGGAGTTGGATCAAAAAGGATGATGTCATCTGCGAAAGCGAGCCATTTCAGGTGAATGAGCCCAATTTTCACAGAGAATAGATTTTGCTCATCCCAGCCTTTGTCAAGGTCTGCTAAGTATAAATTGAAAAAGGTTGCGGCTAAGTTGCAGCCCTGTTTTAGGCCTATTTCAGTATTGATTGGTTTGGTTATGCGGCCCTCTGTGGTAAATATGATTCTATAAGAAGTGGTAGTATGAAGAGCAATGAACCAGTATATTAGCACTAGGGGTACTCCCATTTTTATTAGTTTGGACCATAGTACGTTCCGAATGACCGTGTCAAAGGCTGAAGTCATATCAATCAGTGCAATATAAACAGGGTTAGCATATTTTGGCTTCGCTCCGGCGATGGTAAATGCCATTTTCAAGGCGTTGAGTGAGGTGCTCATCCCCTTCCTGAATCCAGTTTGATATTTGGAATATGACTGATGAGTTTCGATGTATTTTTCTAGATCGTAAAGAAGTAAGATTGCGAACAGTTTAACCTCTGTATCTATTAAAGCAATGGGCCGATAATTTTGAGGTAAAGAGGGATCTGCTTTTTTAAATATCGGTATGATATTAGCCGATAGCCAGGAGATAGGTACAATTCCTGATTTGTGAATAGTCTCAAATTTACTTTTTTAAAATTTGGGCCCATAAATCTGGATCTGCTCTATATAGGCAGGGGGGAAAACCATCAGGACCAGCAGATTTGGAGTGGTTCAATTTAGAAATAGCCCATGTAATATCAGCAGTAGACCAACTTAAGCGCGGAAGGTCTTGGTATCTTAACTTACTGATGATGGTGTTCTGGAATTGATCGGGCATCTGAAATTTGTGCGTGATATAGGTGCGCCAAGTTGCTTCAGAAATGGTGTGTAATGATAATAACGGGACTTGAGTCTGATTATTTTTGATGGTTCGCCAGATGGTGCGCGTATCATGAGCTATAATTGCTCTAATAAGATTGCAATTGATTTCATTGTGTCTTAGAATTCTTAAATGTTTGAGTTTTTGTTTGTAAGATGCTATGATACGGTTGCGCTGTATTTGATATGTATTATAAGAAATCGTCTTATTTTTTTCCAGAGCTCGAAGAGCTTTGTTTTTTTCAAGCTTCTGCATTTTACACAGGGGATCAAATGAATGGCGATGGGTAGTAACAGTTTCTCTATATTTACTGAAATGAGATATGGCAGCCTGAATGATTTCTGGATAATTTATCTCTGTGGTATTAATAGAGAAATTGCCAGAGATATGACGATTGGAAATAGCCAACGTTACGTATTGAATACATTGTTTACATAGAGCTTGGCTCCATCTAAGAGAGAGGTGGGGACGATCAATTTCGCATAGCGTTGTAGAAGAATCAACTGCAAGAATGGAGAAATTAATCTTTAAAGTGCCAAAGATTTGAGCGTGGTCACCATAAGAGGTTGAGATGATTTTTAATGGGGTAGATATTGTAAGTAAATTGTAAGTAATGAAAATAAAATCAATAGTTGAGGATTTAGCTTCCCTAGACCATGTGGTCCATATCGTTTGTGAATCAGGAATAATGATGTCTAAATCCCAATCTTTTAAGAAGTTGCGCCATTTAGTACCTCTCTGCTTAGATAGGATATTATTATTTTTTTAGCCTCTAAGCTCAGTGGTGGTCCTGCAATCGCAGTTGAAATCGCCACCTAGTATGATTTCAACGTTCTTGTATTTGTGAATGATAAATTCAAGGCAAGACTCCACCAGATCAAACATCTCATCAATTGGAGTGTGTGCGGGGTTCCAGTATATTGTAATGACGATTAAATGCTGGTACTGGAGGAGATCTGTCTTTAACAGTACTGCTAATAAGTTTGCAGCCTTCCACACAATATTGGAACCGAACCCCAGCGCATTATCAACTGCTATAAGGATGCCTCTGGAGGGACGACCAGCTGAAGCTTGTATCGCTGGAATGCAATGAGTTGTATAGTCAGGCAGCGAGAAGATAGCAGTTTTCATGGTTTCTTGGATCATAACGATTGAAGGCCGATTGTGGCCATCGATCGTTGCGTGCCATTGCATAAGATTATGATAGCCACAAGAGTTCCACGATTAAACAGTTAAACAAGTTTTAGAGGGAAGCTACGATTGAGCGGAGGATTCTTTAGAGTTAAGAATGGAGTTAAGGGGGGGGCGTGGCCAGCAGGGGGCTGATGCAGACGTGAGCCCGCACTGCTCCCGCGCCGCCAGCTAAATCCTGAAAGAATCCTGCCTTTCCTTCGTTCGTAAGAGTCCACCTGAACTGCCTCCCGGTTGTGGGAACCGACAAGGCATCTTCACGTCAATTCCCGGAGGAAATTGGTGCGTAGAAACGCACTTTGGAGGGTTTTGCAGACGGCGGCTCCAGACGCCGTATGACTAACAAAATGGCCGCCACACATCGCAGACCCATGATGGGTACCGTGTTCCACTAACGTGCCCGCCCTGTGGACCCGCGACGACCCGGAGAGTGGGGAGCGCCTGTGACGGCTGTGGAGGTACGAGCGGCGACGAGTGTGCTGAAATCGGCAACATTTCCTACTCGGCTGGAGCCGAGCGGACCCCGACCGGGGACTCCCCGCTTCCCGCCCGATGCTTCCCCCGAGATCGGAGGACCTCCCTATCCGACAGTGCACCCGTGCGGGGTGGGAGCACGAGGGCTCTCCATCATTCATCCACGACTGCGACCGCATGGAGCGGCTGCCTTCCACCGCTGCCGGGCCCGTGGCTCACTGAAGGCTGCGGCAAGCGGAGGGGAGCAATCCCACCGAACTCGACACCGCGAATCTCCCGCGCGACGCTGAGCGCCTGATATTCCCTGTGTGCGGACTATATCCACCTCCCTGGTGGACCCAACTGGCGGTAAGGAGCGGGGGGGACATGTGACTGTAGTCGGCTCCCTTGGGCGCCATCCCCAGGCTCCATGCAAACATTCACTGCACCCTAAGCGAATTCACTGTACTACGCCCAAGCTTCCGACCTCCAGCACGGGCGTAGTACAACCCATAGCCCGGAGGGATACCACCGCTGAGATAATTGTTAGCCACAACGAACAACACTATGCCAATCTAGCCGCATTATGGAGAATTGAAACCATCACACTGTACGGACGCCGCCTGGGTCCCTCCACCACCTGTGGCGAACTGTTGCCGATAGCCCTCTAGGCCCAGACCAGCGCGCACTACTGCTGTCCTCCTCCTAGTGTGCGCTCTAAGAGCAACTACTCAACAAGACGAGCTGCGCTGGGTGCACCACTCATACTGACACGGTGTGCGGCTTGCTTAACCTACGGCAAGCTCAGATATAACAGTGGGCTTCTCCCCCTCACGAACCCGCACGAGGGCCAGCAGCCTGGAAACATTCCTTTCCTTGTGACGCACTGTTACACTAAAGCGGCAACCACAACGGCTCACGGCCCTGAAGTTACGAGGTGATCATACCTGGAAATTTCCCCCTCCCTCCAATAACTCTTGCTCCTCTGCCCTCCACCTGGCATAGCCCTCCAGAAGCAACCTGGATCTTCGTAGTCACCCTACCAGGAAACCAGATATGGGGAAAGAGAAACCCAGGAAGACCTCCACGCAAAGCAGGATCGAACAATACGTGTCCACACCAATGTCTCGTTCCCCGGAGGGACCGCTGCAACAAGACACTGACTGCATGGAGGAGAACATCTCCCTCAAAGACATCATGAGTGCCATTACCAGCTCAAGAACCTCTATGGAGAAAAAGATGGACAGTATAAGTGCAGCTGTATCCTTGCTAAGACATGACCTGCGGAAGCTGACCTCACGCACAGGAGAAGCGGAGATGCGGAACTCCGAAACAGAAGATAATATTTGCGGGGTGAACCGTCAGATGTCTAGCATGTTGGCACGCATAAAGCTCCTGGAATCAAGAGCAGATGACAGTGAGGGTAGATCGAGACTTAACAACGTCCGCATACTCGGCCTTCCAGAAAAAGCAGAGGGAGATTGTATGGAGCTATTCCTCGAGAGTTGGCTCGCGGACATATACGATTCACAGTCCTTCTCTAAGTTCTTTTCTATTGAGCGAGCCCATCGCATCCCCACAGGCAGGATCGTACCAGGAGCACCGCCGCGTACAGTCATCACAAGGTTCCTTAACTACAGAGATCGAGATACAGTACTGCAACTAGCGAGATCTAAGGGAACAGTTACGTACAATGGATCTAGAATTGCTTTCTTCCCGGACTTCACCAGAGAATTGCAGAAAGCACGCCAATCTTTTGATCCCCTTAAGAAACGCCTGCAATCAATGGGTGTGAAATATGGACTAATCTTTCCTGCTCAACTTAAAATATTCCATAAAAATACAACCGTGCACTTCACGGATCCTAGAGAGCCGTGGAGTTGGGCTGAAAGGCACATCGACGGCGACTGGAGCACCGCGGGAAGGGGGAGACGAGAAAGGAACAGACCACATCCAGAGAGACCACCTGATATGGATCCACAACCGCAACAACAGATTGTGAACCCACAAAATGCAGAGGCTTAAAAATAACGATACTACTCCAGTCATCCAGACCACTGCCAATGTGCCGCATATGCGCTATGCTGCACGTCACGAACGTAGAAACAAAAGTAAACTGGCTGGCGGCCACGGGTGGCCCCCTCCCCCTTGAACGGAAAGAGCACCCGAAGCTACGCAAAGCGGAGCTCCGCCTCCCTGCCCTGAGTTTCTTTCTGTGCCACACCACCTGGCATACTGGTACTCTAGAATCGAATAGACTCAGGGCAAACAGATGTAGAATTCAGTTAAATTGTTGTGAAGTTAAGACTGGGACGACAGATGCTTCAGTTGGGGATGGAGTATGGGGAGGGGGAGTTGGACTCTATGGTTTTATTCAATGTTTAGCATACAGGGACTTGCTGAGCGTGCAGAATGGAGCAAACACGATAGGACCTCCGCGTGTGCAACAGGGGGCACACACCTGCGAAAATAAATCCCAAAACGTCAATGGCAGCTGAAACCACCCCGTCCCAAAGAAAGCTCAAACCTTTGGCTTGGAATGTGAATGGGCTTGGTGCCAGCATCAAGAGACGACTGGTTCTCCAACATCTAAATAGACATTCCCCAGATATAGCCCTTCTGACCGAAACGCATTTAGCTGGAAATGAATGCAAATTCTTTCAAAGATCAAACTACCGCACTGCGGTACATGCTGGCTTCTCCATGGGAGCGAGGGGAGTCCTCATCCTAATTCACAAAAGACTTCAGCTAGCGATCACCCATACCATACAAGACAGAGGAGGCCGATTTGTATTTATTCAAGGAGCTCTTTGGAACCAAACGCTAGCACTCATGGCAGTATACTCCCCGCCAACCCTCCTCAATGACCTGCTAAATGTAATTTCCCCCATCATGGCAGCTAGACCGGCAGATACCTGGGTGTTGGGGGGAGACTTTAACGAGGTCATGGATAATACCCTGGACCACACACACCTGAGAGCCAGGAATCCCTTCATCACAACCAAACTGGCCTCCTTTGCGTCAGCACTAGGCCTATGTGACGCATGGAGAGCCCTACATGCTGAGTCCCGACAATACTCTTTCCACTCGGGAGCCTATGCTTCGATGTCACGAATAGACTACTTCTTCCTGCCAAACCAAATCAGTCATAAAATAAGCAATGTTTCCTTCCTTCCACGGGGAATTTTCGACCACTCTCCATTGTTGCTAGAACTGGAAACGGAGAGACCGCGACCGCCCCCCTCGTGGAGGCTAAACTCCTATTACCTGGGCTTCCCGGAATTCCAAGAACTGCTGGAGACAACCACTGTCAACTACTTTGAACTTATTGCAACTTCAGTTGATAATCCCAGTACATTATGGGAGGCGTACAAGCCGGTCCTACGTGGAGCAATCATATCTTGGACATCCCACAAAAAGAAGGAGCATCGAGAGAAAATTAACGAAATCGAACGTGAAGTCATGTCCAAGGAGATGGCGCACATCACCATGGACACTCCGGAGACGAATAGAGACTTGGTATTCGCACAGAAGAAGTTGCACAATCTTAGCCTAGACTGCGCCCGAAAAGCGCATGCTGCCATGAAGGCGCGTGTTTACGAAACAGGAGACAAAGCGGGCAGAATGCTTGCGTGGCTAGAAAAGCGTGATGAAGGACAACAGAAGGTGAAGTGCATTAGAACTCTGAACACTAACCTCGTCCATACCGATGCTGAGATTGCGGACCGCTTTGCTGAATTCTATGAGGACCTATATAAACCCCCCGCCGACGCCATAAATAGCGCCTTACTAGCTGATATAGTCCTCCCAACTCTCACCACCGAACAAGCCAGTACTTTAGACAGCAAAATAACTACTGACGAAATATCGGCCGCCATTGCGCAACTTCAGACAGGCAAAACTCCGGGCCCGAATGGCTTCCCTCTTGACATCTGGAAAAAGCTAAATCATCTAGATATTCCAGCTCACTTACTCGCCGTGTTTGAGCACTCCCTAAATCAAGGCGAGCTTCCACCAGATCTCCGCAAAGCCACCATTATAGTGATCCCCAAAAAAGATAAACCCCCAGAGGAATGTACCTCCTATCGTCCAATATCCCTCATCAATAGTGAAGCCAAAGTACTAGCCAAAATACTAGCCAATAGATTGCAAGAAGTGATCACGTCATTAATCCACCCGGACCAAAGCGACTTTATGCCCCAGAGGTCGACCAGAATGAATATTCGTAGACTGCATCTGGCGCTGGAGAGAGCACCAACCCTGCAGCAATCACTAGCTCTACTGTCCGTAGACTTCGAAAAAGCTTTTGATTCAGTCCACTGGGAGGCACTATGGGCCATAATGCGTAGGATGCATTTCGGGGAACCATTCATAAAATGGGTACAACTCCTATACAATAATCCAGTTGCAGAGGTTAAAGTAAATGGGTGGTCATCGCGCACTTTCAATTTAGGGAAGGGAACCAGACAGGGCTGCCCGCTGTCGGTGATGGTGTTTGCGCTAATTATAGAACCACTAGCAGTCCTCTTGAGGAACTCTACCACATGGTCTGGCTTCAGGTGGGGGCCAAACTGGGAAGACAGAGTATCCCTATATGCAGACGACCTCCTGGTATATCTGGGCGACCCAGCGACATCCTGCTCTGTGGTCACACCAATTCTAATAGAATATGGAATCTTTAGCGGACTAAAAGTAAACTGGTCCAAATCTGTGCTGTTCCCGGTAAAAGGTGTGGACTGCATACCGGCGACAGGATCCCCATACACGGTTGAAAACACACAGTTTCGATACTTGGGCATCCTAATCACCAATAGACTAGATAACTACGTAAAACAAAACCTCCACCCACTAGTTAAAAGATATGAGCAGGACGCAGCCCACTGGCATACACTACCAATGACATTGCTAGGCAGGGCGGCACTCTTCAAGATGTTGGCCCTACCCCGATTTCTATATGTCCTCCAAAATGCCCCTCTTCACATCCCCTCCGCAGAGTTTCACAGAATAGATGGCACAACACGCACACTCCTATGGGGTGGGAAACGCCCGAGAATTGCCCTCAAAACCCTACAACGCTCGGTTTGGGAGGGAGGTATATGACTTCCAAACATACAGATCTACTATTGGGCGACACAGATGGCAACAGTCAACGACATATTGCACGGGGACCCGCTAACCCCTCATATAAGAGCTGAACTAGCTGCGAGGCATGGGATGTCCCCGATTGAAAGCCTTTATTGTAAACAGACCCGCTCATCAGAATGCACGATAGGATCGCACATAGCCCGGATATGGAGACAGGTACACAAACACCTAGGCTGGGACAATAAAATTACCCCAGTCCAGCCCATCTGGAACAATGCTCACCTCCCAAACATATACAATCTTCCGAAGTGGCCAAACTGGGCTGCAGCTGGGATACAGCTAATTCGGCAGATAATCGTGAATGATCGACTGATTCAATTTCCCGAGCTTGTTGCAGCACACAACCTCCCTGAGTCTGAGCATTATCACTACGGACAGTTACAGCACGCACTCACTATGCACAGAGCCCAGATGGCAGATATGCCGGAAAGCACGCCCATAGAGAGGAACATAGTTATTGACAGTGTAACTAAAAAAATCACATCCACCATGTACAACGCTATTTCCTCATTTGCCACGAAGGAACTCCTGTCTCTGAAGACAAAATGGGAAAGTGATATTGGCCCTATAGAACCCGAAGACTGGATTAGGACTCTAATGTTTCCTAGAGAATGTGCAATCTCTGCTCGGATCAGACTGGTTCAACTCAAGATACTTCATAGGATTTACTACCCCCGAATAGCCCTGTATAATTGGAACAGAGTGACTGACCCCAGATGCCTACGCTGCAAACAGGAGGAGGGAACCTTCTATCACATTCTCTGGCAGTGCCCACGTATTCAACGCTTCTGGCATAAATGCAGCGCGAGGCTCTCCAAAGTCTTATGTCGCTCAATCCCGACAGACCCTAAACTCTTCCTCTTGGGCATTGACAATACAGTGGAACTGTCACGCTTTGAAAAACTCCTTGTCTCGACCGTCACGGGAATTGCCAAAAGGAATATTGCGCAGTTGTGGGGCTCTGAAAACACCCCGAAATATGATCACTGGGTAACTGATGTAGATACTGTCATCCTAATGGAACGCCGAGTCTATCAAGCTAGAGGCTGCCCAGGCAAAGCAGACAAGATCTGGGGAAAATGGGAACAGACATTATAACACTGTTGTACTATGATTATTGTATACCATCATGTAACCCTGTCTAACTGAATGTGCCAATACCAACCCTTGGGACGTCCGGAGTAATACCAGGACTTGCAAATGCTCGCTGTAATCCCTGCCAATATGCCTTATAGCGTGTGTGTCCCTCTGATTGCTTACATTTCAACTTGCTCAATTATGTCCTTCCGCACTGCTCTTTCACCTGTATGCAAACCTTTACGGTTGTAGTTAGTAAATTGTTGTATTATTGCACAAAATGTAATAAAATGTGTTATCAAAAAAAAAAGAATGGAGTTAAGCATTGGGGCTAACCACGACAAGTCGTGAGAAATGGCCACTTTGTTTAGCAATTCATTAATGGCTCCATTTCCTTCTTCTTTGGTGTTAGATAGTGAAGTAGCATGGAGATCAGAGGTGGGAGCCTGAGGGCATTTGTACTGAATGAATTTCATTGCTTCTTGTTCGTTTTCCATTGAACTTAAAGCAAGACCTTCCTCTTTTATACCTTCCCGATTAAACCATAGATATTTTAGAACTGCTTCAGAGGACAAGTAACACACTGACCGATAATTGTTTTCAGTAGAAAGTGATACTCTCAAAATGTCTTCAGATTTAAACATCCGTAGTTGAGGGATTCGGCTAAATAAGGTTAGAAGAAACGGTCTATTGATGCGATTTGTTCTAAGTAGATCACATTTTCCTTCAAAACCCACAAGATGGTGCTTTTCCACAATAGTCTGTTGGATCTTATCAGTGGGTAGTTCTAACGTTTTAACAGGATGGTCTGGGGAGCTGTTAGAAAGGGGGGCAAGTTTATGCTGACTGGTTGTATTTGGGTTTGTTGATTCATTATCCAAGGAAGATCCCATAGAAGGATCATAAAGTTCTTTCCTAAGAATATTTAAAATGTCATATTGCGTCAAAGTAGTGGAGGGTGATACTTCTAAAGCAGATCTATATTGAGGAGGACCATGCATCTTTGTGCAGTTGCGCTCAATGGAGGATGGTATACTTAAGTGGTCCTGATTTAATGTTGACGAGGACAGTGATTTAGTAGGGGATAAAATTGTGAGAGATGTAACTTTGCCTTGCCCATTGACAATTATTTCTGGTCGAGCTGGCAGGGGCTGGTCTGTTTTAGAAGTGTTAGTAGCAGGTGCATTTAGACCGTCAGGAACAATAGGTGGTAAAACATTAGAAGTAGTCGAATTAGCATTATTCGGCTGTATCGATGACTGCTGTTCTACTGATAATACAGGTATTGAGCCAAGATTTGCACATCCATTTATTGGAGGTATTGGGCGGGTCGTATTTGGGGGATCAGTGATACGTGACAAGGTTGAAATTGAATTGGGAACATGTGCGCAGGCTTCGCTGTAAGTTTTAGTTATTGTAGTAGCAGAAAGTCCTAATGGCCCAGTATCATCATGGCGAGTAGTGCGAATTCTGCCAGATATTGGGAAATAGTGGCTAAGTTCGATTTGGAACCGGACAATTGTGCCGTTACTTGCTCATTTAATAGTGCCACAACTGCTGGTGTGTGATTAGGTGTCATCTTGACTTTTTTATTGTTTCGTTTGAATGTTGTTGGTACTTCAATACTATCACTAGAAAGTGTTGATGGTTCATTGTTAACAGAGTTCATAAGATTAGTTTAATTCAAAGAGTTTGGGTTTACCAATAAGGACAGAGTTTTTGAAGTATTAGTTACATTATTACATACTTTCAGATGAGCTTTTATGGGTGGTATCAGGGCTTCTTGGCTTTCTTTGGAAAGTTGGTGGAGGTCAATATGGTCATCATCTGTGATTATATCAGTTGCAATGCATGATGCTTGTTCAAGTGGATCAGTATGAAGTGCAGAGCCTTTGAACAGCGCCTCCTTTCTTCTTTTGGCATACCTTTTAACAGCCCTTTGGTGAGGTTTTTTAGCTCTTCGTGACATAAAACTGATAGGTGCTTCAGTTAATGGCTGTTCCAGAGGGTCTGGATGCATTTGTTCAAGTGCATCAAGCAATTCTGTTGGGCTACCTGGACCGTTTTGATGTGGCGTAGGATTTGAAGTATATAGCGCTATGATAGTATTCATTTTTTCTATTGCTGATTTTAGCTCAGAAGGAGCATTTTGACAGGTACATGTGGAATGAATTGACAAAGCTTCAGGAAGAGGTGGAGAGGGTATAGGTGTTTGTATGGAACAGCATTGAGTATGTTTATTTTTCATTACTGGATTGGACACGCTAACATGATTGAGAATTGGGTCTGATTTGAGATTTTTAATCGTTTCAGCGGCCAGGATAAATCCTTCAATTCGATCCATCTTAGAGGACATGAGTAGAAGCATTGATTTGATCTCCTTTAATTCAAGATGAGTCAAGTCGTGGTCCTTGTCAAGGAGGTCAAGGATACGTATGATAACCGGAAATGAACCTGGGGAATGTTGGATTGAGCTCTCACCTGGGGATGGAGGGAGGTGGGAGGATTTATTTAGGTTTACCCCTAGTTCAGGAGATAAAATTGGTTGGGATGGCAATGGTTCTTTATTTATATCATCCACAATTTCAGTACTCATGTCCAATAGATTTTTAGTGTAGTTTGGTAGATTTGAATGAAAGGACATGCACCTTTTTACTGCGTTAAAGACTATTGGAGTCAAAGTGCCGATGGAGCGGCAAATCGCTTGATCTAATGCCTCCATTTTCTCCATTGTTACCTCATGTTGCCTTTTGCCAGTTTCGTAGGCCAGTGGTGATTCTGAACACCTTCTGAAATCGTCAGTGGCTTGACGCACCTCAGGACTAATAGAGGGAACAGGGGCAGAAGGCGTGGAGAGTTCCATAAAAGAATCATGGTTGGGGGAAGTGGAAATTCCCTGTGCGTGTACTTGGGCGATATGTGGAGCCTCAGAGGATATAAAAGGCTCTTGATTGATAACACTCATTGCATGGTCTTCAGAAGCGGCTGGTTCAATATATGCAGATTTTCCGGGACAGACAAGGGAGTCAATTTTGCTAGCGGACATCGGGAAAGGGGTAATCAAGTTGCCCTTAAGACTTCTTAAGCCATTCGCCATGATAACGTTGGTTAGGGAAGCCGAGTAAATGGTATGTCACAAAAAGCTTAATGCGGTTCGCTTTAGCAGGTTGTAAGTATTAGTAACATTTACATCAATGTATGTGCTAGGAGCGTTGAAAGCTAGTAGCTAAGTGACAAAATAAGGCGAAGACATGACTAAGTGTAGTCAAAAAGGCGTTGGATGTTTGCTCCCTTTTACCTGATGTTATTAATGTAGAACGAGGGGGCCACCAGCTGCCAGTTAACAACTAACAGCAAACAGCGCTATTTAGAGCGCGTACCTGAAAGATTGTGGGGAAAGGGGCGGAGTTACCTTAAAAGAAGGAAGAAAAGAGGAATGGCCCCAAGCTGCTCCTCGCACAATTGACAGCCCCCGGTCTACGATCACAACTCCGGGTTTTGGCTGCTGCCTTATAGCTGACAGCTGGGCAAGGATATATTTCTGTTTAAAAAAAAAAAACAAAAAAAAATGTATATACTTACAACACAGAATCAGAGAAATCAGCACAATAAATCTCAGAAAGCAAAGTGAAAATAACAAAAGCAAAAATGAGTCCGTTCACCAGCTAGTTGTAAAGCAGTTCTGTTTGATACCGCTGAATTCAACGGCACGGAGTACTGACGTTCACAGTTAGATAATTGAAAGTTCGAGCAAGGAGAGCTTAAGCAGCGGGATCAAAGAGACAAGGCTCCGCAGTCTCCCACTATATGAATTACATGGCACACAACTGCTTGTAAGTTTGAAAAGTCAGGAATTCACAGAGGGATCGAAGAGCGAAATCTCCACAGTCTCCCACTGTGATTAGGCATTCAGTACACCGCCCTACGAGAGGACGAGATCTCGTCGGCAGGATCAAAGAGTCTCCGCTCCACAGTCTCCTGCTATGTTTAATCACTCAGCATGCCGCCATACAAAAAAAGCAAGGCCTGGTCAACAGGATCAAAGAGACACTACTCTGCAGTCTCCTGCTGACATATGAACCTGGCTTGCTCTGCCACAGTGTCCAATCTTCTATCTTCAATCACGTTCACTACTGTGTTAGATCAAAATGACCCAGCAGCGTGAACTCTAACGGCTTTAATTTTTCACAGAACAGTTTAATATTTATATGTATATTTTTTTTTTATTCTCTTTTTTTTTTCTCCTCCTTCCTTCCTTTCCTTTCCCGTGTCACCCGTAGGCCAGTTTTTCGAAATTCACGTGTTTAATAGACAGATACTTTCTCTGTCAGAGGTCAGTGTATGCCCAGGGACCTGTATATAGAAACTATTAGTCAGCGAAGACCGGCCTTACTCATACAGACCGGCCCCTCTCACGCCCCTCTCACGCTAACAGGCGCAGAACTCTCTGTGGGGGCACCCGATCCAACAACAGAGAGAAAACTGGTCGGAGGATGGAGGGGTCAATAACTGGTGTCCAAGGTGCCCGACAAAACTGTGCCAGAGTCCGTTCCACAAGAGCAGTTTCACTTCTGGCCCCCCTCAGGGCGTAAATCACCTATGCATACGCGCACCCTGGCCCCACAGCACCACAACAGGTCCCTCTGCACTAGCAGCACTAGCAGCACTGGGCGAGCCCCGAGCACTCAACTCACCACTGGAGTCACCTATGTCAGGGCGTTCCCCAGGACGCAATCCGTATTGTGCCACTCAGCCCCAGAGCAGGCACAGAGCAGCGCCAAAGCAGACAGGAGAGCACAGAGTGGACTATCCCCCGTCTCCCAGGGCCGAACGCCGTCACGGGAGAGGCCAGGAGCTCCAAATGCTCCTCCACTCTACCACACCTCCGAGGGCCGCCGACTCACCAGATTCACTAAAGTAGAGGACCTACGAAAAAAAAACGGAATCGAGTATCAAGCCGCACTGCAGAGTGTCTCAGAGACACAGAGACACGCAGCCGCTTCCGATACGCCGCGTTCCTTCCCCTCTTTTGCCTTTGTCACACATTTGGGATGGATTAGAACACCCTATCCTATCCACTAGTCGAAAATTCTTCCCACGTGAGAAAAACTACTCTGTGTTGGAATTGGAGGCCCTTGCCATCAAATGGGCCCCCACCCATCTAAAATACTATCTCCTATGAAGGAAGTTTACACTCGTCACAGATAATTCCCCATTAGTATGGATAAGCCTACAAAAGAACTCTAACCCTCGAGTCCTGCAACCCTACTGTTTCACTGTGGAGCACCGAAAAGGTAAAGACCAGGGGAGCGTTGATTTCCTTTCTCGGTTTCCCTGGAAAACATATGCGACGACATTGCATAGGGGAAGGGTATGTGAGAAACCAGAAGGAGTCTCACCCACTAGTCTTTGGTGAGCTGTCATCTAGCTGGCCAGGTCACGACCATCGCTTTTGGATCCAGTTCCTGGGGGTGGACCAGTACGGGAGGATCACCTGGGTGAGGGTCTTTGGGGAGTGGGAGTGGAACACCGGATGGTGCAACGCAGTATCCCATTCACTGTAAAACCTTTACCCCATCCTACCAGATAGGATACGTAGGAACTCAACCCCACTGCCCCCTTTTCCTACACAAACACTTTAACATGGACAGCCCGTTCTGGGAGAAAACAGACTAACACCTGAGCAGTATAACTGACGTGTCCCAATACAATAGTTAGGTGAGGTCCGGCAATTACTGAGAGTCACTCACACCTGACTCCCATTAAGCTTCCCCACCCGGATAAAAGGCGGAGCACGAAAGCACACTGAGCGAGGCAAAGCACACGAGGAAATAGCAGTTTCGAGATGGCAGCTGAACGAGGACAAAAGACGAAGAACTACGAGGGGTTTCATGAGACCTCGAGATTGGACAGCTTAAGGCCAAGAAACCAGTCTGAAGAATCAAGCATTGTGTGTCAGAGGTACCCACGCTCCTCCTACATGACTAATCGCTTCGGGGAGAAGCAGAAGCTGCTGTGGTACCGTCCTCGACTCCAAGAACAAAGTAGCGACAGAGAAATCAACACAGCCGGTGAGTTGGGGAGACTGATACCAGACCGTTCTGTGTTGAAGCCAAGGTTGCAAGCAGCAACATTGTATAATGAGCTCTGGAACTAATATTGTTAAAACCTGTGTGATGAAGGATCCAAGTAAAGTTAAACTACTGATGAATGCTTGAACTGTAAAGGGAACAATACGATACCGTTGACAGAATGGGCTGGCACTGCATGCGTGCTCAATCTAAGGTCTCTGTAAGGTATCCAGCTGTGAAATGGCAAAAGTGAAAGTTAAAGAGTTGTAAGAAGAAAGAGTTAGTGAATTGAAGTGGTCCTGCGACGGATCAAGCAAAAAGCATGTGCACAGTGGAAAGTTTAGGAATTTTGATACAGAAAGGAAAGATTGGAAAATTAGATAAAGTGTTCTGAGCCCGATCGAGTGAGGCCAATTGAGAACTGTGGGAAACCTGAGGGTATTCTCCCAAGCAGACATCGAGAATCCCTTATTCAGGTGGCCAGGGAAGGGCTGGCGCTCTCAGATCCCAACCCTGGAATAGGACGAGCGAAGGAAGATCACCTTGGTAGGGGAACCCGGGGTTATGCTCGGGGAAATACCCCAGGAGAGACACAGTATTACACAAGGTAAGAGGACGAAGTCCTTGAGGCCTTTATAGGCTACTCCAAATTAAAACATTTTCCCCACAGTCATTCTCCCTTATCAAAATCCAACAACCCCTCCATGTCTGTGAAACCAATTAGGAACCTGAACAATGTTACTATGGGTAACTACATCTCCCCGAGTCCGTCCCTATCTTCTGACTACCTACCCAAGTATTCCCAGTCATTCTCCTCCCCGTCCCTCTGATTATCAATCCCAGTCAACAGTGACAAAAAAACTATAGTTTCCACAATTTCTCTGACTCATTTCACAACTCCCCCCCTTTTCCAACACGAACACTTTCTCACACCGTGGAAAACAACAGAGTAACGCTAGAGCTGTTTTTCTGGCATGTAACAAGACAAGAGTCAGGTAATTAATCAGAATCATACACACATGACGGCCCTTTCTCTTCCATACAGGGATAAAAGGTGGGGCACGAGAGCACACTACGAGCAAGATCAACTGCACGAGGAAGCAGCTATTCCAGGATGGCAGTTCAAACAGAGACAAAAGGCGGTGAGACCTGAAAGGACGACAAGGAGGGAAATGCCCTTGCCCTTTTCAACCCAGACCCGCGACGCCTCCGAAAGAGGAAACATAAAACCAGGATTTACAGCTGACGTGTGGTGTAGCAGATGTCAAAGGTGCACAGGGCCTCCCGCATTGATAACCCAGGCCGGGAGGCACACTGGCTACCGTGATACCTTCCTTCACTCCAGGGGCAAGACAAGCCAACTGGTACCATACAGACGGTGATTCAGAACAAGATGGTAGCGAACCGAACTGTGTTGAGCCCAAGGTTGCAATCGGCAACATAGTATGCTCTCAAGGAATGGATGAACAAGGAACTTGTAGGTTTCTGAACTTTAAAGAAAGCCCAGTTAAGGTCCCGGTGCAGAGGGTCTGGTGCCAGATGGGCCCTCATTTGAAAGACTCTGAGGTGTTGGAGTGGCCCTACAGGGGTCACGTCAAATACATTGTACACTCAAAAGTCTCTGAGCCATTGCCAAAAGAAAGATAGGTGAAGGGAGACCCCGCTTTCTAATGAAACTGTGACTGCTGTAAAACAAGGCAAGTGTGAACCCGACAGAGGGATGCCGAAAGAAAGCTAGGAGAGGAGAAACCACGCTTTCTGATGAGATAAGTAAATCTTGAACTGTATTGTAAAATGTATTAACTGTGTTAAAGATGGCTATGTGAACCCGACAGAGGGAGGCCAAGGGGAAAACAAAGACAAGTAAAATCCTGTATCATGATAAAGCAAAGTGAACTGTAAAATTGGCCATTGTGAACCCGGCAGAGGGATGCCTGTAATTTGGGGTAAAGAATGATACACCCGTGAACATTGTGCTGACAAGAGGGAACCCAGTCGAGTGTTGTCAGCAGTGGAAGTTGTTTGCAAGAACACTTAAGGCTCTTGTATATTGCGAGCTACATTGTGTTAAAGGCCGTAGTGAACCCGACGGAGAGAGGCCCAGTTGCAAGATGGATCTGAGCTTGGCAGAGGGAGATATAGGGGGCAAAGAGCAATCGTCCAAGGTACAAGATTACTGAAGGAACCTTTTGTTTGTGTGTTGTTTTGAAACAGTAGGCCTTCTGAGGCAAGAGACTTTGTAGCAAAGAGACTTGGCCCATGAAGGTTTTGTTAGCATTGAACTGGAACTGTGAGCCTTGTGCTGCAGTGGCCCAGGAGTGTGCTGTGCTCTAAGGTCCCACCTTGCCCAGTGCTAAAAACGTGGGTAAGGGAGACCCAGCCATACCATTCTGAGTTATCTTTTTGTGAACACTTCTTTCTTTTCTTTTTTTTGTTGAAAAATCTATTTATTATTTTAAAAATACAATACAGTACAGGTGATTAAGACTTATGCATACAAATTGTTTGCTTAGAAGTGCCTTTGATGTTGCTGATCTTGTAGGAACCCTCCCAACCTTCCAAACTCCTTCCCAACTGGTTTATTCCACCCTGCCCCTCCCAACAGATCGTGCTCCTCTAGTGTAGGTATCGCTGAGAGACCTTTATGTGGTGTGCTTTATTGTCCCTAATAACTGTTTCAACATGTCCCATCAGGTGGCTATGTCGAGTTACCAGAGAAGTATCTGCCTTTCCCTACAGCCCCCAGCTTTGGCCTAGATAAATGGGTTGACTATCAACCAAAATCTGTCCCCTCTGGTCGGGTTAAGCTTCCATTGCTTCTTGAATGATTCTCATTCTGATAGGCATGTCTTTGAAAGAAGTGTGGCCCATGCGACAGCTGAGGGTGGTGGTTTGGCCTTCCAGTGGATGACCAGGAGTTTGCGTGTAGTGAATAGAATGAGGCTAATGAATCTGCGGACTAATGTGTCTGTGTGCCATTCAGCCGCGTCCACCCCTAATAGCATTACCTCGGGTGTGAAGGCGACGTCTGCCCCATCGATGTCTGTGATTTGCTTATTCACTGCGCGCCAGTAGGGGCTTAGGACAGGGTCGTTCCACATCATGTGTCCCATTGTGCCCAGGGTGCTACAGCCTCTCCAGCAAAACTGCAGTGGGGGCTATCCTTATCTTAAAGAGCTCGGCCATGGTGTAATTTAGTTGCTGCAAGATTTTATATTGAATTTCTCTGTTCTTGAGATTCAGGGAGACCAGCGGTAGGGCGGCAACGTATTCGAGGATGTCTGGTATGCCTATTTGGACCCCTAAGTCCTCGGTCCACGCCCTCGCAAGTGTGTGGGTTCTGCCATGGTTGTTCGGGATTGCCATCAGGTAGAAGGTGAGGAGGCGCGGGAAGACATTTACATACTGTTCCATTTCTCGCATGGCGCCGTAGTGGGGAGACAGGATTCCAGTGTAGTGTGGGTGCATATCGTGGCATTAATAGTGCAGTATAGGAGCCAATCTCCCAGTTCTAGTCCCAAGATTGCGCGTGCCACTTGGAATTACAGTAGGATCCTCTCCTCACTAATGTTCATCACTCAGATGCTCGCCCAGTCCTTATCTTGTTTGCAGTGTACTTTCTGTGTTACCCCATAGGATAATATCGCCCGTATGCTACACCATATCATTGCTTTCTGGGTTGGTACCCCCTGTCCCGCCCGGAGCTTGTGCCATTGGTTGATCGTTGGTCATATAATCGTGTGCCGTTTGATGTTCGCCAGAAGTTTATATGGTGGAATGTCCATAATCTCAGTTGGGGAGTGCGGGTTCAGAAGGGCCAACTCCATGGCCCTCCAGCTGGTGTCATCGTTCGTGTCTAGCCAGCGTTTCATCCAGTAGATCTGGGCCGCCTGATAGTAAGCTCTCAAAGATGGCACTGCTAGGCCACCATTTGTCTTGTCCGCCTGTAGTACAGGAAGGCGGATTCACGCCTTCTTCCCCCTCCGATTAAATTTAGATATAGCTTTGTCCAGTTCTTTAAACATTTTGTGTGTCGGGCTGGTTGGTATCATCATGGCTATGTACGTCAGTTTGGGAAATTAGTTAATCTTCACCGCGTTTATCCTCCCTGTCAGGGAGAGGGCTAGTGCATCCCATCTACCTAGATCTAGGCAGATGTTCTTTAAGGTCTGAGGGTAATTTAAATCTTGAAGGTCGCCTAACAAGGCGCTTATATTTATTCCTAGGTATTTGATATGATGCGTTTGGAGTGTGAATGGAGCTACCCCCCCGGGATCCCAAGGGATGTCTTGTCGCAAGGACATGACCTTGTATTTGCTCGAATTTATTTTATATCCTGCCATCGGGCCGACTTCCTCTAGTATCGTCCCAATATACGGAAGGGATGAGAGGCCTTTACTTATGTAAAGAAGCATGTCATCTGTGTAAAGGAAGACATAGTGATCCTCCTCACCTGGATGTAAGCCTGTCCATTCCTGGGTGTCTGCAAAGTTTAATCATTATTGGCTCGATGGATAGGACATAGAGCAGGGGAGAAAGTGGGCACTCCTGCCGTGTGCCCGATTGTAGGTTGAATACGGGGGAGGCAATGTCGTTGGTGACCACTGAGGCAGTCAGACCTGTGTACAGCAATTTGATCAGTTGTATGAGGCGTGGGGGGAAGCCGAAATGGGGCAGGACCCGGAAGATAAATTCCGATTGCACCTTGTCAAACGCCTTCTCCGTGTCAACTGCTAGTATAATATCCTCTGGGTCTCTATTCCCAGCGAGTGTCTGTTGCAGATAAAGCCTGTTTGGTTTTTATGAATTACGAATGGGAGGTACTTTTCAATGTGCTGTGCCAAGCATTTCGCCAGTATTTTGGTGTCTGCGTTTATCAAAGAGATAGGCCTGTAAGAGCTGCATATTTCTGGGTCCCTCCCGCCCTTGTTGAAGACTATGATATTTGCTACGAGCATTGATGCGTAAGTCGGCCACGTGTTACTGCTTCATTAAATACCTCCTCTAGTCTGGGTACAAGCTCATCTCCCATGCATTTATAGAGGTCTATGGGGATCCCGTCCGGGCCGGATGCTTTACCGGGAGACAGCTCGGCTACCGCACTTGCAATCTCGGTGGCCATGATATGAGCATCTAACGTGCCGCTTTGGTCGGCTGGGATCCTTGGTATTTCTATGGAGTCCAGAAATGATTCCATGTCCCGAGTTGTGCATGCGTCTGATACCGTATATAGACTCGATAAAATTCTGCGAATCGGGTGCGATCATCTCCAACTATGAGGTTGCCTGCGGCATCCCTGATGGAGGCGATCGTTTACATGGCTTGTCTCTGCTTTAGGGCTAATGCCATCATCCGCAGCGGCCGGTTGCTCTCGAGATAGTATGTCTGTGACCAGCTGTTATACAATTTCTGGGCCCTATCCATGGTTATTTGCCTGCTCTTTGCTCTCAGCTTGTTTAATTCAGGCACTAGTTGCCTGTCTCGAGACTCTTTGTGGTGTTTTTCTAAGATTCTATGTTCTTCTGTCAGCTGGGTTTCAGCCTCCCCCAGGATTTTCACTTGTATGCCCAGCTTGAGATACATTGTACCCTCAAGAAGGCTTTGAAGGCGTCCCAGCATACATATGTTGTGTAACTTGGCCCCAGATTAAGTTCCCAGAACCTGTTGATGTCGTCCCCTAGCCGCTCTATGAGATCGGGGTATTGTAGGATGCGTAAATTTAGACTCCACGTAGGGGGCTTGTACACAGTGTCCGGGAGGGAGATGCGCAGTGAGACCGGGGCGTGATCAGAGAGGGTGGTCGGCAAGATTGTGCAGTCAGTGACTAGGTGGAGAGTGTTTGCCGGAGCTAACCAGTAGTCTAGCCGAGAGTAGCTGTCATGCCGGTGAGAATAGAACGTAAAGTCTTGGCGCTGCCCGTGGGGGCTTATCAAGCTATCTTTTAGGCAGAGGTCTGTCATCAGTGTTTGGAGGTTTGCCTATTTCCTCAGGTTCGTGGGGTTCCCCAGGGAGGTACCCTGGCAGTCGAGGGTCGGTCGAGTGCTACGTTGAGATCTCCCCCTATTATGGTTAGATTCCCCATATGTTGGGCGCATGCTGAGAATGTACGTGTAAAGAAGGATGGGGTGTCTGTCATGGGGGCGTACATGCTTAGCAGTGTTGTAGGATGTTGGTGAATTTGACCCTGGATGAGTATATATCTACCCTCCTTATCCCCACAGGTGTGTCTAATCTGGAAAGGGACCCGTCTGTTAATGAGAATGGATAATCCCCACTTACCGTGATGTGGCGAGTGCACTGCTGTTCCCACCCACCCTTGTTTCAGTTTCTCTGACTCTGCTTTCCCCAGATGGGTTTCCTGATTGAATATTATATCTCCCTGTAAGTCTCTCATATTGTTTAGCATTCTCCTTCATTTGATGGGGTGAGCCAACCCTTGGATGTTAATTGTGACTAAGATAAATTGGGTCATTGTATATTTGTTTGGGCTGGTCTGATGCAGTGCCTGATCGGGACATGCGGTAGCAACACTGTGATTGGGTCAGTAGAAGTTGAGCACAACCTTTGTCTAATCCCCTGAGCGTTCAACCTGCAGGTGAACCCCCGCAATAAATTCCAACATAGGCTCGAACATGAGCCTAACCTAAACCTTGAACATAAACATTGGGTTGGCCTGCCAAACGGCCTGCGTCCAATACTTGGCCATTGTGGCCATATATATATATAGAGTTTGTGTCATGATCTCTGCTTCCAAAAGGTCAGGGTTTTCCCAGCTCCCTTGGAAGCAGATCCATAACCCAGGTTCCGAGTGCCAACCAGTCTCAATTGGGACCTTTTGGACCCAGTCCTGGCGCCAGTGGCACCAGGCTCATAAATATGCCCAGTCCCAGCGCTGGAAGCGCCGGGCTCATAATGCTTGGGTTGACTTACCTGCAGCAGACCATGCTGCTTACTTGCCTGCCAGTTGAGCCTCTGATCCTCTTCTGTTTGGAACTACTTTTCCTGTTGGGTGGGGCAGGAGCCACTCCCTAGGTTCAGAACACTGGAACTCTTCTGGAAAGCAGGAACTCTTTTCTTACCTAGGCGTGGCTGTGGAAGGAGACACCTAAGCACTACAGGAGGCTATTTAAACCACACCCGATGGATGAATCTTGCTTTGCGTTATTCTGCATCCTCTGCAGCAGAACGCTCATCGTGTCTTCTGCATCTGATCCTGGGCCTAAGGAAAAAGGCTTACCATCCTGAATCCAGTCTTCAGCAACACCTATAAAGACAAGAAAGAACAGGTTAGCATTACGGTCTTCAGTGACAGCTCTTCACTTACCTGGTCCATCGGCTGTCACCAACGCCTCGCGCTGCATTCCGACATCTGAAGGACAAAGGCTTACCTACTCTTCGTGCGCTCCGGAGGTCTTCACACTGCATTCCGGCATCTGAAAGACAAAAGCTTACCAACTCTTCGCACGCTCCAGAGGCCTTCGGCGCTGCATCCCGCATCTGAAAGACAAAACAAGGTGCGTTTAAAGACATTGGGGAACTTTAATACTCACGTGCCATTACTCCTTTCCACATCTAACCCAGTGGGTATTCCGGCACCCTGCAGCCGCTCCGAACTTATACCTGCAAAATAAAAAGACAGTTAGAGCGCATCGTGAAGCAGGCAACAAGCGCTTACTTACGTGCTTCCAGGCGCTTCTATTCATCACACGGGCTCCATCTTCAACTCACTTCAGCCCGTCATCTACCATCACCGGAACCCTGAAAAACAAGAGACATCATTACTAAGGACTTTAAAGACATTAGAATTACTCGAAACTTACCGTTCGTGCAGTAAACGACGGACAGCAGTCCTCTGAAGTCAAGAGGCCTGCTCCCCTTATCCAGTGAAGAAACTGGTTACAGCACCCTGCCCCGAGGAAGATGGAGAGCACGGCGTTCACTTACCTAAGACATCTTACCCTTCGAGTCAGACATACAGTGCACAGAGGTCCAGCCCAAAGAGCCAGCCGTGTGTTACACATCACCTTTGAAGATACGGTATACGCCCAGTCAAGACCGGCGCCTCTACGGGAATCAGGTGAGCGTTACAGAACGCAAAGCCTACCACAAAACACCCGTCCAGGCGCTATGGAAACCTCGGATACCGACCAACTAGCTCAGTTACTTGGGGAACTAAGGGCAGAAGTGCATGCAGCCCGTCAGGAAACGAACGCTCTAAGAAGGGAACTGATTATTTCCAAGGAGCGAACAGATGATCTCGCTAGACATTTGCTACAGTCACAAGCCGGACAGACCCCGTTACCCGCATCTGGGGGAAATCTTCCTTCTACATCCTCTATGAATCCAGTGCAGATCAACCTACCTGGGAATGTACCTCTGGCTCCGCCCGAACGATTTTCTGGTGACCCAAAGAGGTTTGCAGTATTTATCAATCAGTGCCGGTTGCATTTCTTATGCCGGCCAGCAGCCTTTCCAACTGATCAAGCTAAAGTAGCTTTCGTGCTTTCGTACCTTAGTGGCAATGCGGCAGACTGGTCGATCCCTCTAGTAAATCAAGATGATCCGGTCCTCCATGATTTTCAAGCTTTTCAGCTCAGTATGGAAAAACTGTTTGCAAGAAATTCACAGGGGCAGGCCTTGGACAATGAGCTTCTTTCGTTGCGACAAGGTAATCAAGACCTTTTGGCTTATATTGCGTCTTTCAACAGACTGATAGTGGAAACTCAATGGCCTGAGGACAAAAGGATTACGCTGTTTTATAGAGGTCTACGTGGAGAGCTCAAAGATGTGTTAGCCCAAGTAGTGAATCCCCCACAAGATTGTTCGGACTATATAGACTTAGTCGTTCAAATAGATCACAGACTGCAGAACAGGAAGGCCGATCGTTCCAAGTTTGATGCTCGAGTATTTTCCAAACCACCAACTCCTTCCAAAGGAGTAGACTCCGGGGAACCCATGCAAATAGGGGGTCTGAAAGGTCCTCTAACACAAAAGGAGCGGGAAA
The DNA here is from genome assembly GCF_040938575.1 of Ambystoma mexicanum. Taxonomy (NCBI): domain Eukaryota; kingdom Metazoa; phylum Chordata; class Amphibia; order Caudata; family Ambystomatidae; genus Ambystoma; species Ambystoma mexicanum. The sequence goes on along the minus strand of NC_090937.1, from coordinate 729,149,199 downwards.
GGAGAAAACAGTTGCAATTATGCCTCTATTGCGGAAACTCAGGGCACTTTCTTCGAGACTGTCCGGTGAAACCTGCCAAGAAGGCAGTAGGAGCTGCAGTTACCAAAGTTACAAACTCTGAGCAGGGAAACGACCTCGCCCGACAAGAATAGAGGTCCTCTTGCCGAGCGTGAAAACCAGTTCCGTGACCTCGCATTTCGTGATACCTATGGTCCTCATTAGCCCTGATAATCCGGATCGATTACATGCAATTGAAGCTTACGTCGACAGCGGTGCCATCGGCAATTATGTGGATCATGAAATGGTTTTGAGGATGAATCTAACTCTTTGTCCCAAGGCTGTAAAGGACGTCATTACTACGGTGGATGGTACGGAGATAGCCTCCGGGCCAGTAACGCATACCACTCAAGAAGTGACGCTAGTAAGTCAAGATGGACACCATGAGAAGATCGTGTTCGATGTGATCAAGGCCCCTCAGTTTCAGATTATTCTAGGAATACCTTGGTTAGAGAAACACAATCCTCTGATCGATTGGCGAGCAAGAACGGTCCAGTTTCCAGAATGTGTCTCTACTTGTCACCCTCCACCTGGTGTTGCACTGGCAGCAATTTCTTCAGAGACTCCCCAGTTACCTCCCGAATACCTAGAATACCAAGATCTTTTCCGGAAGGATCAGGCTAACTCTCTACCTCCTCATAGGTCTTATGACTGCCAGATAGACCTGATACCTGGATCTACTCCTCCTTGTAGTAGAATTTATGCCCTCACCGAGCCTGAGAACCTTCGACAATACCTGGATCAATACCTGGCAAATGGGTTTATTCGTCCTTCCAAGTCCCCTGCTTCTTCAGCTTTGTTCTTCGTTCCAAAAAAGGAAGGAGACCTTAGAACTTGTATAGATTATCGCTCCCTGAACCAGATCACCGTTAAGAATAGATATCCGTTACCTTTGATCCCTGAACTCCTGGACCAAGTCAGAAAAGCATGCATATATACAAAGCTGGATCTTAGAGGAGCTTACCACTTGGTACGAGTAAAAGAGGGCGATGAATGGAAGACGGCCTTCCGCACCAAGTATGGGCTATTTGAATATCAGGTCATGCCCTTCGGACTTTGCAATGCCCCGGCCGCCTTTCAATATTTTATGAACGATGTCCTCAGAGAGCTCATAGATGTGTGTGTTGTTGTTTACATTGACGACATCCTCGTTTATTCTTCATCGGAATCTGAACATCGGAAACACGTGAAAATGGTCCTCGAAAGATTGCGTCAACACAAACTTTTCGCTAAGTTGGAAAAATGTGTTTTCAACGTGACTGAAGTTGAATTCTTGGGATTCATATTATCACCTGGCGGAGTGCGTATGGATTCAAAGAAGGTCGATGCAGTTCTCAAATGGCCATCACCATCCTCCGTAAAAGGTGTGCAAAGCATGTTAGGCTTCGCTAACTTTTACCGCAGGTTTATCCCCGAATTCTCCCGAATAGTCCAGCCCATCACTGCCTTGTTAAAGAAAAACAAACGTTTTGAATGGTCTACCGAGGCAGAACAAGCTTTCCAGGATTTGAAGACTAAATTTATCTCTGCACCAATCTTAAAACACCCTCGCCCCGAACTCCCCTACATCGTGGAAACTGATGCTTCAAGCCTTGCCATGGGGGCAGTTCTATCACAAAAGGACCCGGTAACCAATCAGTTGCATCCCGTGGCATTTTGGTCCCGCAAATTCTCGCCTCCTGAAATCAATTACACGATTACTGACAAGGAACTTCTGGCTATCAAGTCTGCCTTTAAGGCTTGGCGGCATTATCTGCTGGGGGCCCGACACACCGTTACTGTGATTACGGATCACCGAAACCTGCAATATTTGAAAACCGCAAAAGCCCAATCCTCTAGACAACTCCGTTGGGCATTATTCTTTGCCGAGTTTGACTTCATAATTACCTATCGACCTGGTACAAAAAACGGTAAAGCTGATGCCCTTTCTCGGATGGGAGTGGAAGAACACTTGATCAACCCTAAACCTGTACCAATCATTCCCGAACAAAGAATTCTGGGTGTAATCGCCACACAATCCATAGAGGAAGTTAAGGATAAAGCCAGGCAACTTGTAACTCCAGCAGACATACAGAATTGGCATCTGCAGGGAAAGAACTTTGCAGTAAAGGACAACTTATTGTATTTCCAAGAACGATTATACCTACCCAGCACAGATTTACAGAAAAAAGTAATCTCTTGCTATCACGATTCTTTAATGGAAGGACATCCCGGTATAGCCAAGACCTCAGAAAAGATCAAGCGCTACTTCTGGTGGCCGTCTTGGAAAAAAGATATCAGAGACTTTATAATGTCCTGTGGAGTATGCGCCCAAAACAAGAGTCAAAAGGAAAGACCAGCAGGCCTCTTACGCCCTATTGACATCCCACCTCGCCCTTGGCATACGCTTTCTATGGACTTTATCACCGATCTACCTCCATGCTCCGGATACAATACGATTCTAGTAATCGTGGACTTATTCTCCAAGATGGCGCATTTCATTCCGCTCAAAGGCTTGCCAACAGCAGCAACTCTGGCCCGAGAATTTCTCAAAAACATCGTCCGACTGCACGGTTTTCCTTCGGTTCTAATTTCGGATCGAGGTAGTCAATTTATTTCTCATTTTTGGCGAAGTTGCTGTCGGTCGGCTCAAATTGATGTGAGACTATCGACCAGTCACCACCCTCAGACCGACGGACAAACCGAGAGGACCAATCAAACTCTGGAACAGTATTTACGCTGCATGCTGCAACAAACTGAAAAAACTTGGAAAGACATCCTTTGGATAGCCGAATATGCCTACAATAACTCTGTCCATTCGGGAACTGGGAAAACCCCGTTTTTTCTTTTGTACGGCAGTCACCCTCGAACCTCGGAGTTGGATCCCCTCCAAGATCTTGAAACACCAGCAGTAGACTACCTGCATTCTACAATCACCCAAGCCTTTAAGGAAGCTGTTTCTCACCTTCAAAGGGCTAAAGAACAATACAAGAAAGGAGCAGATCAACATCGGAAGGAAGCCCCTCAATATCAAGTAGGGGATGAAGTCTGGTTATCCACCAAATATCTACCTCTAAAAGGGCCACTCACATTCAACCCAAGATACCTTGGTCCCTATTCCATCACTACCATAGTAAACCCAGTAGCGGTCAAGTTGGACTTGCCCCCGCACATGAAGATACATCCGGTCTTCCACGTCTCTCTATTAAAACCCGTGCAACCTCAAACCCGACTAACTAAATCTCCAAAACCTATCCTAGTTGATGGAGAACTCGAGTTTGAAGTCAAAAGCATTCTGGACTCCAAGATCTCCAAATCTAAACTATTTTACCTAATTGACTGAAAAGGCTACGGCCCCCAAGAGCGATCCTGGGAACCTGCTGAATATGTCCACGCTCCTCGCCTAATCAAAAGATTTCACCGAACATTTCCTGACAAGCCAAAACCCCCGGAGAAGCCCGGTTTGGGAGGGGCCTTGAGGGGGGGTACTGTCATGATCTCTGCTTCCAAAAGGTCAGGGTTTTCCCAACTCCCTTGGAAGCAGATCCATAACCCAGGTTCCGAGTGCCAACCAGTCCCAATTGGGACCTTTTGGACCCAGTCCTGGCGCCAGTGGCACCAGGCTCATAAATATGCCCAGTCCCAGCGCTGGAAGCGCCGGGCTCATAATGCTTGGGTGGACTTACCTGCAGCAGACCATGCTGCTTACTTGCCTGCCAGTTGAGCCTCTGATCCTCTTCTGTTTGGAACTACTTTTCCTGTTGGGTGGGGCAGGAGCCACTCCCTAGGTTCAGAACACTGGGACTCTTCTGGAAAGCAGGAACTCTTTTCTTACCTAGGCGTGGCTGTGGAAGGAGACACCTAAGCACTACAGGAGGCTATTTAAACCACACCCGATGGATGAATCTTGCTTTGCGTTATTCTGCATCCTCTGCAGCAGAACGCTCATCGTGTCTTCTGCATCTGATCCTGGGCCTAAGGAAAAAGGCTTACCATCCTGAATCCAGTCTTCAGCAACACCTATAAAGACAAGAAAGAACAGGTTAGCATTACGGTCTTCAGTGACAGCTCTTCACTTACCTGGTCCATCGGCTGTCACCAACGCCTCGCGCTGCATTCCGACATCTGAAGGACAAAGGCTTACCTACTCTTCGTGCGCTCCGGAGGTCTTCACACTGCATTCCGGCATCTGAAAGACAAAAGCTTACCAACTCTTCGCACGCTCCGGAGGCCTTCGGCGCTGCATCCCGCATCTGAAAGACAAAACAAGGTGCGTTTAAAGACATTGGGGAACTTTAATACTCACGTGCCATTACTTCTTTCCACATCTAACCCAGTGGGTATTCCGGCACCCTGCAGCCGCTCTGAACTTATACCTGCAAAATAAAAAGACAGTTAGAGCGCATCGTGAAGCTGGCAACAAGCGCTTACTTACGTGCTTCCAGGCGCTTCTATTCATCACACGGGCTCCATCTTCAACTCACTTCAGCCCGTCATCTACCATCACCGGAACCCTGAAAAACAAGAGACATCATTACTAAAGACTTTAAAGACATTAGAATTACTCGAAACTTACCGTTCGTGCAGTAAACGACGGACAGCAGTCCTCTGAAGTCAAGAGGCCTGCTCCCCTTATCCAGTGAAGAAACTGGTTACAGCACCCTGCCCCGAGGCAGATGGAGAGCACGGCGTTCACTTACCTAAGACATCTTACCCTTCGAGTCAGACATACAGTGCACAGAGGTCCAGCCCAAAGAGCCAGCCGTGTGTTACACATTACCTTTGAAGATACGGTATACGCCCAGTCAAGACCGGCGCCTCTACGGGAATCAGGTGAGCGTTACAGTTTGGGGGTGCCAGCCTGTGGGTTGACACCCTTCCCCACATATCGTACCCCATTTGGGGCACGTGTCACAGCCATCTACTCCAGTCGAGGCGCCGGGCTGCCTCGGGTGGCATGGAGCTTGCTGCCATGGAGTCCGGTCTTCTTTCAAGCGTTGGATATATGGAGGTATGTTTCTTTGGATAGGTGCTTGGGTCATCGATTTGCCGGGCATGTCTGTCAGTTAGGAGCACAGAGGAATATCCATTGCGGAGTAGCAGTGTTGGGCGGCCCCCAGATTCATTCCGCTATTTCCTGCGATTAGGGTCCAATCCCCAGGGCCTACTGTTTACTTTGTGCCACTTCCCATTTGTTTGTTGCCTCTCTTGGCTGGTTGAGAGGAGATGATAAGGTCGCTGGGCCTCTCTTGGTGTCTTTTCAAAGTCTGTGGTGACAATGTCACGTTGCTGTAGGAAGCGCCACGCCATTTCCGGGTCATCAAATGAATGCCCCTGTTTGTCTTGCTGCATACACCACATTGCTGGCAATTTCAGGTAATGTCTGTGATCTGAGGATTTGAGTGCCTCGGAAATCGGGTTGGAGCTCTTACACCGTCTGGAGACTTCCATTGAGTAGTCGTTGTAGATCCTTATTTCAGCTTCTCTGACTCGGATTGGGCCTGCGGCTCTGTATGCTTTAAGGATGGCCATCTTGTGCTGGAAGTTGAGGAGGTGCATGGGTATGATCCTAGGGAGCTGGTTTGGCGTTGGCTTCGGGATTGGTGCCCGGTGTACCCTCTCGATGGTGAGGTCTCACGTGTTGTCTATGTGCAGGGCGTTTCAGAAGAAATCGTATATATACGCCATTAAGTCTGTTCCCTCAGCGTTCTCTTGAAGGCCAACCACCCTCAGGTTGTTTCGTCGGGATCTGGCCTCCAGATCATCAATCTTTTCCCCCAGTCTTTGAACTTCCCGAATGACCCCATCCAGATCTGTCGCTGTGGTTGTTTGTCTTCTATCACGCTAATTTGCTGTTCACTGTCTGTTACTCTCTCTGCCTGGGCAGCAAGGCAGGTCTGGACGTCTTGTAGGTCCCGTTTTATGTCCAGCACTCTTAAATTCATTTCCTGAGTCCATTGACCAATTATTCTAATTTCTGCCAGTATAGTTTGGAGCTGCATTTGGACATCATCTCTATTTTTTTCCGATCTTCTTGGTAGGCTGAGTTGCGCGGCTCTAGGGGTGTCCACCAGAGCTGGGACTTTGTCGCTCTGTTGCATGACCCTTCAGCTATCCCTTCTGTGCGGCCCCGGTACTCTCTTCCCGATGGGGGTAGGGTGGGTGTTTCCTGCTTGTTCTTTGCTTTGGTGACAAGTGTCTCCTTCGCCGTGCTAGGTTGCGCCAGAACTTTTAATGGCCGGTATGTGTTTTCTTCCGTGGGCGCCGTGTGTTTGGTTCCCCTGCGACTTGAGTAGCTGGGCCCTCCAGTTCATGGTGGTTGCACTGTGTTTGGGGCTGTACTTGGTTGTTGGGTGCGTTCGTGCCTGGAAATGCGCACACTTTCAGTGAGCTATGGGGCTTGTTGGAGCCCACAGTCTTTATGTCCCAGTTCCTGCCCGTGCCTGGCTCATCGGTGGTTACTGGGCCATTCAGGGGATGGATGGGGATCTTCCGTGCTGTCCTGGGGGTATAACGCCTTGTAGGGTGAGAGGCACTGTGGGGTGCTTTTATGCAATGCTTATGCAGGGGTCCCCCCGGTTCTCTTTGTTCCGCCTGCCCTTCTGGTGCTTTAACGTATTATGCCCTTGGCCTCTGGGGGGATGGTGTGAGGTCTTGTTTGGTCCCAGCCACGTTGTCTGCAGGCCGGGGTTCAGCAGCTCCCAGGTGGCGGTTGTGTTGTGTTGCTGCCCCCCCGCCGGGTCACTGGTCACCCCCGTGCTTTTCACTTACTTGCGGTGGTGTGCTTACGATGCACCGGCCGATCCGGTCTGGGTGACTATGATGGTGGTGAAATTCCGGCTGGGGCCAGGATACTTTCCCTCCCGAATGGTGCACTCTATGTGCCATGTTGGCCCTCTTTTCTGGGTTTCTCTAGGGTGTGGGACAGGTCCTCCCCGCTGCGATTGAGTTTCCCAGTCAGGGCTCTGTGCGTGGGTGTTCTCCGTTCACGCTAGCTGTGTTGCCTGTTGGGTGGCGCTGTGTCCCTCCTTGTCGGCTGTTAACTGGCCGGTGCAGGGTGCTGCCTTGATGCTCATCACCCGCTGCCGGTATTACGTCCTCAAGGCTAGTGTCGGCTGGGATGCGGGTGTGCCTCTCTCTTTTGCCTACACCTAGGCTTGGGTCTTTGCCTGCCTCCACAGAGGGGGGCCCCTGGTCGCCAACGGCACGTTGAGTTTCTGGCTGCTGTTGACAGTCCCACACCGCCGTTATAGACAAGTTGTGCGGAGCCAGCGCCTTTGTGTAGGGATCTCTCTTCTCACTCCCAGGTGCCTGCAGGTTTGGCAGGCTTCGTTGTCGGTGAGGGCTCCGTTTCAGGCCGCTCGTTTATTTCCTTGGTTCCTCCATGCGGTTTGAAAATTGCATTCTACCTCCTCGACCCTGACAGTTGCGGGCTGCAAATTCCTCCATACACAGGTGTTTAACGCATTCCGAAAGGGTTTAATTCGTCGTAATATGCCATCCTTGGCAGGAGCTCTGTCAGCCCACAGCCATTTTGCTCGGGCTCTATAGCGCCCACCCCACTTCTTTCTTTTCTGGTGAACATTATCCCACACTCTTTTTGTAACTTAATGGTAAGGATTGGCAATCATTTATTTTTACTATAGGCCCTTTTTAGTTGACAAGACGACACTAGAGCTGCCTTATTATTATTTGATGGTCGTAGCTTGCTACCATCTTACATTTAGGTTTAGATTAGGCATTTATTTCACCCATTATAGAGTTCAATAAACACCCTTGAACTGTGATCAATTGTGTCTACCTTTACTGTTGCCACCATGAGTTCCTTACAGAACGTTGGGTTAAAATGGGTCTGAGCCCAACGAAGGGGTTCCAGGAGTGAACAGTGAACCACCCGAGAAGTTAAACATGTGAAATCCAGAGAAGAAAGGAACTTTAATGTTTGTTTGTCGCATCAGGCACTCTGAAATAAGAGACTTTGAATGGCAGAGAGACTCTGACACAGAAGGCCCTGATGCTGAGCTTTTGAACTGCATCCTTGTGCTAGAGAAGCCAGAGTGTGTGCTAAGCTCTTGTGTGGGGCCTTGTCCCCTGCTGAAAACGTGGGGAAGGGGAGCCAACGGCTCAAGTATCCTGACATATCATTTCTTGAATACTTTTCTTTTAGATAACATTGTTTCCCAAACTATTTGTACTTAGAAGTAAGGACTGGCAATAGATGTATTAGTATAGGCCCTTTTATTTTGACAAGACTGTACTAGGACTGAGTTATTATTGTTTGATGGTTGAAGCTTGCTCCCATCTTTAGATTTAGGATTAGACAGGCGTTTTTCCAACCCATTTTAAAAGTTCAATAAACACCCTTGAACTGTGATCACTTGTGCCAGTCTTACTTTTTGATACCATGCCTTCCTTGAATATGGTGTCAAAAGTGGGACTCGACTCAATTGAGACAAATTAGGTGACCTTAAAATTCCAGAAGCTTAGCTTAGTCATAGAGCCTCAGAACCCTCTATCGCCACAAAATAATCCATAGGCTTTCATATCTGTAGCAGCAGAAAAGCTACTATCCCTCCATGGAAAAGAGGGATGATTTACACAGATTTAGTCCTAACACCCTCTGCGGCCTGTTATATAAGATTGGCCGGCTATCATGCTCAGCTCTGCCTCTGCTCCACGACAGCGCCTGCTGCCTGCCTTCCCTTCTGAGGATCCTCTGTCCTGCACAGTCCCACTAGCAGGACTCCCGGGATCTTGGTCGGCGTCTCAGCGTCTTGGCTTCTCAAGCACCCACACAGCTCCTTCTGCTATGTCTTCTTCTTCCCCTGCTGCTCTCTTGTGCCTCTGCATTCCACCTATTATACACCTGTGGTCCTTTAATGGGCTGCAGGTGTATTTCATTAATTAATGCTGCCTGGCTCTGATTACAAGGACATGCCTGACCTTCATACATCTTCTTCGTCCCAGTGCCAAAGTGGTGAGAGTTAGTGGTGTCTATTACTCTCAGTTGCTTCTTCTTAATCTCAGTACTAGAATGGAGAAAGTGTGTAATATTCATAAATCTCAGTTGTTTCTTCTTCGTCTCAGTACTGTTAGGTACCTGTAGGGAAGGCATGGTATCACAAGTATGACACTGACACAATGGATACAATTTGTAAAGCCTTTATTGAAAATGTTGGGGTCAGAGAAACTCCTATTTTGTCCTATAACTAAGATGGGAGTAGTCTTGACCATCAATTCCTGTCCTACTATCTCTTGTACAAAAAGTGTAAAAAGGAGAAATGTATGCAAAGGAAAAATCATATAAAGATACTTGAACCAGCTCTCCTCCTCATGTTAAACCTCACGGAGGAAGGCTGTCCTTGTAGGCAGGATGACACACTCTGGCTCGGTTTCTGATACTCTAATCGGTTCCAAACAGTGGATTGAAGCCTGCCTGGCCCTCCACATTAAAGTCTTTTTCTTGACTTTAAAAATTGTATTCCAATGTAAAGTTCACAAAGGTCCCACTCTGCCAGGCTCAGATCTTACAGCACACAGATCACTTAGGTCCCTGCCTGTCGGACTCAGACCTCTCATGTCACAGTTCAACACAAACTTGCTGGGGGGCTCCCTTCCCCAACCTTATTGTACTTCGGGTCTCCCTCAGATTGTCTCGTACCCCTTTCGGATGTTGAAGACTTTCGAATGTGCGTGGTCTCTTTACGGACCACCACAGGACTACTTTGACTCAAAGTTCAAGTTTACTCTCACTTAATTCACTTTTGTTGTTTGTTTGCTTTATAACTTCAAACAATGTACTTATGAATGGGCTACTTCCTTTCGCCGGACCACTCCGTTACTTAGTAAAGCTGATCTCACAGCTGCTTTTTAATTCAAGCTTCGTTCACTGGTCTGCCTTTCTTCAAATCTAATCCACACGTGTGCAGCCTCCATTCGCTTTAACACATCCCAATCTCTCAGGTTGCTTGCCAACTCACCGGCTGTGTGCGCTTCTTTCTTGTTTTGCTATTTCCAATTCACAAGTCAAGGTTAGTACCACAGGCTTGGCCTCACCTCCCCAATTCTGCCGTTCACCCGGGAGGGTCGCTTGCATCCTTGAAACAGAATGCAATCTTCACTTGTAGGATCTGGCCTGCTCCACCTGTCTTTCGCGGCCTGCCGGAGGCAACGACCTCCAGTAGGGAACCCTTGGGGTTTTCGGCCCGCTACTCTCATCCCTTGGTCCGTTGTTCTGCTCCAGTAGGTGTGCCTTCGTCCTGCTCGTACTCCTGTTCCGCCTTGCTCAGAGTGTGTCTTTAGGTGTTGCCTTTTATTCGTGCGAGGAAAGCTAATTGGTATCAGGTGTATGTACTTAGTGTAAAGTGCCTGGCTTTGCCTGACCTGATTAACGGGACATGTCCAGTACGATGTGAGAGGGTTAATCTGGTTACTCTCAGTCACCCTCTTCCTCGGTCCAGTGTTTGTGTAAAAACGGACGGGGAGTTGGGACTTTGGAAAATCCTACACAATAGGATGGGGTAGATTAACAAAAAAGGGGGGAATACTGTGTCTCACTATCGGCTGCCTCACCCCCACTGCCTGAAGACCCCTCACACAGGTGATCCTCCCGCACTCGTCCACCCCCAGTAACTGGATCCAAAAATAATGGCCGTGTCCTGGCCACCTGGATGACATGTCCCAGAGGACTACCTGGTGAGACACCCTTTGGTTTCTCACATACCGCAAAAGGGGAATAAAGGGGAACTGCTCTATAATGGCCCATAACGTTAGGGGGAGGGTTAGGGTGTTGTCACAAGGATAAGGGGGATACTGTGTTTTGTCCCAAGGTACCTCATCCCCAATCTTTCACCTCCTCTTTCTAACATGTTTGGGGTGATAATATCTCCTGCCCTTCTCAGAGACAAGGAGACATGGTGAACAATATCCCATTTCCACTTCTAGGATAGGGGTTCCCCCCTGAAAGGAGGATGTGGAATACTGTGTCTTAACTAAGGGCATCCCACCTCCAATCCCCAAGCACCTTCCATCCAGGTGGTCCTCCCTCGCTTGTCCACCCCCAGAGGCAGGATCCAAAAGCGATGACCTTTCCCTGGCTACCTGCATAGAGGATCCCAAGGAAGTAGATGTGAGAACACCCTCGGGTTTCTCACAGTACACATCCTTGCATCAGTCCCAAATGTGTGTCTATTTGTTGGGTCTGAGTACCTGCTTGTGATGTTCTAACTGTAACGTTAGTACCAGTGTATAGCTTCCTTAGGAAATATAATAGGTTGTGGTCAATGCCCCAGGAACTTAACTTCTTCCATAGACGTATTCTATTTACACTGTCAAAAGCACAGAAATAATACCCTAGAGGTCCAGTACATGGCCACCCCTGCCCGGGCACGTAGATACGGGGAAAGTAACAGGGCTGGGAAATTCCTGGCCCAGATGCTCAAAGCCGAGTACCAACATGACCCCATCACATGTATACAGACACCCAATGGTAATATAGTTAAACGAGATCAAGAAATAAACAATACATTTGCTGAATTTTATAGAACATTATATTCTAACCGTGACACTAAATCAAATGAGGAGATAATAAACTACCTACACGCACTGGAACTCCCAACACTTACTCCAGAGACACAGATGTAGTTAGACACCCCCATTACTCTAGAGGAAATCGTAGAGGCAATCAAAGCTCTATCCTCAGGTAAGGCCCCGGGAACGGATGGCCTGGGTGCCGAACTTTATAAAGAATTCCAAGATAAATTGGCTCCGGTACTGCTGAAGGTTTGGGAGACGGCGATGGAGCGGGGAATACTACTGGACACTATGCGTGAGGCAGTGATAGGAGTTCTCCTTAAGCCCCGCTGGCCCGCACAAGACATGGGCTCCTATAGACCTTTTTCACTTATTAACACTGATGCCAAAATCTTTGCAAAGGTACTTGCGACCAGACTACTGCCTTACATGCCCATATTGGTACACCCCGACCAAGCCAGCTTCATATCAACGAGGTCCACGGCCCTGATTCTTAGGCGCCTCTTCGGAGTAATGGCACAGATAAACCCAAAGGCTAACGCGGTCATAGCGGCGTTGGATGCCGAGAAGGCCTTCGATTCGGTCTTGTGCACCTACCTGTTATTGGTTCTCGAGAGATTTGGATTTGGCCGGTACTTCATAGGATGCGTCCAGATACTTTATACAAATCCAGGTCGAGCAGAGAGGCATTTAATCACCAAGCAGGTGCCAGCTGGTCTCGCTGAAACTGCAGAAATTGTAGAAATAGACAGCTAAAGACATGAATTATACTCTCTTTCATGGCCGCCCTTACTGGGCCCCTTTAGATCAAGCTGAACCCCAGCACACGAATAGAAACTAGAAGATAGCATGCTTTGGAATGTGACTCTCCTACGAACACAGCTTGCTCACAGAACAAGAGCATTATGTTCTCTGTAACAAAGAATAGTGTCTGCGCCTTCGCAGATTGCAAACTGTTGCTGAATAAATGTCTTAGAAGGTATCATGCACGTCATAATTGTCAATCACCGAACCCTTGCTGAAGAAGATACATTATGGGCGGTTTTGATGTGTCACTAACTGATAATATGATGATCTTTTTGTATATATGTGACTGTTGTAGAATGCTCGCTCTCTTGCGTCTCACAACGTCTGGGTGACACAGGTTGCGAGACGTGAGATCCAGTCGGCCGACTGAGACTATTTACTTTGCAATAAACCCTAGATTTTGGGAACTAAACCTCGTGTCTGGCGTATCAGTTTGTGTATGGTGATTGTGCCTTGTTTCCATGTGCGAGGGTCTTCAGGGCCTGTCACTACCTGATCTCCACTTTCTCACCTCATTTCCAGTGTTATGCAGATGACACGCAGCTCTCCTTCAAGCTGCCTTCTTCTACCTCCACCTCCTCCTCCTTTATACTCAACTGTCTGAATGCTATTCAGGCATGGTGCTCTGCCAATGATCTCTGCCTTAATGCCAGTAAGACAGAGAGCCTACTCATTGGGACAACTACTCCCCATTCCTCCCTTGCTCTGGCCAGACATTTGGGCCCCATCCTCTCACCCACTTGTGAGGCAAAAAACCTTGGGATCATCTTTGACTCCTCTCTCTATTTCTCTCCACACATCACGCACCTTGCCAAGAAGTCTAATTTTCAGCTCCACCTTCTAAGGGCATTCTACCTTTCCTCACCTTCCCCCAGAAGCTCAATGTCTCCAGAGCCCTATTTCTCTAGGCTTGACTACTGCAACAGCCTCTTCCTCAATCTGCCTCTTTCCTCCCTTCGTCCCCTCCAACTAATCCAGAAGGTATGCAGTCTTTATAACAAATCTTTTATGAAGAAATGCTTTAATACCGAAACTTTTATAACTAAAACACATAATGAGAATATATATGTCGGTGGGTTAAAGGGTTACATCTTTTCGGAAATCGGTGGGGGTGGCTTTTTAGGGGTGGGAAACAGGTTTGGGGGAACCTCCCCCAAAAAAAAGAATTTAGTTATGAGTTTTTTCGTTATAAAAGTATTGGTATATGTGCATTCGACATAAAGGGGGTCGTTATAAAGACATGTAACCATCCAGAATAGGTCAGTGAGACTTATCCTTGGCCTCAAGCCTAGGGACTGCATCTCTCCTGCCCTAAAATCTGTGCACTGGCTCCCGGTGACCGCAAATATCAAATTCAAGACCCTCTGCATCATCCACAAGGCCATCTGGGGCCTGGGACTTCTTTACATCCAGCTTTCCCTCCCTAAATACCTCCTGACCAGAGTCCTTCAGTCCTCTGGCTCCAACTCTCTTCAGGTCAAACGTTTCTCCAAGCAGAGACTGGGAGGTAGATCCCTTTATGCGCATGGCTCTTCCCTCTGGAATGGCCTTCCTTCCCCTCGATCTTGAGCTGGATCTTCTTAAGCTCCATAAACTCCTAAAGACTTTCCTTTTCTCTTCCTCCTTCCCTCTCCCCCTCCTGTGCTAACTCTCCCACTGCAGCTACGACTGAGGCTGGTGCCTTCAGAGTCATACAGGGGCCACACCATCCCCCACCAGTCCCTCCTGCATCCTTTGCCAGCACTTGTCCTCTGGCTCCCTTTTTCCAGACTAACCCAACTAAGTCCACCCTGCCCCCTGTACACATCCTCCCTTTACCCCTTTTCTCCCCCTGGTACTTGCCTTCTTGGCCTCCCCAGCACTTCCCTGCTGCCCCCCTGCCTTGGGGGTTCCCAACTCTGGCACTACACCCTCTGCCCTCTTACCCCCTGCATATACCATCTTTTCAAGCACTTGTACAGTAGGATTGTCACAAGGCCAATATAACAGTTTTTTGTTTTGTTGTTATTCACCTGTCTACTCCCCCCCATCTTGTCTTGTGACACCTGGAAACACATGTGTATAGGTGCCATACAAATGTTGAATAAATAAAAATAAATAAATGTGTGCATCTGTCCTGCTTTAAAATTTCAATAATCTTTTGTGCCACCTCTGTCATGCCATACTAATCTTTAGCATGATAGATGCCTCCCTGATGGTCCAGCTGGAACAATATCACATTTGCTTGATTAATGTTCGCAACTGTCCACCTTATACGGTTACCCTTTACATTTACAGTGGCCAGGGCAGATAGTGTCTGTTCGGGGACACCCACCCTATATTCGAATGTGGCCACCAAAGCCGCATGGTCACTTTGGTTATTGAACTTTGCCGCAAACTTGGCCAATCTCATACTAAAATTCTCTGTTACAAAGACTGCATCAAGACATGACATCTTCCCTCTGCCTCGCCAAATTTTAAAACTTGACAATTCAGTTCCATCAGTCAGATACATATTAAAGTCATTAATGATTTCTGACAATTTTCTTCCCTTCTCTGTAAGGAGATTCTGATGTGACTCCATAGCCACATCAGACCAAGTACAACAGGCGGGGAAGAATGTTAATCTTCACTGACACCATCCGCTCGAACCACAAGAGGGTAAGGGGCGCCCAGCGGAGGCAATCCAATTGTATTTTTTCAAGGTGTGGGAATAGTTCGCCTCTACTAAACTAAACAGGTCACTAGGGAGGTGAATACCCAGGTGCGGGGAGGATGAATGTTCAACTCTCATTCCACAAACTGTCTTAGTGGCTGCGGTCACTGATCCCACTGCTCCTATTGACATCACACTAGACTTGGGGAGGTTAATTTTCAGGCCTGGAAACCTACCAAAGTTGCCTATCAGGCAGAGAAGTTCCGGGAGGGATTCCGACAGATTTGTTAATTATCTCTCCACAGTGAATCCCTGTGATCCCCCGGTTTTCTCTAATGGCAATCGCCAGTGGCTCCATAGCCAGCGCGTACAACAGAGGGGAGATTGGGCAACCCTGCCTCTTTCCTCTAGAGATGTAAAGTGGCGAGGAGACTGAGCCATTAACAACCACCTTTGCCGAAGAGGCATAGTATAGAGTAGATATCCACCGCCTGAAGTTAGTACCCACGCCAATTTTCTGTAGTACCTTAGCCATGTACTGCCACTCAACCCGATCAAAAGCTTTTTCAGAGTCTATCGATATCAGATGTGCTTCCAGCCCCCATCCCTCGCCTCATGCTTCAAATTAACGGACTGCCTTAAGTTATCTGCCCCCTGGCGCCCCGGGATGAATTCCACCTGATCCCCGGGCACCAGTGATGTCAAACAACTGGCAAGTCTGTTGGCTAAAATGTTTGCCATTATTTTAACATCCGTGTTCAACAAGGAAATAGGCCTATAAGACTGGCACTGGGCCGGGTCCTTCCCTTCTTTTGGGATCACCACTATACACAGCGCCAACACTGACTGAGGAAGAATCCCTGAGTCCAGAACACTGTTGAACAGTTTTCCCATGAACGGCACTAAGATGGAAAGGAACCTTTTATAAAAAGTCACTGTAAACCCGTCCTCCCCTTGGGTAGTGCCCCCCCCCCCTCATGCCACCAATTGTATCAATCACTTCCTGGACCGTTATAGGTGTTTTCATGGGATCTGCTTTCTCTGCTGTAAGATGCAGAATCAACAGGGATTCTAAGAATCTATCGATTTCTGACACGTCCCCTTCGTATTCCGAAGTGTAGAGCGTCTATTAATATGATCGAAACTCCTCTGCTATTTAGGGGTCTTCAAGCAATTTTTCACCTCCCTTTGAGCAAATAACGTCCTCCCTTCTGCTCCGTCACTGCTCTCTCAGCCTCCATGCCAGGAATGCATCTGCCTTTTCACCCTTTTGCATATATTTTTTCTTCAAAAAAGAGAGTTTCCTCTCCGTTTGGCCCACCATGAGTGCGTTCAACTTATTTCTATATTCTCGCAGTTTAGCACATTGACCCAGGAACATTTGGGTCTTCAATTTCCCCCCTGGCTGGATGGATGAAATCTTCTCTCTGAGGTTCATCTCCTTGCGTTCTTCTTCCCTCTTTCTCTTTGCCCCCATGCCTATCAGGATACCCCTGGTAGTGGCCATAAATGCCTCCCATGCCCCCATGGCCCCAACCTCCCCATTATCATTGAGCTCTAAAAATTCTATAAACGCTTTCAAGAGGGATTGGGCAAGTTCTTTATCCCTCAACAGCTGGTCGTTGCATGTCCACCGGCCATTGTGCTACCCCCCCGTGGGAAACCCCCATTTGGACTCTCAACAGGTTGTGGTCGGACCATAGAATTACCTCCACAGTGGTTTATGTTAAGCGCTCGTTTAGGGGGGATTCTATCAGTATATAATCTATCCTTGAGAAGGTTTTATGGACCTGCAAGTAGTTTGTATAAAGCGGGTTCCGGCCCTGCAAACCTGTATGGGAGTCTGCTACTCCCAGTTCAATGTTAGTTCTTAGGAAATGCTCAGAAGACATCCGTTGTGCTTGGGTCACCCTTGCAGGATCTAATCTCTTCCTATCACTTTCGGGGCATAGGACCATGTTAAAATCTCCTCCTATTATAAGGGAGCCTTCCGCAAAGGTTTGGATCTTAGAATGAACCAAGCCCCAGTACTGGCCCTAGGCATCATTCGGACAGTAAACTGAAACTACCGTTAGCGGCCATCCCCTTATATCCCACTTTACATGAGGAGCCGGCCCTCTGCATCCTTGGACTGCACCTTGGTTACAAAGTGTGACCTACTAGATATCAAAAGAGCCACTCCTTTGGACTTTGTTGGGCCTGAAGCATGGAGCACTGCCCCCCGGGATCTTGCCTTCAAAGATGGTTCCTTACCCCTTTTGCAGTGGGTTTCCTGTAAAAACATGAAGTCTAGCTTCTGCTTATTGAATTTCTGAATCGTTAAGGATCGGTTGCGTGGGGTGTTCATACCTCTCACATTAAGCGAACCCAACGCCAGTGTACTCATGGTGTCAGCCATCTAGGGGGTATAGTTTGCTCTTTAACATCTCAGGATTGCCAGTATGATGCTCACTCACCACGGGGTATGATCTCTGGTGCCTTACTAGATGCCACAAGACTCGCAACTGGACAGACTTAGTGTTTGGTAGCCTAAAGAACTCAAACTTCCCTTCAAAGAACCACAATCTCCCCAACTTCCTCCCTAACCTCCCCTTTGGCACCTGGACTACCTGCAACATTACTCTCGTCGCTGGACCAAGCCACTCTCCCCTACCCCGCCCCCAGGCCTGTTCACTGTCAATAGACTCCTCTGAGCCCCCCTCAACTAGCCTGCACTCATTAAATGCACTTCAACACCCCCCACCCCGGCACCAACATTGCAAACAATGAATTCACTGGGTGGTCATTAACTGTAATCCGAGCCTACAACGTCTCATGCAGAGCTTGCTTTTGTTGCCTCTACCTTTGACCTTCAAATATCCAGCCCCAACCCCTACAAGGCATACAACAGAGACACTGGATTCTCCGTTCGTCTTTTGGGATTCAGACAGTTCCTTCCCTTGGGGTTCTGCTGCAGCAGTCGAGGCGGCTTTGCCCAACAATTCCTGTGTCACTCTCTGGATATCGTCTTCTGTTACAAGGTTGTATTTATATCCCTCGTACTCGAAGGCTAGGGAAAAGGGAAATCCCCATCTGTAGCTAACTCCCTTAGCGTTGAGCCACTTTGTTAGGGGGCCACAAAGCTTCCTCCTCGCGAGGGTAAATGTCGAGAGATATTGGTTCACCACTATTTGGGAATTCTCCCACTCTACTGGCCCCTCTTTCTTGCCTGCTCCAAATGTTTGTCTTCTCAGAGAAGTAGTGGAACATCACCAGGATTGATCTTGGTCCCCTCAACCTCCCTCCGCTTTGTGGCTCTGTCTATGGTGGGTTTGTTAACGTTTCCTTCATTGAACAGCTTGCCTACCACTGCATTTATGGCTCTAATGATGTCATTTTGGGTCTCTCCTTCTCGCTACGGAAAGCCAAAAAAATCTCAAATTGTTGCAGCATTTGCAATTCTCAAAATCGTCCATTCGCAGTGCACATTTTTCCTCTCTCCTTTCCAGTTCTGAGAGTCTCATATCAAATTGAGTTTCCAGCAGGTCCATCGAGGGGTTGGTTGGCTTCTAGGCCTTGCATATGGTCATCGATACTGTCAACTCTTTTGTCCAGACCGTCAAGCCTCTTGCCTATGTTGGCCCTGAAGCCCCTAATTTCCTCAAGGACCCCTGCCATCCCTCTGCTCATCAACTGTGTCAGCAGTTGCCGATGTGGTCGACATGGTTGGCTGGCTGGAGTAGGGTCCTGGTTGTGTCTAAATTTTTGGAGGGTGGCGGACCAGTTCATGGGCAGACATAATGACTCCCGGGTTCATGTTAATGAGCACGCTTGAGGAAGAGCCGGGGGTGTGGCCCCAATAGGTCCCAATCCTCTTCTTCCCAGGTCTCTGACAAGCTCAAGAACCAAGAACTAGCTTTTGCAGGTCCCAATGGTCCACAGGGAGGAGGGAGGAGGGCCCAGTGTCGCTAGAGCGGGTGCGTAGGGCTTGGCGCCATTGACGGTGGGGGGGACATCCGCCAAATGGTTTGCACTATTGCAAGAAGTTTGTATAAAGCGGGTTCCGGCCCTGCAAACCTGTATGGGAGTCTGCTACTCCCAGTTCAATGTTAGTTCTTAGGAAATGCTCAGAAGACATCCGTTGTGCTTGGGTCACCCTTGCAGGATCTAATCTCTTCCTATCACTTTCGGGGCATAGGACCATGTTAAAATCTCCTCCTATTATAAGGGAGCCTTCCGCAAAGGTTTGGATCTTAGAATGAACCAAGCCCCAGTACTGGCCCTAGGCATCATTCGGACAGTAAACTGAAACTACCGTTAGCGGCCATCCCCTTATATCCCACTTTACATGAGGAGCCGGCCCTCTGCATCCTTGGACTGCACCTTGGTTACAAAGTGTGACCTACTAGATATCAAAAGAGCCACTCCTTTGGACTTTGTTGGGCCTGAAGCATGGAGCACTGCCCCCCGGGATCTTGCCTTCAAAGATGGTTCCTTACCCCTTTTGCAGTGGGTTTCCTGTAAAAACATGAAGTCTAGCTTCTGCTTATTGAATTTCTGAATCGTTAAGGATCGGTTGCGTGGGGTGTTCATACCTCTCACATTAAGCGAACCCAACGCCAGTGTACTCATGGTGTCAGCCATCTAGGGGGTATAGTTTGCTCTTTAACATCTCAGGATTGCCAGTATGATGCTCACTCACCACGGGGTATGATCTCTGGTGCCTTACTAGATGCCACAAGACTCGCAACTGGACAGACTTAGTGTTTGGTAGCCTAAAGAACTCAAACTTCCCTTCAAAGAACCACAATCTCCCCAACTTCCTCCCTAACCTCCCCTTTGGCACCTGGACTACCTGCAACATTACTCTCGTCGCTGGACCAAGCCACTCTCCCCTACCCCGCCCCCAGGCCTGTTCACTGTCAATAGACTCCTCTGAGCCCCCCTCAACTAGCCTGCACTCATTAAATGCACTTCAACACCCCCCACCCCGGCACCAACATTGCAAACAATGAATTCACTGGGTGGTCATTAACTGTAATCCGAGCCTACAACGTCTCATGCAGAGCTTGCTTTTGTTGCCTCTACCTTTGACCTTCAAATATCCAGCCCCAACCCCTACAAGGCATACAACAGAGACACTGGATTCTCCGTTCGTCTTTTGGGATTCAGACAGTTCCTTCCCTTGGGGTTCTGCTGCAGCAGTCGAGGCGGCTTTGCCCAACAATTCCTGTGTCACTCTCTGGATATCGTCTTCTGTTACAAGGTTGTATTTATATCCCTCGTACTCGAAGGCTAGGGAAAAGGGAAATCCCCATCTGTAGCTAACTCCCTTAGCGTTGAGCCACTTTGTTAGGGGGCCACAAAGCTTCCTCCTCGCGAGGGTAAATGTCGAGAGATATTGGTTCACCACTATTTGGGAATTCTCCCACTCTACTGGCCCCTCTTTCTTGCCTGCTCCAAATGTTTGTCTTCTCAGAGAAGTAGTGGAACATCACCAGGATTGATCTTGGTCCCCTCAACCTCCCTCCGCTTTGTGGCTCTGTCTATGGTGGGTTTGTTAACGTTTCCTTCATTGAACAGCTTGCCTACCACTGCATTTATGGCTCTAATGATGTCATTTTGGGTCTCTCCTTCTCGCTACGGAAAGCCAAAAAAATCTCAAATTGTTGCAGCATTTGCAATTCTCAAAATCGTCCATTCGCAGTGCACATTTTTCCTCTCTCCTTTCCAGTTCTGAGAGTCTCATATCAAATTGAGTTTCCAGCAGGTCCATCGAGGGGTTGGTTGGCTTCTAGGCCTTGCATATGGTCATCGATACTGTCAACTCTTTTGTCCAGACCGTCAAGCCTCTTGCCTATGTTGGCCCTGAAGCCCCTAATTTCCTCAAGGACCCCTGCCATCCCTCTGCTCATCAACTGTGTCAGCAGTTGCCGATGTGGTCGACATGGTTGGCTGGCTGGAGTAGGGTCCTGGTTGTGTCTAAATTTTTGGAGGGTGGCGGACCAGTTCATGGGCAGACATAATGACTCCCGGGTTCATGTTAATGAGCACGCTTGAGGAAGAGCCGGGGGTGTGGCCCCAATAGGTCCCAATCCTCTTCTTCCCAGGTCTCTGACAAGCTCAAGAACCAAGAACTAGCTTTTGCAGGTCCCAATGGTCCACAGGGAGGAGGGAGGAGGGCCCAGTGTCGCTAGAGCGGGTGCGTAGGGCTTGGCGCCATTGACGGTGGGGGGGACATCCGCCAAATGGTTTGCACTATTGCAAGAAAGCACACCTAATAGGCTCCAGGCACTCCCCGATGGCACTATTCTCTCTCCTTGAAGGCGTCAATGAATGTTAGGAAAGGATAGTATTGTCGGGTTCTCTGCCTTCTCCGTAATGCCTGTGCTGCGTCAGCCCGGTTCCAAACCAGGTGGAAGCGGGTTACAGTTGTGTAAAGGTCTCAGGCGCCTCCCACCAGGGCCCGAAAGCAGAGGTTGTAGCCTCAGGTGGGTCTGTCAGTGAGAGTTACTAGGTGGCACTCACCGGATGTTAAGCGGTTGCTGAAGGGGCAAGCTTATCCCGTGCAGAGGCTGTGTATTTAGGCAGTGTTCTCCACACGTCCGTGCCGGAGGCAAAACCGATGACCTCCACCCCCTGCTCCAGAGGGGGCAGAGCGGGCTTCAAGAAAAGGAAAAAAAATAAAAATATCTGTAACTCCTATCCCTGGTGGGGGAGGGATGCAGCAGTACAGTCGGGCTCCCAGAACCTTGGCGGGGGGTCACCCATTAGGCCTCACACATGCTGTCAAATCAAGGGGGTGAACCGCACCTTGGTGCCGCTTCGCTAGGGGTTGAGGGCTTCTTGTGTTGTTATTGACTTGGGAGGGTGGCCACTGAAGGCAGTATTGAATTGCTCCTGCATGCGCCGGATTACTGTCTCTCTCCCTCTGTTCCCACCAGGCCACTGGAAGCACTTCCCCCTGCCCCGCTCCAGGGCAGTCCGCCGCACACTGCTCCCCAGGTCCTCGTTGCAGTGGGGGAGCAACTAGGCCATGTCCACTGGTGTCCCAACACTCCGGTGCGAAGAAGAGATGTCAGCCCCCACTCCCCTGGGAACTCCTCAGTGATCTAGGGCCCCAGGGAAGCAAGGGCCCACCAGCAGGTACCTGAAGATTGTTTAGAGGGGGGCATATGTTGCTGTCCCGGCTCCTCCAATGAGTTGGGATGGGCTCCGGCGTTCACCACCACGGCGCCATGCAGCCTGATTTCCCCACGGTCCTCCCACTCCCCCGATCCGAGGGGCGACGGGGGACTGATTCAATGTTTTGGCCTCCTTCTCCATGAACAACGTGGTCTGCCGGGTGCAACTCCACAGAGGGCCACTATCGGCCAGCCCACTTTCCCTTTCTTGTCTGGAGCTCCGCCTCAGGTCTGGAGTATGGCTCTCGCCACCGCAGAGAGCACCTAGGATATCTTGAGACTCCCTTCAGCAAACCCCACAAGAGAAAGGTTGGCGGGTGCACTGGGTTCTCGCGCACTCCCGGGAGTGGGGAAGATCCAAACTGCAGGCTTCGTGGGGGGGCTCAATCCACACTTCAGCCCTCGGTCACAGAACGAGATGCAGAGGCTACTCCATCTCTGCGCCCCCTAGTGGCCCCTCCCAAATAGAGGTTTTAATGTCTTTTTAAATAGTTCCAGTAGAAGTCCCTTGGTTGGATTCACCTTTGCTAACCCCCTGTTTCTGGGGCCTTTGGACTCTGCCCCCTTCTCGTCAGCATCCCTCTTCTGGGTTCACTCTTGCAACTTCACATTCACTTTGCTTTCAATGCTTTGCAGGATTCACTTCCCTTGCTTTCTCACAAGCCGGGATTCACTTCCCTTACTTTCTCTACAGTTCTTAGGTCAAAGGCTTTCGACTGTGCAGGATTTTGCTTGACCTCCTGTATGACCACTTTGACCGAAGTTGGCGACTCTCCTACGGACTTCTGGTATCTGTAGTTTCACTCAGATGGGGATCGACCAGAGTCTCTCAAGTTAGCACCCACGTGGTGCTGGCTCCCTTTGCAGCTGGTCTCCCCTCTACACTTTTACAGTTCTTTGAATGTAGCTTGCCACTTTGCATCTTTCATTCACTTCAGCCCAGCTCTTATCGACTCTCCGCTCGACTCAAGATGAACCACTGGGCTTTCCTTGTAACTGGGGTCAAGGCTGGTACCACGGAAGCAGGAGTCTCCCTCGATCCCGCTTATCAGCATCAACACCTTCTGTGTATCGTTCACATCTGTTGCTGCACACTTGGGCTATTGTCCTCAGTCTTATGATTCACTCTGTGGAGGTTTCGTGGGACTGCTGTTTTGAAAAGGGCAAAGCCTTGTTTCTCCTTGTTAGCCTCTCGATATTTGCTGCCTTTCTCCTCTTTTTGAACTGCCGGGCCTGGGTAGCTGTCTCGTCATGTGGTCTGCCTTGCTTGTACTGCGCTCTCTTGCTCCTTCTTTTATTCCTGTGGGGAAGAGAAAAGGCCATCAGGTGTGTGCGATTCTGATCAATTGCCTGACTTTTCTTGACACTTGTATTGGGACAGGTCAGGTGAAAGGTTCTGATGTTTGTCTGCCATCTTCCGTGGGGTAAGGACGTGTTTGTGTCAAATAAAAAGGGTTTGTCTGGGGAAATTATATTCTTTGTCCTAGGAGTGTTGGTAAAGTCAGAATGTTGAGATTGATAGGTTTTGGGGAGCAGATTGGAATTATCAGGATTAATGTCAAGAAATAAACAAGGGGGGTTGTGGGATCAGTAGTGTTTTATCTGAGCAGATGGGGAGTATGGGAAATAGTGACTAGAGGGGTGTAAAAAAGAATGACCAGGAATTTGTAGGTAGGGAACAGAAAAACAGGAATTCTGGGAGAGATGATTTTTGGGTGCAATGGGGTTTGGGTTCCTGGGGAATTTGTTGGATATGGAGGGACCATAAGAGTAGGGAATAACGGAAAAAGGAGGATTCTCTGAGTCAGGGTGCTCAAGGTTTGTAATCCTAGTGCCTTGGCTACATACCGAGGGATCGTTGGCTTTCGGTGGGAGGGATTCACTGGGAAGAAGGGAGGCAGATATCATATAGCCTACAAAGGCTTCCCAGGTCTCGTCTTCCTCTCTCTCTTCTGAGGTGTAATACTGTTCCCCACCTTTGGTCTCTTCCTGAACATAACCTTGGATTCCCCCTTCCAGGTGCTTCTCTTTCTCTGTCCACCCCTGGAGTTGGGGTCTGAGAGCATTGGTCCTTCCCAAGCCCCCTGAATAAAGGGCTCTTAGGGCTGGCTAGGGAGAATACCCTAGGTTTCTCACAGAAAGCATCTGCCTTCCTCTTGCCACATGAGAAGGGTCCAAGGCCAGGTTTTCTGGGGGAATCACTGCTGATTCATCACACTGCATATAATTGCATGGAACTGAAAATGCCATATTTGGTGCCAAATAAAATGAGAATGCTTGCTTGGCTGAGGAGAATTACCATACAAGACAACATTTTGCAGCACCTGGGAGGGAGATTCTGTCACCAAAAGCGGGAGAATGTAATTTTCCTATTGGAATGCATTGAGGTTGGAATTATTTTAAGAGGGAGAATGTTTAAAATAGGATGATTTTCAATAGAAAAATCGGGACTCTCCTGCCTAAATTGGGAGGGTTGGTGTCAGGATCCTACCCATCTGCCACACAGTACCACTATATGCATGCATTCAGAGACTCTGTTTATGGCCTAATGGTGAAGCTAAAACCTACAAACTGCCTCTGCATTCCTTTAATTGTTTTACTGCTGCAGCATTGGATTTCATGCTCCATTCCGGGTTTTGTGTTAAACCAGCAGATGCATTCTGGTACATGTATGCTGTCCAAAAGGCAGCGAGCTGGAAGAGGCATACTAAATACATTTGTTTGCAGCAGGCTACTAGTGGCTGGAGGAGACATACTAAGCACATTTGTTTTCAGCAAGCTACTAAGAGCAGGATAGGCCCTGATTGCATTCACCTGTTCCAAGCTAGAGCTGGAGAAACCCTCATTACAATCTACTGCTGCAGGCTACTGAGGCCAGGGCTGAGTTTAATTCAACACAGCTGCCTGAGACTACAATCAGCTCCACCCTTTTTGGCTTTTGGCTGGTAGGGCCTTTATAAGCTCCCTTTGAACAGAAGCAGTTGTTCAGTCAACTGCTTCTTCTGGAAGTCGTGCTTTTGTGCTCCAGTGTCCAGTTTATGTCAGGGTTCGATTCCACTCTTCCTCATCGCGTCTTGGACTAGGCACATACAACAAGAAACATCCACATGCCTCCAATACATGTGCCTCTATTCTTGATCATTGGGGACTCAAACATCCATTCCTAAGCCCTCAGAAAACACGTTCATCTAGAAGTTTGCGTTCCTTCAGAGAACACTATGGGTTGCTGTGGAAACGCTGGCTTCCACTGCATAGATGTTTGGTTCCTGGATTACGGTGGCGCGTTGTGCGTGCAGTCAGCTGTTCCTAATATAAACTCCGCCCCCCCTGCACAGCGCTGTTTCTGAATTTGTTCTGAAAGCTTTGTTACATCTTTTATTACCTTGATTCCTGGTCTTTGAACTCTTGGTCTGTATTTCGGCTACCATTGCTTCGTCTCCTGATTCTGCTCTGCATTGTTTACCTGGTTGACACGGAACGCTTACTGGATTGTCACGGTACACCCTCTTGCACTTTCCTTACCTGTTGCTAACTCGGAACGCCTACTGGATTGTCACGGTTCTCCCTGTTGCTCTGCCCTTACCTGTTGCCGACTCGGAGCACCTACTGGATTGCCACGGTTCTCCCTGTTGCTCGGCCCTTACCTGTTGCCGACTCAGAACGCTTACTGGACTGTGAACGCTTACCCCTGCCACGCTCCTCCTACCTGTTGCCAACTCGGAACGTTTGTTCGATTGTGACGGATTTGGAATATTTCATTGTTCACACATCTAAGAGACTGATTGATTTCTGCTTGCACCTTCAAAGAACTCTGGGGACATTGGTGCACCGGTGCAAGGAGCAAGTACTTGTGTTTAGGCGTCCTCGTGCCGGCGGGAATAGATCAACATTGTTATTTCCGGAACTAACATTCATACTTCTGCAATATTCCTTCAAGAACCCCCAAGACGCATAACATTCTTCTATTGGTAAGCAGACTACTGCATCAGTGTTAGTTCTTTCTTGGTTTGTTTTCCCTCAGTAATTGCTGCTTATATTTTCTCAGGGTTAATTATCATACTAGCTTGGAATACAGTAGTCACACCATTCATTCCTCAATTGTGAGTAACAATATCAATTACTGTTTAGTTTTCTTGGTGCTCTGAACAATGCATTAATCCTTGGTTTTTTCTTTTTGCAGCCAGCTGTGTGCGTACCAGGGTGTACCAAATATGTTTGGGCAATACTCACCTCAATCTGTCCTTTTGTACTCTTGAGGGGTATATTGCTTCACGACGTCTCAAGCCACCACTTCTGAGTTTAGCCTTTGGGCCTAACAGTTTAGAACCTTTCCTGAAAATCCTGATTTTGAATTTTGAATCCTGCTTGCTGTTGCTGCTTTGCAGCATCTATTCCAGACTGCTTTTGCAGTCTGCCTGTTTTCGGAACCTTTCCTTGAATTCCAGGTTTTGACTTCTGAAACCTTGTCCTGTTTTGCTGTTAAAGACATTCATGTGACGTCCCAGCGCCACAATCGCGCATGCGTGGGCCTCGTTCTCGGCCACGCATGCGCAGAGAGAATAAACCGCGCCCGTGCGGCAGTTCGCGCCGGGACGCGCAGAGACCAGCAGCGTGTCCCGCGTCTCCTTGTGCGTGTGTGCGAGTGGGACCGTGTGTTTGCCTGCCACCTCCCCGAGACCCAGGGAACACATAACTGGCGACGAGGCGGGACGATCGCCACGGCAACATTGTGCATGTACGCACGGCAGCTGCGAGAGAGTGCGATCGGCAGTGCTCCTGTGTCGCAGCGTGTCACAGACCCGACGCGGATCCCATGAGACACGTGCAGCGGTAGCGGCCTGAACAGGTGCTCGTGCGCCGCTGCACAGCTGATTAGCGTAAATTTTTGGAACGTTGGTTGTCCCCCAGCACACGGGGACGACTCCTCTTCTCCTTCCCCCTCCCGAACGCTGACGCCTCCTGGGAAGAAAGAAGTGAGGAGACACAGTGGGCATCCATCGGGCAGCAGGTTCAAGATCCCCAAGTAAGGTTGCGGCCTCTATAACACCAGGAGGTGCCTGTGCGACCTGTAATCATGGCGGAAAGCGAGGGGGAGGAAGGAACTGCGGCAGGTGCAGTCAGGCCACAACAAGGGTCTCTGCTACCAATGCAAGAGTTTGATGTGTCTGGCCCCCCATCCAAGCTGGGGCCTAGGTGGTTGCTATGGATTAAGAAACTTGAGATGTACTTTACGGCAACTGGCATTACCGATGATAATGCGAAGAGGGCTACGCTGCTATACTCGGCGGGGTTGGATGTCTTACGTATTTTTGAGTCATGCAACCTGCAGGTGGTGACGTACAATACTGTTAAAACTGCGCTGGAGAACCACTTCATTCCTCTCTCAAATGTTGACTACGAGAGGTTCCTGTTTTGTGGTAAGAAGCAGAGAGAAGGAGAATCCCATGATCAGTTCGGCGCCAGGTTGAGATCGATGGCCACCACGTATCGGTGGGACAATGACGAGTTAATGATACGGAACCAACTCATCCAAGGCTGCAACTCCGGAAAATTAAGAAGGCAAGTGCTAAGGGAACCGGGGTGGACTTTGCTGCAGATCCTAGATAGTGGCAGAATATATGAGCTGGCGGACGTGAGAGGAGCCAAGATGGATGCGGCAAGGCACCCAAGCGCGTCCGAAGATGCATTTGCCATAAGTAGACGACCCGGAACAAAGGACAAGTGGGGACAAAAAAGGCAAGAGACGCGTCATCCTCCCGAGTCGGGGTCAATGTGTCCGGCTTGCGGGTACGACCTGCCCCATGCAGAGGAATGCCCAGCCGTGTCAAGGTCGTGCGGCCGGTGCGGCAAGCCAGGGCACTACCCCCGGATGTGTCGCGCTCCAGTTCCCATTCCGGTGCCGAGAGGCCCCGCACGAGGCAGGAACAGTGGGACCAGAAGGCTAAGGAGCATTGCGGCACTGGAACAAGAACTGCAGCAACTGCAGCTGGCCGAAGAAGAGGAGGATGAGGACGAAGAAGAGGTGTTCTTCATCTCAAACCTGGCCTCTGCGGCTAAGAAGAAAAGACAACCGAAATGCATGGTGGACATTCAAGGGGTGTCGACTCAGGTCCTGATTGATACAGGCGCATCGGTATGTGTGTTGGCGGAGGACCACTATCAGAAGCTACCAGGTCCGCCCCCACTGGACAGCTCGGCAGCAAAGATATTCACTTTTGGTGGGGATGCCCCGCTGCCTATCAAAGGGGTGTTTATCACGCCAGTTGCGAAGGGGGACAGGGTCATCAGAGCGCGGTTCTTTGTCACAGACGTGAGCCCCCATTCGTTGCTCAGCTGTGCCGCGTCTGAAGCCCTCGATTTGGTGCATTTTGCATGGGAGGTGTATCAAGTAGACATTGTGGGCTTACTCGACAAGTATGCGGACATTTTTGAAGGAGTCGGGAAGTTGAAAGCGCCCCCGATAAGGCTACACATCAACGACACTATTAGACCAGTGACCCTCAAGCATAGGAGAATCCCGTTTCATCTCAGGGAGAAGGTTGAGGAAGAACTGAGGTCGCTCATCAGCATGGACATAATTGAAAGGGTGGAGGGGCCCACACCCTGGGTATCGCCTATAGTGGTCGCTCCCAAACCTAAACAGCCAGGAGCGGTAAGGATCTGTGTTGACATGCGCCTCCCCAATGCTGCGAATAAGAGGGAGAGACACTTAACACCGACACTTGATGACATTGTGGGGGAACTCCAAGGGGCACGGGTGTTCTCAAAGCTGGATCTACGAGCCGGCTATCACCAATTGGAACTTCACCCGGACTCCAGATTTATTACAACTTTCACCACCCACAAAGGCCTCTACCAGTTTAAGCGACTAAGCTTTGGCATCTAATCGGCGGCTGAGGTCTTTCAGAACACCATAAGGGGGGCGCTGGCCGGCCTTCCAGGCGTCATAAATATGAGTGATGACATTTTAGTGTTCGCAGATTCAGAGACGGAGCACCTAAGAAGGTTGGAAGGTACATTAAGGAGGTTGAAAGAACTGGGTCTCACTCTACATCGCCAGAAATGCGAATTTTTCAAAGACCGGATAGGATTCTTCGGTTTCATTTTTCAGGCTGCAGGAGTGTCACCGGACCCGGCAAAAGTCAGAGACATAAAGGAGGCTGCAGCACCACAATCCCCCACGGAAGTAAGGAGCTTCCTAGGAATGGTGACTTATTGTGGGCGGTTCATCAAGGGGTTAGCGTCGATAGCGGAGCCTCTCAGGGCGCTGACACGAAATGACGCGGTATGGAAATGGGAATCCCGTGAACAAGAGGCATTTCAGGCCCTCAAGAATGCTCTGTCAGACACAGACACCATGGCGTATTTCAACCCGGCCGTGGAGTCGGAAGTGGTGGTAGACGCCAGCCCCGTGGGGGTAGGTGCGGTGTTGCTGCAACCCGACGAGCACGGCGAGATGAGACCCATTGCCTACGCCAGCAAAGCGCTGTCCAATACTGAGATGAGATATTCTCAGATCGAAAGGGAAGCTCTGGCCATCCTATGGGGCTGCCGGCATTTCCGCCTGTACATTTTGGGCAAGCCAGTCGTGGTAGTCACTGACCACAAGCCTCTGCTGCCGATACTGGCGGGAGCTTCATCCAAACCGCCGCCCCAGATCGAGAGGTGGATGCTGGCTCTAATGGAATATGGGGTAAAGCTTGTGTATAGGCCCGGAACCAACAACCCCGCAGACTATTTGTCGCGTCACCCGAACAAAGAGAATGCCGAAGTGGAGCAGGGAGAAGTGGACTGTAAGGGTCTGCTGTGTCAAGTGGTAGAAAATGCACTTCCCATGGCGCTCTCGAGGCTCGCCGTTGCGACGGAGTCCTCCAATGATGAAGTTTTCCGCATCATCAAGGCAGCAGTGAGGAGCGGGGACTGGAGAGAAGTGCTACGGAACAACTCAAGGCGCCAGGAGGAAGCACAGAAGGACTTGCAGGCGCTCTGGAGGGTGAGAGATGAGTTGTCGATTTCCGAGGATGGACTGCTTCTCAGGGGACAGCAAATCATCATTCCGAGGGGACTAAGGATGCGCGTGCTGGAGCTGGCGCACATTGGACACCAGGGCGTCGTCAAGACGAAGGCCAGGTTAAGGGCAAAAGTCTGGTTTCCCGATCTGGAAGGGAAAGTGGAAAGCTTCGTGAAGAGGTGTCTGGCCTGCCAGGCGGCAACACCGGGTGACAAAGCGCCACCCATCAGTTCGATGGAGCGCAGCGAAAAGCCATGGGGTACAGTCCATGTGGATTTTGGGTCGACGGGCCGTGGACGATACTTTCTGGTGGCTGTCGACCAATGGTCACGGTACCCGGAAGTAGAGGTGGTTGAATCGACAGCGACCGAGTTCACCACGGAGGCATTAGACAAGATGTTTGCGGCACATGGATTCCGGGAGATCATCTGCTCGGACAATGGGCCACCGTTCACCGGCAGCCAGTTTGCGCAGTATCTACGAGAAAGGGGAATAAAACACAGGAGAGTCTCCCCGCTATGGCCGCGAGCCAATGGCGAAGCCGAAAGGATGATGAGAACGCTCAACAAGGTAACGCGGATCTCGGCCAGCAGGGGTGAGGATCTGGTCCAAAGAGTGGTGGAATTCCTTCGAGTGTATCGCTCAACCCCCCATCAATCCACAGGGGTTGCCCCAGCTGAGGCGCTCTTTGGGCGGTGCCCGAGAGGGATGCTTCCAGAAATGGAAGGCAGGAGGCCGGGGGTCATCGACGACGATAAAGTTCGTGAGGACAGAGCGGTACGCAACCAGAAGGAGAGTGAACGTAGAGGACTGCAAGAAAAAGAAGTAAGAGTTGGAGATTCCGTACTAGTAAAGAATAGACATCCAGAAGGAAAGTTGTCCCTACCGTTTGAACCACGCCCATGGACAGTGACTCACGTGAAGGGCACGATGGTGACCGCAGCCAGTAAACGGGGTACCGTTACCCGAAATAGATCCTTTTTCAAGAAGGTGGATGTCCCGGCGGACCCGCAGGTAGCGAATGACTCCTCGAGC
This sequence comes from Ambystoma mexicanum, assembly GCF_040938575.1. Taxonomy (NCBI): domain Eukaryota; kingdom Metazoa; phylum Chordata; class Amphibia; order Caudata; family Ambystomatidae; genus Ambystoma; species Ambystoma mexicanum. Next base: position 729,117,980 of record NC_090937.1, on the reverse strand, counting down.
CAGGAAGGGACATCCGAGGACCAGGACGGCGTCCCCTCATCGGATCCCGGCTCCACAACAGAGGCTGACCGGGTTTTGCCAATGGTCACATCGAGATATCCAGTGCGGGGGAGTCGGAGGCCTCCAGCCCATCTGAAAGACTATGTCATGGACTCAGGGGACTGAGCGAGGGGTGAGTTACGTTTGGGATCACGGGCTCACCACTGTTGGTTACTGTTATGTTCCACTGTAAACATGTTATGCACCAAAGTTTGGTTTTGTTCTGTTGTTGGGAAAAAGGAAGGGATGTGACGTCCCAGCACCACTATCGCGCATGCGTGGGCCTCGTTCTCGGCCACGCATGCGCAGAGAGAATAAACCGCGCCCGTGCGGCAGTTCGCGCCGGGACGTGCAGAGACCAGCAGCGTGTCCCGCGTCTCCTTGTGCGTGTGTGCGAGTGGGACCGTGTGTTTGCCTGCCACCTCCCCGAGACCCGAGGAACACATAACAATTCAGTTCTTTACTGATATCTTTTCTGCCTTTCTGCAAACACCCTGTTTTCTGTAAGCATTTCTGCTTCACACACTTGTCCTGTTTCTGCCTAGATTTTCTCTCTTTCTCTCTGCAATCCCAGTCTCTTGAGGTTTTCTTGTTTGTTCCTTACATGCAATATTACCAGACTTCAGTCCATAGTTCTAGTGACTGTTCTTAAGTACTCTGATTTTCCTGAACCCCTCGTATTTGCTGTGTTGGCAGTGACCAATCGTGTCTGAGTCCTTTGCCTTGTGTATTCTGATATTCCAGTCTCTGCCTTGTACTCTGTTTCTCTATCTGGTCCTGTACCTGGTTATTTCTTTCAACACTGTTTTCCGCCTGTGTTACATCCTGGTCCACTGTTGTGCCTCTGCTCTGACTCTGTTTACGGTGTGACCCATGGGTTGGTCTCCATTCAGATCAGATAAGGGAAAGACTTCTGTTGCCTTTGCCCAGTCTATTGGAGTCTTACCTGCCTTAGTATATGGTCTCCATGTTTACCCTTACACTGAGTACAACAGTCTCTTCGGCACGCCTAAGTCATGCTGCTGCTGTTTATTTTACAGTGGTTAAGAGTAATCTGATGCGATCCCAAGGGCTTTCCCTAATCCATGGAGAGCCCTTATCATATTCCAGTACTCGCTTTATTCTGATCAATCTGTGTTGCCCAGTATATTTGCTTGTCTTTGCTTTCTCTCTGTCTCTTTACTTACAACCAGCACCTGCCTCTGCTGTTCCTGTGAATACCTGTGTCAACTCAGATCAACTTAGTATTTACCCTGTTATATGCTAGCATTGCCTCAGGAATCTCTCCTTATCTACAGTGCATACTATGAGATTAGCTTTTGCCCTGTGCTCTCCGGCCAGACCCCTGACAGATTAACTGAACCCAAAAATTCAAATTTGTAGGGCAATGCTTAGCATAGTTAGAGCGAAGATGGCTCTAAAGAAAAATAAAAAACCTCTGTTTAGCCCTACAGTCTCCAAGCAAATGGCCCGCAAAGTCCCTAGAATCTGTCTTGTGGAAGAACATGAATATCTCTATGACAAATATTTTTCACAGATTTCTGCCAATCCCAGCTTCCTGCTATGTATAGGGTTTTCGGTGAAAACATACATTCGTCAGTGATGTCATGCTTGTACATTCTAACTTTCTGACCTTACAAGACAACAGACTATTCCCAATTAAAGGAGACATTCTTACCGCTATTATCTTTGTTTTCATGACCGAGGGATACTGTGCAGCGGTGTGTTTTACAGTTTATTTAGGATAACCCTTTCCTGGTACATACAGAACATCTCTTGTGTCATAAATTATTAGTACATGCATTTGTGAGACCCACGCAATTAACAGCTGCAGACGGGAAGGCACCCTGTATATCTTCTTGTGCTTGCTCTTGGCTGTTCAAGACCCATGGCTTTATAAACAATGAGCTCATCATTCTTTGCAACAACATTTCTGTGTGGCTCAGCATGTCTGTGCGGCGAACATATTCCTTCCAGCTCTAAATAGAAGATCGCAAAATGGAGTGAGTGTATGAAACAAAAATGGAGGAGCTTAAGGCTAACCTGAATAAATGCATTTTCCCAAACCCTCCTTTTAGCCTAAGCTACCCCATTTTGTTTACACATCATCATATGTATGTACATCGATATTCATAAATCTCTGAATTTCCATATTCTGCATAATTAGTGCATGTGTCACATTCTCAGGGGACAAGTGTTCAGGTTGTAAGTGTTCCAGAGCTCTAGAACAGCACTGGTATAGTGTCACGACTCAGTGTTGCCCCAAGACAACATTTTCATTTTGCACGCGCTTACCTGTCCGCATCCTCACTCATCTGCGATCCGGGCCGGAACGCGGCTCCGCACCTGGTGCCTGAAAGAAAAAAGAACAAGGTTAGTGAACATGGAAAATACTCGCTAGTGCTCGTAACGAAAAGCTATACTTACCACATATTGAAGTCTCGATCCCACCAAGTGCTTCACACGTATTGGTACCGCAGCAATATTTGTCACACATGTTGGTATCACAGCAACAGCAGGCATACGTGTCGCTACCGCAGCAACAACTGTCAAAGGAAAGGAGACAGGCATTAGTATAATAAAGACTGGCAGAGAAAAGACTCATAAAACACAACACATGAGTGGAACGTGGAAGTGAGAAAGACAATAAAAGAAAGACTTTACAAGATCAAAAAACTAATACTTGAGAGGGGTCACAGCAGGTCTGGGCACCTTACATCGCATGAAGCTCCAGTGACGTAACTGGACAAACAGCGCCCCTGCTTAATTAAGCACGATGGAGAGCTCGCCTTCACTATAAAGAAGGTAAGAAGTATTCTGAGCAATAAAGTCACGTACAAGGGCACAAGGGAGGTGGGTCCAGGGTTACAACAGTGGCTTGAACTCATCAGGAACCCTTTCATTGCAGGCACACCTTTCTCTGCTATTGGAACCATAGTAGCAGGGAATTCCAGATGCCTCAGCAGAAGTAGCCCTCCTGACGGATCAGCGCCCCTGCGGAAACAAGGTGAGCATTACAGAACACAAAGCCTCATCTGAATCTCCGCCTGGGTGCCATGGAAATGTCTGATACTGACCAGTTAGCCCAATTGCTGGGGGAGTTGTGGACAGAAGTACATGCTGCTCGGCAGGAAACAAACACGCTAAGAAGGGAACTAATCGTGAACAGAGACCGTACAGAGGAGTTGGCCAAGCAACTACTTCAGACCCAAGCCAGGCAGGCACCCCTACCTGGCACCATACCAGCATTAGCGCTATCAACATCCATGCCAGTGCAAGTGGTTTTACCAGGGACGATCCCATTGGCACCACCAGAACGCTTTTCGGGTGATCCTGCTAAATATGCTGTGTTCATGAACCAGTGTCACCTACACTTCCTCTGTAGACCAGGAGAATTTCCAAATGACCAGTCAAGAGCCGCTTTTGTTCTGTCGTACCTTGGGGACTTCGCAGCCGACTGGTTAATACATCTAGGGAATCGGGATGACCCGTTGTTGTGCGACTTCCGGGGGTTTCAACAAGAACTAGAAAAACTGTTTGACCTTCACACCCGAGGACAGGCAAACTTGGATAACAAACTACCATCCCTCAGACAGGGCAAACAAGACCTGCTGACATAAAAATCAGCATTCAATCGGCTTGTGGCTGAAACCAGTTGGCCAGAAGAGAAAAGGACCACACTCTTTTACCAGGGATTGTGAGGAGAGCTAAAGGACCTCCTGGCCCAAGTAGTGAATCCGCCTGAAGGGTGTGCAGAGTTCATAGAGCTAGTCGTCCAGTTGGATCATAGGTTGCAAGACCGTAAAACCAACCGGACTACGTTTGAGGGGCGAGCTGTGTATGTACGTCCAACGGAGTCTCCCACCCAACCATCAGACATTTATTCAGAACCCTTGCAAATCGGGGGCTTGAAGAGCCCACTCACGAAGGCAGAGAGGGAAAAAAGGAGGCAGCAGCAGCTGTGTTTGTATTGCGGTAAGTCCGGTCATTTCCTCTGCGAATGTCCGGTGAAACCCCCTAGAAAAACAGTAGGAGCCACCGATAAATACACAGAACTTGACTCGGAAAACTCCCGGGCCCGGCAAGAGTAGAGGTCCGCTTGCCGAGCATTAAGAAGGAACCACAGGCCTTGCATCTAGTCATACCGGTGACCGTGGTTAATCCCAAACAATCATCTAAAATGCATGCTTTGGAAGCGTACATAGACAGTAGTGCAATCGGGAACTACATTGACCAGGACCTGGCAAGTGGGATGGGTTTCTCCCTCTGGCAGAAAACAACCACAGACAAAGTCACAGCAGTTGATGGTACCCCGTTGGTCTCGGGCCCGGTAACACACTGTACTGAAGTAGGGACTCTTCTTTGTCAGGACGGCCATCGGGAAGACATTGTCTTCGATTTAATTGGAGCACCCCAGTTTCAGTTGATCCTGGGAATACCATGGTTGGAGACACACAATACGCAAATCGACTGGTGCACCAAGAGGCTGACCTTCGCTGAAGAATGTCTCGGTTCATGCTTCAAGTCAGACTCACGTTTGGAACAATCGGTTAAACCAGGGCAAGGAAATGAGAAGGTGTTGGGGGTAACGGGCACACTACCATCGGAATACCACCATTACCAGGACGTCTTTGAGAAGGAACAATACCTGGCCAACGGTTTCATCCGTCTAAGTCAGCCGTATCTTCCCCCCTCTTCTTCGTACCCAAGAAGGAGGGGGATTCGAGAACATGAATTGATTACCGGGCATTAAATCAAATCACGGTAAAAATCGGTATCCATTGCCACTTATCTCAGGACTTCTGGATCAGATCAAGGACGCTCAAATCTACACCAAACTGGATCTCCGAGGTGCTTACCACCTGGTACGAGTGAAAAAGGGAGACAAATGGAAGACCGCCTTCCATACGAAGTATGGTCTCTATGAGTACCAGGTCATGCCCTTTGGGCTCTTTAATGCCCCTGCCGCATTCCAGTTTTTCATGAACGATGTTCTTCGAGAATTATTGGATGTGTGTGCATTGGTATATATCGATGACATCTTGATATACTCAGCCACGAGGGAGGATCATATCATCCATGTGCAGGCAGTATTGGAAAAACTCTGGGAATACGCCAAGTTGGAAAAAAATGTTTTCCAAGTGTCGGAAGTGGAGTTTTTGGGCTTCATCCTCACACCACAAGGGATCAGAATGGACACTCGTAAAGTGGATGCCATACTCAACTGGCCATCCCCTTCCTCAGTGAAAGGAGTTCAAAGTGTATTAGGTTTCGCGAACTTTTACCAACGCTTTATTCCCGGGTTTTCCCAGATTGTCCATCCAATAACAACCTTTTTACGCAAGAACAAACGCGTCAGTTGGTCTGCTGAAGCAGAAGAAGCCTTCCAGCGTTTTCACCTCAGCCCCGATCCTACGACATCCTGGGCCAGACTTACCATATGTAGTAGAAACTGATGCTTCCAACATCGCCACGGGAGCAGTCCTCTCTCAACGCAACCCTGATACCGGACAAGTTTTCAGCTCCAGAGCTCAACTACGCGATTACAGACAAGGAACTCCTGGCAATAAAATCAGCATTCAAGGCATGGAGACATTACCTCCAGGTCTGGGCACCTTACACCGCACAAAGCTCCAGTGACGTAACTGGACAAACAGCAACCCTGCTGAATTCAGCAGGATGCAGAGCTCGCCTTCACTATAAAGAAGGTAAGAAGAAGTATTCCGAGCAATAAAGTCATGTACAAGGGCACAAGGGAGGCAGGCACAAGGTTACAACAGTGGCTTGAACTGATCAGGAACCCTCTCACTGCAGGTATACCTTCCTCTGCTAGGGGAACCATAGTAGCAGGGAATTCCAGACGCCTCGGCAGAAGTAGCCCTCCTGATGGATCAGTGCCCCCGCGGAAACAAAGTGACCGTGGGCAATAGTGAGCTGAGGGGGTGTGAGCTTTCCAGAAACCATAAAACAGGCATTAATATAATTATGATACATGCTACAATACCTATAACTACACATTTATCTCTAGTTGGCCACACTCCTTTGGACCTGGTCATTCCAGTGGTAAAACCGTCCACTTTGTTACTTCTGCATACCCCAAACAGAGGCATATTCTCTCAGTGTCCATTAAGAAGCCTCACTGATATAGGTTTTAAAAGTTCATCCATGGGTGGCATCTCACCACGTGGCCTATCTTGCTTGGAGTCTTTTTTTCCATGCCCCTCTCTACCTCCAACTATCTTTGGGGGTATGAAGGGAATATAATTGGCTTCTTGTGGGTGCAGCACAAAAAAGACCACCATTTCCTGCCTTCCAGAAGTCCTTCCCTAGCTATTTCCATGGTCGAAGATTGTATCTGGACACCCCGGGCACAGAGTTATCCTCGAGAGAAGAGGAAAAGGATCCACAGTAGGAATCCTCCCGTCCCCTGCACACTATCTGGGTCCGCCCACTAGGTGGTTAGTCATTCATTTAGAATAATCACAAATAATTTTTCAACAATACATTGTTTCCATGTATCCATTCAATGAAAAGTATGTATACACAGTTTTTCTAAAACAAAGGCACTTTAATCATGGTAGAATATAGAAATAAGCAAAATGCATACCAAAGTCCAATGTCAAAGGCTGGCGCATTTCAAGGCACTCTCTCTTCTTCCAAAGCCTAATAGGACTGTTGATAGATGACAGACATAAAAGAAAAAAAACACACACACAGCTTTCTGTTACAATCCGACCATGGAATTTGGTCATTTACATTAGTAATGTAGCTTGTACATCAGGCTGGTATAGTACAATCCATGAGATATCAGTATGTTCACAGTAGCTCAAACTAGCTGCCTTCATGCATAGGGTCAGGTTCTAATAATATAACCTTTCTGAATGACACAGATACAAAATGTCAATGACAAAGATGTGAATCAAGCAAATATAATCCAGTCCATATGCTATCAGCATGTTCAGAATACCTATGGAGCGGAATACTCCATGGATGGGGGTATACTGTAGTAGCAAACCTATTTGGATGCCACTGATGCACAGACAGACATGACTTGTATCTCATGTGGTTGCTAAATCTCCACCGATCATGGTGTCTGGGAAAATGTCCATAGACTTATCTGGATAGCTAATGAGGTGAATGAAGCCAGTTAATGTAGGTGGGGACAGCTCAAACATAATGTTTAGGGTTCCGGGGGACACTGGCAGTGAGTCTAGTGTGCGTAGAAAAGTTGTAGTGGTGCATCAGAGGACGAGTCTCGGAATCTGTTAATACAAATACATACCCTGCTCCTAGGATGTATAAAAATAAAAATGAGTGGATCTTGAGGGGGGCCAACCCTAACATAATATTAATTAATTACACAAGGCACTCATTTTTCAAAGAGAGGGTAAAAGATTTAAGGCTCCGGCATATGTCTCATGTTGCACTCACTGATGGGTGCCAAATCTTCATCTAAAAGCTCGCATGGTACGCAATGGCACGCACAAAGTATCAGAGATCTGGTGAACCAGAATATGTTTAGCTCAAGGCACACATTCTGATAACTGTTCAACACAACGAGAGAATATTTTTTTTATAACTGAGGGTAGTAGCCAGGGAGGTCTATTGGTAGAGACAACTAGTCAATAAATAAGAACATAGTAAGGATGCTTGTTGGACACTCACCCACATTCATTCATAGTTTCGAATGTTGATGCTAATGAGCAGTGAAGAAAAAGGGTGGCTGATGCTGCAAGCCGCAGGCAGTAGAATGGCGAACACTGCAGTCTGTGATCCCTGTAGTTAAAAAATGTGAGAGAAGCCGATGAGTTGGCTAGATTGAGGGATAACCTAACAGTATTCACGGACGAAGTTAAAACAAAATAATTGTACCTCGGAGACTGGAGCCTTTACAAATATAAATATCCGAGTCGTGACACCGTCAAGGTAACCAGGGGAACCGCCGTCAGTGGCATTCGGGAGTGCCTGTTAATTTACGTATCTGCTCTAATTGCAGAAGCGGGCAACAGTGTCCCTACTCTTGATAGCACTAGCAGTTAGACAGAACGTACCTGCTGGGTATAGTCTGCTGGTTTGAAACCACGACCAAAGCATTGCATGACTGTAACTAAGGCAACAAAGGTTCAGATGGAAGAACCCTGCCATCTTATGTAAGTTCAAAGACTTTACTTTTGGCTAAAAGAGAAAAAGGACTCTACAGATGAATCGGAAGTGAGGACGTCCATCTTGGAGTGGACTGTGTCAATGGTGGATAACATGAAACAAGTACTTGGCGATTTAGTAAACTACTCGCGCTACCTTTATGGAGCACAGTGTGGATAGAAATATAAGCAGGCCAACATGTGCCCAATTACTAAAATCCCGAAACGGGATGAACCCCTCCTATCTACAAATCTGAACTAATCATCTACTACAGAGGATAGCACATTGTGTTGTGCTTATGCAGTCCAAGATGAATGATGACTGTGTTAATAAGGTTTTCTACATATTACATTTAAGGTTTCCAAAATCCAGAACATCAGGCAGCTCTGGTGTACATTCATTCGATTGCACATGAAGGAATAATATAGTTTGGTCTGCTAAGTGGTCAACATTCAACGTGGGGCAATGGTAGCATACAGAATTCATAAGGGAAGTCAAAAACAATGTCATATTAATTTTGAGGGTAATCATGTGGTTAAGCATTGTTCCTGGAGTACCCTAGCAACAAAAATGGTCACATGTTCATTATACAATAATAAGAGTAAAGACCACAATACAGTGTGTAATCAGGTATATCCGTTCAATAGACATAAGACAATTGGATTAGAAGACAACCAATGGATAGGCACATCATCTTATATGTAGCTAGATAAAATAATTCAAGGAGAACTCATCATTGAGCCCCCTCGGTTGTAAAGTGTCTAAAAGGTTGATCCAAAATGTCCCTCTTCGGGATAGGATGGATAGGTAATCACCTCCCCTGGGGGTCCCTTAACCACTTCTGCAACTTGAAATTTCATCTGTGCAATGGTATCTTGGTGTTCCACAAAATGCTGTGCTACAGGTGATCTTAAGCTTTTACATCTAATGGTAGATTTATGGTCAGACCACCTGTCTTTTACAGGTCTTGTTGTTTGGCCAATGTAGAGCTTACCAAATGGGCATTTGATGGAATAGATCATACCAGCCGAAAGGCAGGTTGAAAAGTCTCTTATTTTAATCTTCTTGCCCGTTTGTGGGTAGGATATTGTATCCCCCTTTGTCACATTATTGCAGTGTTTGCAGTTTAAACAAGGAAATTTACCTTTTTTCTTTGTTTTTAACACAAGTTGTTTTTATCAGCTTTAAGTCCCGAATGCATCCTGTTTAGCATGGATGTTTGCAGTTTGTATATGTCAATTCCACATGACGAGGGTATACACGCAGTACTTTGGCTGCTTTCAAACTCACCTGGCATAAAGGGTAATCCCGAGTTTGTTGTGGAACTGTTAGAATTGATACTATACAACAGCTACTTTACTTTTCAAGGAAAGTATTTTGTCCAGGCATCAGGAATATCTATGGGGTCAACAATGGCCTCTGTATATGCAAACACTTACATGTATCAATTGATACGGAGGCGGCCACTAACCTGCAGCAGAGGTGTGCAGAACACTGGGACAGGCTCTGTAATCTGAATTACAGGAAGTACATTGAGAGGTTGCATGCAGGGGGGATAAGACGGGCAGGCTTCTTGCTTGGCTGTATAAGAGCGAGACCCCGAGATCCCCGATCCGATCAGTTATCACTGAAAAGGGCGTGGAGATGGACACCCAGGAAGGGGTGAATGGGGCATTCGCGAAATATTATCAAGCATTATATGAGGATCGAGAAGGGGGGAGCAGGGAGGAGATAGAGGTAGTACTCGAGGACATAGGCCTGCCCAGGATAAGTGATGAAGAGCGAGAGGAGATGGATGCTCCGATCACTCTGGAGGAGCTGCAGGAGATTGTGCGGCAGCTACCCACTTGCAAGGCCCCAGGAGCAGATGGGTTCCCCAGTGAATTTTATAAAGCGTACGGTGAGGAGGTGCTCCCGCCCATGCTGGAGATGCTTAATGAAGCGTTTGAGGTGGGGCGGCTGCCAGAATCGCTCAGGGAGGCGATTATAGTACCGCTCCCCAAACCTAATAAACCGGGACAGGATTGTGGCTCCTACCGGCCCCTGTCGATGCTGAACCAGGACAGCAAGATCCTAACAGCTGTCCTGGCGGCCAGAATGCAGAGGGTGATAGGTAAGCTGATCCATCCTGACCAGACGGGCTATGTCCCGAATCGGAATATTACTCATAATCACAGACGCCTTCACAGGGTGGTTGAATGGGGGTGCAATGAGGACAGCGAAATGGTGATAGTGGCGTTGGAGGCGATTAAAGCGTTCGACTCTGTTCGATGGCCGTGGTTGCTGGCGGCTTTGGGGCGGTTCGGACTGGGACCAGGCTACATGAGGTGGGCTGAGCTATTATATAGTGCGCCTCTGGCTAGGGTCCGTACGGGCGCAGTGGTGTCAGAGAGATGGCAGTTGGGCAGAGGCACTAGGCAGGGGTGTCCTTGGTCTCCAATGTTGTATATACTGGCCCTCGAACCCTTAGCAATTTACCTCCGGCAGCAGTATGACCCGGTGGGCATCGAGGTGGGAGGGGAGTGCCATCTTATATCCCTGTATGCAGACGATATGCTGTTATACTTGAAACACCCGGAAGAGAATTTGCATTATATCTGGGAGGTACTGGAGAGGTACGCCTGGTTGTCCGGCATAGCGGTCAACCCTCAGAAATCCGCACTATTCCCGTTAGGCGGTTATGTGGGGATACCGGTGGAGAGGTTGCCAGTGCTGCGGATCCCGTGGGCGACGAGCTCCTTCCGGTACCTGGGCATTGACGTGTATCACTCGACCGAGGAAGAACACAGGCTTAATACCGAACTAGCTGTGGGAAAGATTGAGAGGTGCATGAGGTTCTGGGAAAGATTGCCTTTAGCTATGATGGGCCGGGGAGCTATGCTCAAAATGGTGGTGCTGCCCAGGCTTCTGCATTACTTTAATAACATCCCGTATATGATAACTAGGAAGTTTTTTGCTAGGTTACATAGTGTATGTAGGAATTTCCTATGGCACGACACGCGCAACAGGGTCGCATTATGGAAATTGCAGAACTCTTATGAGAAAGGTGGCGTGAAGCTGCCGAACTTTGAGGCCTATTATATAGCAGCGCAATTGCAGTATGTGGCCGGGTGGCTCTCGGACGAATGGACCTCCGAACACAGGCTGCTGGCGAAAGACTGTTTCCCCTTCTATCTGCGGGAGGTGATCTGGGTGACCGGTTCATGGATGAAGGGGCGCCCTGGGATGCTGGCCCTGGGCGGGAACATATGGCGGCGGGCCTGTCGGATGATGGGTGACCCCTTGCCGTGTATGCCGCAGTTCCCTCTGGTCGCCCTGGCGAAGGAGGACGGGCAGCTGAGAGCTATTCTCCGGACATACTGGGAGTCAGTGGGGTTGGTCACTATGGGCGACATCTGGCAAGATGGGACCCTGATGGAGTTCGATGAACTGGAGGCAGGGTCGGGGCTACACAGAGGTCAATACGTGACATATCATAGGGTGGTCCGGGAGGTCCGGAGCACGTGGCCCGAAACTACTTTGGCCGATGAACCGGATGCCACGCTGGAAATAATGTATGACGCATCGGAGGGTGGGCACGAGGTCTCCAGGTTGTACGAGATGTTGATGACGAAGGTTGGGAAGGACTTGGGGCACCTGAGACTGGAATGGGAAGCAGAGATGGGGGCCTCGATGGCGGATGGGATGTGGGAGCGCGCCATGGGGTACCACAAAATGGTATCGAGGAACGCCAGGTTTAAGCAGATACAGCTCTATATTACGCACAGGGCATATATGACCCCCCTTAGAATTTCCAGATTTCTGGGTAATGGGCGCCAGGCGTGCCCCAAGTGTAACGAAGAGAATGCGGACATGATACACATGTTCTGGGCGTGCCCAGTGATTGCAACCTACTGGGGTGAAGTGGCGCGGAAGCTGGCAGGGAGGGGTATCACACTTAAGGTGGATTCGGCTTGGGCCTGTCTGCTGGGAGGGTATCCCAGGGCGCGTAAGCTTCGACATGTTGTGAAACTTAAAGATCTGGCCTATGTGCTTGCTAAACGCAGGATAGCCATGGGGTGGAAGTCATGTCATAAGCCGCGAGTGGAGGTCTGGTGGCGAGATCTCCAAAAATGGGCTGATGCCGAAACAGCAGCGTGCCAGGATGGCAGTATGGCAGGGGAGGAGGAAGAAACCGGCTCTCTCACGGCATGGAAGTTGTTGTTAGCGGAGCTGTTTGGTATGGGGTCGGCCTCGGCTGGACTTGAGAGCGATGAGGCCCCACCGCATGGAACGGACACTGATGGCGGACACTCCACAGGCTCATAGGGGGGAGGGATGGGGATTGCAGTGCCTTATTTTTTGTTTGTTTGGTTTTTGTTGTTTGAGGTGTTTTATTTATATTATAAAATAAAAAATATATTTAAAAAAAAAAAAAAAATGTATCAGTTTGAACAAAAGTATGTTCTGGACCACCCTCTCTGGTCATCTAAAATCCTTATATGGAAGCAATTTATTGATGATATTTTCGGGATCTGGTGTGGATCAAGAGATTAATTGGTCCTTTTTTCACCTACCTTAATTCAGTTAATCATAAAATCAAATTCACCATGGAGATAGGGATACCCTCTCTATACTTCCTGGATGTGACCCTGGCTATTAAGGATGAAAGGATTACTACAACTGTCTACCATAAACCTATGGATGCCAATGATCCTCTACACTACACCAGCTTTCATCCTAAACCCATGCTAAAATATTTGCCCTAGAGCCAGATGCTGAGGTTGAAAAGAATAATTTCGGACCCACCAAGCCTGGACTCGGAATGTTCTCTATTAATAGATCGATTCGAGGCAAGAGGATATCCGGAAAATACACTGGAGTCAGCAATAGAGAGAACGAACACCATGAGTAGGGAACAGCTTAAAGACAAAGATAAGGAAACTCCTTTACTCTACATTTCCAAATTTTCGCATCAAAGTTTCCAAATCAGCAAGACCATTAGGAAACACAGGTGGATCCTTCATAATGATTCCACATTATTGAAATTTTTCCAGAGAGCACCAATGATGGCCTTCAGAAGGGGTTGCAACCTTAAAGATAGACTGGTCGGGACCAGCAAAAGAAAAACAAGTTGTGTTAAAAACAAAGAAAAAAGGTATATTTCCTTGTTTAAACTGCAAAAACTGCAATAATGTGACAAAGGGGGATACGATATGCCACCCACAAACAGGCAAGAAGATTAAAATAAGAGACTATTCAACCTGCCTTACGGCGGGCGTGGTCTATTCCATCAAATGCCCATATGGTAAACTCTACATTGGCCAAACAACAAGACCTGTAAAAGACAGGTGGTCCGAACATAAATCTACCATAAGATGTAAAAGCTTAAGATCACCTATAGCACGGCATTTTGTGGAACACCAACATACAATTGCTTGCACAGATGAAATTTTAAGTTGTAGCAGTGGTTAAGAGACCCCCCAAGGGGAGGTGATTACCTATTCATCCTATCCTGAAGTGGGACTTTTTGGATCGACCTTTTAGACACTCTACAACCGAGGGGGCTCAATGATGAGTTCTCCTTGAATTGTTTTATCTAGCAACATACAAGATGATGTGCCTATCCATTGGTTGTCTTCTAATCCAATTGTTGTCTGTCTATTGAATTGATATACCTGATTACACACTGGGCCTCATCACGACTTGGGCGGTAACGGTAACGCTATTAGCGCGGGCGGTATTAGCCCTACCACCGAACTCCCCGGCGCTAATAGCGCCGGATCACGAGTTCGGCGGTAATGTAAGTCCCTATTCCCCACTGAGCCTATTTGGGAATGCCCCATGGGGAATCTTCGCGCTAATACCGCCGGCAGATTTCCCGCCAGCGGTAATAGCACGAGTTTTCGGAGGATTTCCCCCCAGCTCAGAGCTGGGGTGAAATCCGCCGAAGCCCTGATTCGGCGGACCCTTAAATCCAGCGGTAATAGCGCTACCGCCAGATTTAAGGGTTACCGCTGAAGTCGTGATGAGGCCCACTGTATTGAGGTCTTTCCTCTTATTATTGTTTTTTTTGTCAAAATCTTTTTATTGAAACATCGGTCAAACATTGAATTCATCAAGTATCACTGCAAGTGGCAACATTCATTAATCTCAAAAGCCGCGAATCAACATTCCAATTCAGCACCTTTGCAACTCATCCACTATATCGACTTCAGCAATATACACAAAAAAGGCTCAAATTCATCGTTTGTCACTGCAATTGCAACATTAATTAATCTCGCAAACAATGCATCAACATTTCATTTTAACATCTTTGTAATTCATCTAGTAAATACAATTTCATAAACATCCTCTGCGAATATAATGGTTTAGCTTAGCATCCTGTAGCGCTCTTAACTGAGGAAAAGTGGGAAAAGAAAAAAAAGAAAACCTCACCAAAGTTATCAACAGTTCGCAGCATAACCCTTTGAGGAGCTGTATCACCCCCACGACCAGCTTTCAGTCTAATGGGTACCTCAACCATGTCAGAAGCGTGTCAGGGCTGGAAAGGGTGCTTAACCAATCTAGGCTGAAAAAACATATGTTCTTTTTCTGCAACGTAGTCCAAGAATGGGCCCCAGGTGCGTGAGAATTTGGGTGTCTGGCCTTCTATCGCAGCCGTTAGTTTGTCCACTCCAAGAAGTTCCCAAACCTTTACCCACCAGTACGCTACGTGGGGACTCTCTATTTCTTTCCAAAATCGAGCTTGTGTGAGGCGGGCCGCCATAAGTAATTGGGTAATCAGGCGAGCACTAGGGCCAGACCGTGGGTAGGACCCATCATCTGGTGTGTCCCCTAATAGCATTACTAACGGGTCCATGAGGAGCAGAGTTCCGCATATGTCTTTGATCTTTGACCTAATCTCCAACCAGTAGGATTGGATGACAGGACAGTGCCACCACAAGTGACCCAAGTCTCCCTTCGCCCCACAGCCGTGCCAGCATAACTCAGGGTAGTCCAGATTTATCGCGTGCAGCCTCTGCGGGGAGAAATACCATTGATAGCAGATCTTAAGTGCACATTCCCTCAATGCCGTGCATCTGGAGGACCTATGCGCTCTATCCCAGATTCTTTGCCATGACTCCGAGGATACCTCAATCCCCAACTCTCTCTCCCATGCCAACATGTAAGAGAGTTTCTTGTCTTCTGGGACGTTTTCCAGGAGGCGACAGCAAGTCGCAACTCTGTGTGAGCGTTGTCCTTCCGAAACCGTTATCTCTAAGCCTGAGGGGGGCCTAGTGGCAGCCTTTTTGATGGTCAGATTAGTGATCCAATGCCGTAGCTGTATATATCTAAATCTTTCGATCTCCGGGAGGTTACATTTCTCCTTGCACTGTTATGTTATGTTATGGTACGTTACTTTGCATTTATATAGCGCCTTATGTACCATTGGTATGGTCTGAAGGCGCTGGTAGGTTGAACGCCCTTGGGAAGCGGAGTTCAGGTCAGTAGAGATAGTAGAGAGAGTCAAAGGTGCGTGTGAGCACTGGATATGTGTGCAGCTGGTGTTGCATTTGTGTAATAGATGCTTCTTAGTGGTAGGTGTGGTGGTTGAGAGATCAGGAGTATGTGTTCGTTCTGGCAGGATTTATCCAGACCGAGGGCCTCATTACGACCCTGGCGGTAAGGGGTTTACGCCAGCGTTAGCTGCGCCGACCCCTTACCGCCAATTATGAGGTCCCCTAGCGCCATGGTGCTTTTAACACCTGCTTTTAGCAGGTGTTAAAATCCATGGCGCTAAGGGACCATGGAGTTAATTACGCCACCATAATTTACGGTGGCGTAATTAATGCCTTCCCCACTCCCATTATGCCCTATGGGGCAAAAATGGGAATGGGGAAGGGTAAATGGGGATTGGGGACTTACCGCCCCGCCAAGGTCAGAATGGGGCGGTAAGTCCGCCAACCACCATGGGGTAAACGTAGTTTACGCCATGGTGGTAAAGTCACGGCCCAGGCGGTAACTTACCGCCTGGGTCGTAATGAGGCCCCGAATGTGGCTGCGTTAGGCCTGAGGAGAACGCCTGGCTGGGGGGGGTGTAACCAGCAGTGTTTACTTAGAGTGATGGGGAGTATGAGGCAGAATGTTAGTATGAGAACAGTTATACCGAATGGTGTCATAGTATCTCTGTGTTCTAGTTGAATGGTGGTGTAAAGAAGAGAGTAAGCGTGGTGATGTGATATGATGGGTTATGTGCTCTTTCAAATTTTCCATGTCAGTCACGCAATTCCATGCACTCCAGTGTGCTCCATGCACTCCAGTCCGCCCCACGCACTCCAGTCTGCCCTACGCACTCCAGTCCGCCCCACACACTCCAGTCCACTCCACACACTCAGTCCACTCCACACACTCAGTCCGCTCCACGCACTCCAATCTGCTCCACGCACTCCAATCTGCTCCACGCACTCCAATCTGTTCCACACACTCAGTCCGCTTCACACACTCAGTCTGCTCGACACACTCCAATCCGCTTCACGCACTCTAATCTGCTCCACGCACTCCAATCTGCTCCATGCACTCCAATCCATTCCACGCACTCCAATCTGTTCCACGCACTCCAATCCATTTCATGCATACAAATCTGTTCTATTTACTTCGATCCGTTCCGGGTATTCTAGGTTCTATTATGGGCGAAGGTCAGTGGTACCTTGTTAGCATAGAGCTCCTGCAGTCTCAGGGGTCCCGCTCTTGACCAGTTTTGGTAAGAGTCGGGCTGGAGCCCAGGGGTGAAGGCTGGATTCTGCGTGATTGAGGAGAGGGGGCCTAATCCCGGGGGGAAACACCTTAGCTTGCAATGCCTATCCCAACAACGAAGAGTTGACCCCGTAGTCGGAAGGAGGGGCCTCTGAGAGGCACACGCCTCACGCGGGTAGAAGGGGAGATAAGAGAGAGGAGCCCCAGAGAAAAGCTGCTCAATGTCTCGCCATTTGGGGGGGGGGGGGTCGACTAGTCCAGCTCAGGATAGGGGCAATTTGAGTTGCTCGATAATATCTTGAGATGGAGGGGAGCCCAAGGCCTCTCAGCTGTCTGCCCCAAGTGAGAAGCTTATGCTGAATTCTAGGTGTTTTCTGCTGCCAGATAAAGCAGCTTATCTCTTTCTGCAAGTCTAGTAAGTCTCGCTCTGGACTTAGAACAGGAAGTGCTTGAAACATGTAAACGAGCCGAGGGATCAAGGTCATTTTAACTGCGCTTATGCGCCCCATCCATGTTATATCCTGAAGGGCCCACTTCTGTAGAGATTCCTTGGCATCTTTTAGCAAAGGGG
Source organism: Ambystoma mexicanum (assembly GCF_040938575.1). Classification (NCBI taxonomy): domain Eukaryota; kingdom Metazoa; phylum Chordata; class Amphibia; order Caudata; family Ambystomatidae; genus Ambystoma; species Ambystoma mexicanum. The sequence continues at coordinate 729,100,513 of NC_090937.1, read as the reverse complement.
GGATGTTGGTTTTCACCAGGCCCGAATAGGTCAGGGTCAGGTGCATCCGAGATACATAATTTTGGAGTTTTCCCAGCTAAGGGAGTAAGTGTTCTGCAAGGCGTTTAGCATGTGTGGTGATTCGGACACATTCAGGCTAATCGATTTTGTCGTATTTATCGTGAATCCCGAAATCAACGCAAAGCGGTCAAGCAGACCCATAAGCGGGGAGACTGAGGCCTGGGCCTCCTTTAGGAAACAGAGCACATCCTCTGCATAAAGTGCAACTTTGTGGCACTGGTCTCCCACCTCGAACCCCTAAATTTCTGGGTGGAGGCGGATATGTTGGGCTAAGGGTTCCATCACTAGTGCAAAGACCAGTGGTGATAGGGGACACCCTTGCTTGGTCCCCCTACCAAGGGGTATCTGGGGTGTCTACTTGGAATTGACTCGTATTCGGCTGGAGGGGATCCAGAAGTTTGACAGGACCAATTTAGAGAATTGTGGGCCAAACCCAAAGCCCTCCGGGACTAATTGCAGATATTCCCAGGACATGCTATCGAATGCACTGTGGGTGTCCAGGGATAGCAGCGAGAGGGGACCTGGAACGGAGGGGGCCAGAGCTATTAGGTCGTTTGATCTGCGAATGTTGTTGTGGGCAGACCGACCCTGGATAAACCCTGTCTGGTCCCTATCTATTAGTGTAGGTAAGACCTCCCCCAATCGCTGCGCTATGATCTTGCTAAACAGCTTTGCCTCAGTATTAAGCAAGGCTATAGGCCGGTAGGATGAGCATTCTGACGGGTCCTTCCCCGTCTTTAGAATTAGGGTTGTATTCGATTCTGCCATGGACTGTGTAACAGAACCTGTTTCACAACAGACATTAAATAGCTTTGTGAGGAGTGGTGTGAGCTCCTTACAGAAGGTTTTATAAAACTTATTTGTGAAACCGTCTGGGCCCGGAGCCTTGCCAATAGGGAGTGATTTGATAGCCAATTCAACTTCCTCAATGGATATTGGGTCTTCCAAGGGCTCTTGCAAAGATTGTGGCAGCTGTGCGAGGTCTGCCGTGATTATGAAATCCTTGGAGGATTGTGAGTCCCCCCTGTGCGGGGCCGCGTGTTCCCTGAAGAATTCCTCCACAATATGGCATTTGCCCTCTTCGGAGGAGGTGCCCTTGCCTTTCTTATCACGCGGTAAGTCTATCCTATTTTGCTTTGTCTGCTTCCCCAGCTTGACCGGTAATAGTTTATTAGCCTTGTTTCCCTTACTATAAAAAAATTGCTTGGTACGCATCATGCAGTAGGCAGCCCTCACTATATGGTGTCCCTCAAGCGCTTTCTTAGTCATCCGCAGGTCCCTCAAAGAGCGCCGTGAGGGTTTCCTCTTGTGTACCTCCTCTAGTCTACGGGCTTCCCCCTCCAGGTGCTCCTGAAGTAATCTCCTGGCCCTTCCCTGTTGTGCAACCTGCTCAATAAAGTGTCCTCTAATCACTGCTTTGCTTGCCTCCCAGACCGTGCCCCAGCTCACATCACCAGTTTCATTCTCTCTGTAATATAGTCCCATGGATTCTCTAATATAGGTGCAGATCACTGGGTCATATAGCAGGAAATCATTAAGTCTACAGGGAGGTCTCGTAGGAGAGGTAGCTCGGGGAGGGGCTATAGTCAATAAAACTGGGGAGTGATCTGCAAGCGCCTCAGGGAGTATATCTACATCCACCACATTCTGGATGAGCGAGTCTGAGATAAAAAACATATCCAACCTTGAGAATCTCCTATGAACCGCTGAGAAATAAGTGTAGTTCCTCTCATCTTGATGGCAGTACCTCCACACTTCAATAAAAGAGTGTTCCTTCAGCAGGGAAGTAAGAGCCCTGAAGTTGTTCCTGTCATTTAATGTTGGCGGGAGCGTCTAGTCAAACAGAGGGTTAATCACTGCATTAAAATCGCCGCCCAAAATCACTTCCCCCTCTGCATGATCAAGTAAAGATTTCAACAATTTTATAAAAAAAGAGGTCCTGTTTAGTGTTTGGGGCGTAAATAGAAACCAGTGTGGTTTTGCGACCATCTAGCATGGCCTTGACCAGCAGGAACCTCCCCTCCTCATCCCGGACCACCCCCAAGGTCTTAAGGGAAATCCCCTTGCGCACCAGGATGGCAACCCCTTGTTTCTTCAGTCCACTTGAGGCAAAGAATTTGGTGGGATAGAGCCCATCATTAAGGCAGAATTCATCAGCCGGTCGTAAATGGGTCTTCTGAAGAAATAGAAACGATGCATCTAGGGACACCAATCTATGGAAGAGTGCTTTACATTTCAGGGGGGAGATCAATCCTTGCACATTAAGGGAGATACACCTAAAACTCGGGGTTGCAATAGTACAGTCGCTCGGGTTTTCGTTTTAAGTAAGCCCACCTGAGGAGAACAGGGGCAGGATACTCAGTCAGGCAAATCATTGCAGTGTAACCCAAAAAAGGTCTGTGGTGAGTGGAAAAATAACAGCAACTTAATGGCTTCAGATTAAACTCAAGAAAATAATCAAGGTAAAAACAGACAAAACAAAATAACCAAGCTACTTTCATCAAGGATTGTGCTATTCCTAGTCCCAGAGTCAACTTTAACCAGGTATGAAATATGTCGGGCGCCATCCACTCAGGCGCCCAAGCCGGCTAATGTACGGAAACTTCCAATGCCCTCAAATAAAGCCAAACAAGGTATTCAAGACCGGTGGGGAACTGTAGAACTTACAAATGCACGTTGAGGTGATGCAGTCTCCCCCCGGCTCCTCGGCTGTTACACACCGACCTTCGCCGCATCACACTCCCCGGGGTCTGCCCCGTGCCTCTTCAGTCTCCCGCATTAACAAGGACAGTTGGGGAACTCTATGTAAGGCCAGAAAGAGGGACAAGAAAGTGGTTACTCTTCATAAGGGGCTACGGCGCCGTCATGCACCTTTATTCTCACGCTGGCAGCTGCCATGGAGAATAGCTGCAACAAACTACATTTCCCAGAAAACCTGCCATGGGTTGTAGTTCCCGGCATTAATACGGAAGCCTCATTTTCGATTATGTCATGCCTCCTTGTTGTATTTAAACCACAGCGGTTTTCAGAACGCCGCTTCTGTTTATAGTTACAACCAGCATTTTCTGAAGTCCTACTTCTGTACCTTAATTCCGGAAGTCTCCTGTTTTTTCCGTGTACCGACCTTGCCTGCACACTGACTCCTACATCTTGATTCTCCTTTGGTATTGTTTGCTAACCGTCTGTGTACCAGACCCCTTGCCTGCTCCCTGGACTCCTGGATTGTGATTTTGTTGTGTTTGCTGACCGCCGGTGTACCAGACCTTATGCCTGCTCCCTGGACTCCTGGATTGTGATTTTGTTGTGTTTGCTGACCGCCCGTGTACCAGACCTTATGCCTGCTCCCTGGACTCCTGGATTGTGACTTTGCTACTGCTACTTCCTGTTTGAATACCATATCACTTGGCCACGAACTTTTGAACCCATTCCTCAGAGTGCTTCCGTTCTTCTGGGGAATAACATTGGTAAGAACAATTCTTCATTTTGGGAATCCTGTCTTCATCGAACTGTTACCTCATCTTTGGATAACATTGCTTCATTACTAAAGTGAATTTTGGAATGCTTTGCTGTGGTGCACCATCCCGAAACCAGTGCGACCCTCGTTCCGGCCGGGGATAGCTACCCTACTAACCTTCCTTGTTTTTTGTTTTATACTTTTGTTGTTGGCCAGGATTCTTTGTACTACTCTTACCTCCACCAGTGGTAAAGTATATTTCCTTGATTACCTTAATTGGGAAGTTTCACATTTAGCTAGTATCTAAAGTATCTTCTGCTTTATAGGTTGCTCCAGGTCCTTTTTTGTGGCTTAATGGGAACTCACTCAGGTACTCTATTAAGGGTAATAGTCTTGGGGAAAGCCAGGGTTGAATTCAATAGAATATTCATCTCTTGTCTTTTCTTTACAGCTAGGTCCGTGGCGGTGTGTTCTCCCCGCTCTTTTGATTGATCGGTCCCCTTGTCTGTATAGTTCAGCAGGTGGTCATATCAGTTTAAAGAGTTCATTCCCTCACAGAGAGGAGGCTCGGGTAGGAGGCTCCAACCCGAGCTCCTTCAAGCAAATCTCCAGCACAAGAGGACCGGTCTGTTTTTACACACTCCCCATACCGGTGAGTAACATCGGCACAAGGCTGAAGACGGGGCGCCCCTAGGCGCAGCCAAGGAGAGAGAGAGGAGGGGAATATTCGGAGGCCCAAAGTCCCCAGCCCGGCCACAGAGAGTCTGCTTCGCCAAGGAGCATCGGGGGCCGGGCAGAGACCCGCGAGGTGGCCATATCTTCTCATAGAGGGTTGTTAATATCGACAGCGGTCAGGTCAGGTAGCCGCCCAACCCTCCCCCTCCAACGGGGTTAGGGCTGATGCCTCCTCTGGGACTTTGCTTGCTTTCTCTAGACTGAGTTACTGGCGTGGGCTCGCTGCAGATTGGGGCCGATGCCAGGCTTTCCCACGTCCGGTTTTTGGCAGAGGGTGTGAAGTAATCCCATTCATATCCTGGGCGTGCGGGTTCAGGACATCATTATCAGACGCCTCCGACATCAGACTTCTCGCTTCTTCTTCAGGGGAAATTGCATAGTGTTGATTATGGAGGTCAAAGATCAGCTTGCATGGAAACCCCCAGAGATAGCGGATCTTTCGGACCCTTAGCCAAGATGTTACCCTCTGCAGACACCGTCTGCACGCCAGAGTATAGGGGGCCAGGTCCTGGAAGAGTTGCACCTTCGCGCCTTGGAATTGTATAGAATCTGAATTCCTGGCTGCCGCCATGATCTCTTCTTTCTGGCGAAAAAAGTGTACCCGAGTGTGCAGATCTAGTAGCAGATACTTTTTAAGTTGGGCTGAAAAGTATACCCGGTGGGTTCTGTCAAGCTGTAGGTCCTCATTTGGTGAGAGGTCAAGAAGGGATCTGAACAATGTCTCTACATATTCAGCCAGATCCCGGTCGGGGACCTGCCGGGGGACACCACAGAGGCGCACATTATTCCGTCTTGACCTATTTTCCAAGTCGGCCTGATTTGCCCATATATCCTCAAGCTGCTCCTCGATGACCTTCACCCTTTCTACCAGGACCTCGTTGTCATGGGATTGTTCGCAAGTTGCGTTTTCCCGGTCATTAACCCTGGACTCCAGCCCCCAAGGTGAGAAGTGAGATCTGCAAGGGACTGGGACAACAAGTCCTTAGAGGCCTTGATTTCTTTTTTAATCTCTTGGGTGATGTCCTGTTTAAAGGATCTGAGCATTCCCTCCAATTCCTCTCTGGACATAGCCATGTTTGAGGCCAGTTTTGGGGATGGAGCCGGGTGAACCTCAGCCGTGACCATGCCTGTGGGGGGTGGGTCCACAGGCTGTTGCGCCAGATAGGCCTGTATGCCGTGTGCCTTCTTTTTTTTTCAAATTTGTTTTTATTGACAATAAACAAATAAGGTTGGGCAGGATGGCCGACCCAACCGGCAAAAACAGCAATATGAATCACATTGTCAGTAGCATTTTCTTTTACTTTACCTTAACTCCCTTTCCCATTATCCCCCTCCCACCCCACCCCCCCCAAACAGTTAACATGCCAAGTTTAGAGGTGTTGCGAACTTATTGAAATATAGGGGAGAACACTTGCTAACCACTTGATTATTAAGAGTATCACTTGAGACAGTGGGGTGCAACTGAGAAACAATTGAGCAAAGGCTAGACCGGGTCTATGAGGGGTATGAGGAAGTGTCCCATGTTCAATCCAGCTCAATATCCCTTCTACAAGCGCATGGAAACACAGTCATCATGCAAAAGAACTGCAGCCCATTCTTGTACAAAATCAGTCATGGTATCATTTGCTATTGCAGTAAGTTTTTCATATGAAAATATCACCCTGAGTTTGCAGAGCCATTCCTCCTTGGAGGGGGCCAAGACGCTCTTCCATTTTTGAGCGAGCGCCAACCTCCCTGCTCGCAGCATGGCACCAATGACCTTGGGATACACATTTGCTTCCGTCTCCGGCAAGGGGGTGCCCAGTAAGATTTCTAACGGGTGTAGGGACGAGCCGAACCCCTCAATATCCTTGATCCAGCTAAGTAGTTCCGACCAGTAAACCTGTATAACCGGACAACCCCACCACATGTGAAACCAGGTTCCCCGTTGGTGGCAGCCCCTAGGGCAGAAGGGGGACACATCCTGAAACATCTTGGACAACAAGGCCGGGGAGCGATGCCAAGAGTGGAGGATTTTAAAGCTATGTTCCATGGCAGCCGTATACAGGGAACCCGTAAAGATACATTTAAAAACAGCCCACCAGGTATGATCATCCAATGGCATCCCCAACCTCTCTTCCCATATGCGTTTGAAGGGTTGTCTGCCCTCTAGGTCTGACGTTATCAATACACCATAAAACTTGGACAACGAACCCTTTCGTGATGTACTTTTAGCCAGTATGGATTCAAGTGGAGTGAGGGGGCGACTAAGCTGTTCGGACCACCGAGGTTGGGACAATATCCCCTTCAATCGTAGGTATTCGAAGACCGTGGGGGGTCTATCTACCAGAGCCTCGATCAGGGTATCATACTCTATGAAGCCCTCTTCACGTGAGAGCTGGGAGACTCTTTCCAAGCCCATATATGACCAGGCTTGAGTGTCTCGGAAACCCCTTGTGCCCAGGTCGATGGGGGGGCCCCAGAGCGAGGACAGCGGGGAAGGCCAAGTGGACAATTGTTTATTAGCTTTACTGGGTTTCCATAGCGCCCACAGGGCTGCCAGGGTAGGATGCGTTCTGAGCTGAGAAGGGAGAACCTTAGGAGAGGCCCAAAAAAAATCCCTAACTTTTTTCGGGTGGGCGTGAATGTCCTCAACATATGTCCAGTATGTTCCCATGTCGTCCCGCATATGCTCCAACATCACCCTGAGCTGAGCTGCTTTATAATAAAGCCGGAAGTCGGGGAGTCCAAAACCACCATGAAACTTTGGGAGGGTCAGGGTGGAGGTCTTAACCCTCTGCCTCCTACCCCTCCAAATAAAATGGAGGATACGGGACTGAAGCACCTCGAAAAAGGTCTCGGGTATCACAGCGGGAAGAGCTGCGAAAAGGTAGAGGAGGCGTGGCAAGACATTCATCTTCACCGTGACCATGCGCCCCAGCCAAGATAGCATGAGGGGTGACCATCTTTTGAGGTCGCTACTGACCTGGGCGAGGATCCCCGGGAAGTTGCACTGGTATAGTTGTGATAGATCTCTGGGGATGGTGGTGCCCAGGTACCTAGTGGATTCTCGTTCAATTCTGACCCCCAGAATATCGGTATTGCTCCCGATGTCTCGATCCCTCGGGCCCATGGACATGATACTTGATTTAGATGTGTTAATCCTCAACCCAGAGAAGGAACCAAAGTGGTGTATGAGATCGAACATCCGGGGTAGGGATTCTTGAATATTGGTTAGGTAACTCAGTATGTCGTCTGCAAATAGGGAGAGTTTAAAGTCACACTCTCCACACCGTATTCCCGTGATTTCCGGGTCGTTCCTAACCGCTATGGCTAGGGGTTCCATTGCCAAAGCATACAATAGGGGCGACAGGGGGCATCCTTGCCGGGTGCCCCTAGAAAGGGAAAAGGGTTCTGAAGTGCCTCGGTTAATCAACACTCTCGCCGAGGGAGCATTATATAGTGCCGCGACCCACCCACAGAAATTGTCTCCCAGGCCCATCTTTCAGAGAACCCTGCCCATATAAGGCCACTCGACGTGGTCAAAGGCCTTTTCTGAGTCTAGTGAGAGGAGGTACACTTCCACTCCCTGTCTAGATGTCTCGTGCATAAGGTCGAGGGTTTTTCTTATATTATCTGACCCCTGGCGCCCCGGAATGAAGCCCACCTGATCCCCATGTACTAGGGTAGGGAGGAGCTTTGCCAGTCTATTCGCTAGGAGTTTGGCCAATATTTTAACGTCGGTGTTAAGGAGGGATATGGGGCGATAGGATTGGCAATATGTGGGATCCTTGCCCTCTTTAGGCAGGACTACAATTAAAGCTGACATCATCGTGGGTGGGAGAGTGCCTTGGTCCAGCGCAGCATTGAACATCTTAGCCATGAATGGGGCAAGCGTAGACCTATAGGTCTTATGAAACTTAACTGTAAAGCCATCGTCTCCCGGGGCAGTGCCGCTCTTTAAAGAGGATATAGTATCTATTACTTCTTCTGGGGAAATGGGGTATTCTAGCGCCTCGGCTTTATCGGGGAGAATGCCCGGGACGGGGAGGGAGTCCAAGAATCTGTCAACGTCTTTCCCATCTCCCGAATATTCTGAGCAATACAATTTTTCATAATATAGCCTAAATTGTTCTGCTACCTTGGTGTCCCTCGTGGTCGAGTCCCCTTCCGGGGTGTGGATTGAATTCACCCTCCTGCTATTCCTTTTTTTTTCACGAAGTCTCCAGGCCAATATCTTATCCGCCTTTTCCCCCTTTTCCATATACTTTTGTTTCAAAAATGAGAGCTTCCTTTCCGTTTGTCCCACTTGAAGATCAGCCAACTTAGCTCGAGCCCCTGCAGTTCCTCCCACTGCCCAGGAAACATCTGTGTTTTCAACTTCCCCCCGGTTGAATAGCCTCTATCTTGTCCTTCAACAATTTCTCTTCACGGTCCCTCTCCTTTTTTCTCCCAGACCCAATACCAATAAGGGTGCCTCTAATAGTTGCCTTAAATGCCTCCCATACTCCCATGGTACCGACCTCCCTGTTGTCATTAAGGGTAAAGTAGTCTTCTATGGCTGCCAGGAGGGATTGACGTATCTCCCTGTCTTGCAAGAGGAGGTCGTTACACCTCCACCGGGATCCAGCTGCCGGGGCGGGGGGAAGGCCGATCCTAATCTTTACCATATCGTGGTCCGTCCAGGGGACGGTCTCTACTCCTGAGCTCGAGACCTCTCCCTGCAGTGAGGAGTCCACCAGGATGTAGTCTATGCGTGAGAAAACAGCATGTGGCTTTGAATATAATGTATAATCGGGGTTCCAACCCTTCTCAGGTATACACGTGTCACACAAACCCAGCACCCCATTCACTTCCTGAAAGGCCAACGCCAGCTTCCTATGGAGACGGATGTTGGGGCAAGGATTTACAGACTTCCTATCCCGCTCGGGACAAAGCACCATATTGAAATCCCCCCCCACCAGAAGGTTGCCCTCAGAGAATGCCATTATTGTCCCTTTCATACCCTCCCAGAAGGTGTCCTGCGCCTCGTTCGGGGCGTATATGGAAACCAATGTGAACAAACGGCCCCGCACATCCCCTTTTACCATGAGATACCGACCCTCCGGGTCTGCCTTTGAAGCTTTAAACCCAAAATGGGCCCCGGGGGACACCAGAGCTACTCCCCGCTTCTTTGCTTGTATAGAGGCCGTGAACACGTGGTCTATGGTTTTGGCCTTAAGCTTAGGCTCTTTCCCCCAAACCCAATGGGTCTCCTGCACAAAGAGGAAATGTAGCCGCAGCCTCGCAAATTCCCTCATGAGTAGCGGCCTCTTTGTAGGCGAGTTAAGCCCACAGACATTCAATGACCCCACTGTCAAGGATTGGAGTGAATCACCCATTAGAGCACAGGTCGAGGCTCATAGCTCCACTTTCAGAACAGCAAGCGTTGTTGCTCCCACAATGCTTTTACAACCCACAGATGGCTCGAGACAGCCCCGGGGTGCGAGAAAAACCCAAAAACTTGGCGCGCTATAACTGTAACCCCAACAACCTAACTCCCCCTCATCCCACCCCCCTCCCCCCTAATCGCCTGGTTGATTCGTGGTATCATTCAAAAACCCAAACCAGGCCACCATTGTCTCCCCCCTCCGGGCTCATTAACTCTTCATAAATCACAACTCGAGTCCCCCCCAACCCCGGGTTCAATGCGAATCACAGACTGTTACATCACCCTCCATTCACAAAGTCAAATGTCAATTTCTTCGTCGGGCACCAGAAGCTCGCTTTAGCTACTCGAGGGGGCCGGCGATGCTGGAGCCACTCTCCTGAATTTCCTTTGGCCATGAACTCTGCGCCTTTCCTTCGGAGCTTTATTCCCTTTTGGGCCTGCCGGGGATTGCTCACGAGCCTGGTCCCCCATCTTCATGCTTGGATTGTCTAATAGCTCGCCCGACACTCTCTGGATATCGTCCTCAGTGATCAGGGCGTACTTGTAGCCCTCGAACTCAAAAGAGAGTGAAAATGGATACCCCCACCTGTATCGGACTCCCTTGGATTGGAGCATCTTTGTCAGCGGAGAGCAGAGGCGACGTCTTGCAAGGGTGAAGGCCGACAAGTCTTGATATACCGAGATCTGGGCTCCTTCCCACTCCACCGGGCCCTTCTTGCGAGCCAGTTCGAGGATCCTATTTTTTTCGGAGAAGTAGTGAAAGCGGACTAAAACAGATCTGGGGCCTCTGGAGGATGCCCCTGCTCTATGGGCTCTGTCAATGGTGGGTTTGTTGGTGTTGGCCCCCTCAAATAACACTCCTATTACCGCATTGACGGTCTTGATGATGTCTGCTTGCGTTTCACCATCGTGTTCCGGGAAGCCTAGGAAACGTAAGTTACAGCGGCGTTCCCTATTCTCCAAATCGTCCATTTCTCTTCTCTTCTCTCGAGCTCCGACAGGCGCATGTCAAATTGTGTCTCGAAGACGTCGCTCGAGGCTGTAGTGTTCTCCAATGCCTGGACCCTGTCATCTATATTGTCCACCTTTTTGTCTAAGGTGTCCAGTCGTAGGGTAATGTCCGCCCTGAAGCCTCTCATTTCTTCCAGAAGGGCCGCCATACCCCTGGTGACTGTGCTTGCATCCGCCGATTCCTGTTGCGTATGGGCCGCCATTTCAGGGGGCGTCAGGGGCTCGGGAGGCGCGCGACGAAACTTCTGCAAGGATTCTCTCCAGTTCATAGGCCCTCCCCAAGCATACCTGCTCTACGGGGGCTTCCCCCAAATGTTTGTATCCCAGACGGCCTACTTATCTCAATCGCTGACAGCGTCACCGGAGGTGGGGGCCAGTGTCTGCCTTGGGGCAAGGAGCAGCGACTCAGCTCTGGGGGGTCCGAGTCTCCGACCAGTTTCCTCCTGTAGGTGAGGTTTCCTCCTCTGCAGGGTTCCCCCCACGCCTCACACTCCTTGAACAGCTCAACTTCACTTCCGTCGAATCAGTGATAAAGTTTGACACTCCAGGGGCTAGACGCGTGGAGGAGAAGACTCAAGGTCCCGTGCCTATCCCTTTATGCGGCCTGCTGGGGGTGATCTCCTCTTTCAACGGGGCTCCATATGCCCCTTCAGATTGCCTGGGGCTTGCACTGTTCGGTGGACTCCCCGTTGCCCAAGTGTATACCGGGGGCTCACCTCAGCCTCTCTCCTGCATCCAACCTTGATAACCCTCTCGGGGGTTGCCCAGCCCAGGCCCGGACCTCCTTACCTCCTAGGCTCGAGTGCGCCACTCGGCCTGAGGGAGTCCGTGCGTTGCGCGTTCAGGCCCGTGAGAGGCCCACCTCCTGCGCCCTGCTGGCGCCGCCACTCGGGCCCTCAATTCACCCTGCACGGGCTCACCAGGATCCACTTACTCCAATGGGTGTTCCCCCGCTCCTTTTGGCGAAGGCCTCGTCCTGGCCTCCCGTTTCACTGTGCTTTCATCTCTAGCACCCGGATCAGCCGCGTCTGCCCCCAGGAGCGTATCGCCACCACCAGATTGTACCAGGCAGGGGGGGGAGCCGCGAGCCGGGGTCGCCAGGGCCCTCTGCAGGCCTCACTCGGGCCTGGGCTCACCGTAGATTTCCGCGGAGCCGCGGCGTCGCAGGGGGGAGGGGCTTCTATCCCTCGGGACTCGAGGGCTCAGAACTCCGGATCGGTTCCACCTCGGGGGCTCAGATTCGGGCTAGGGGCGCCCAGCACCTTCATACAGGCGGGGGTGGTGCCAGCTCCTCACTCCTGGGGCGTCGGGGGGGGCTCAGGTCCCGCAATCTGTGCCCTGCTGGGGAGACGAGCGGAGATGCGTCAGTCCATCTCTGCGCCCCCTGGTGGATCTCGTGCCTTCTTTTTAACTGCTGTTTTGGCATCCCTTGGGGAGATTGCAGGGGTCGCCTAATTATGTTCCCAATGCAGCTAGAGGAGCGTGAGGCGACAGGCATGTAGGGGTCAGCCTCAAGTATTTTAATATAAAGTGTTCAATTGGGCCCTACAAAGGTGAAAGGCCTCCTGCCATGTTATTTCAAAATCTTGTTTCCAGGCTGTTGGGAAATCCCTCTGAAACTCTACAGTGTTGAAAATACTCCCTTGGTGGGAAAAAGGGTTCTCATTCCGTGCCCCAGGGTGCTTCAGCACTCACCAGGGCTCCGCTCCGGGCAGGCTTCCACGTTTCGAATGTCAGCCGTACATTGAGGGCAGCCGTTCCACCTTCGCGGTATCCCCACACCTCCCCGCCACACTCCAGCCTGGCGAGCAGAAGGGTCGAACAGCGCAGCTCCAGCAGAGTTCAGTGGCAGCAGAGGCCCAGCCAACCCCCCCTGGCCTCTATGCGGGCCCCGGACCGTGGGGGAACTATCCCGCTTGAGCCCGCCGGCCCGCCAGGTCTCAGTCAGCTACCATACGCGCCGCCCCGAGCGGGCTCCCAGGAGCAGGCACCGAGCTGCAGGAGCCGGTTCGGCAGAGTACTCCACTCGTCCTGGATCCCCAGTGCCTCTGCAGCTCCGGCGCCCCAGCTCCACCCCACCCCAGCAGAAAGATCTTCCCGCCACCAGACAAGCCGCCGGGCGGCCGTCACTTAAGGCGCCGCTCCTCCCCCCCTCCGAGGCTCCCAACCAGCGGGCTCACCCGGTCCAGACGAATCTCAGAGGTCCCACAAGGGTCTCGGCAGGGGCAGCTGGATGCTCCCCACCGTGCCGCACCGCCGGATAGTCAAGCTGAGGGGGTCCCGGCGTTGATGCAGTGCGGCCGGCGACAACTCCTCTCAACGGCTGCTCCGAATGATGCGCGCCAATATTTTCCTCTCTGTCGCCGCCGGGGCTCGCTGCCCAAAAAGTGCTCCATACAGTGCGCTTCAGTCCGCAAAGTCCACCGATTACATTAGCACCTCTTCAGAGTCACCCTGAGGGTGAATTCAGGCAGGAATTTCTGGTGTAAAATGGTGAAATTACATGGCTTGGGCACCTTGAAGTGGAGCTCAAGGGAAACACAGCCGCATGGCGTGCTGCCTAGCTACGCCCCCCTTTCCTCTTATTATTGTATAATGAATGTGTAACCATTTTTGTTGCTAGGGTACTCCAGGAAAAATGTTTAACCACATGATTACCCTCAGAGTTAATATGACATTTTTTCTGCCTTCCTGCATGAATTCTGTATGACACCATTGCCCCATGGTTAATACTGACCACTGAGCAGATCAAACTTTACTATACCTTTATGTGCAATCAAATGAATGTACATCAGATTGGTCTCCATGAACAATGCTTAACCACGTGATTACTCTCAGAATTAATATGACATTGTTTTTGACTTCCCTTATGAATTCTGTATGATACCATTGCCCCACGTTGAATGTTGACCACTTAGCAGACCAAACAGTATTATACCTTCATGTGCAATCGAATGAATGTACACCAGAGCTGCCTGATGTTCTGGATTTCGGAAACCTTAAATGTAATATGTAGAAAACCTTATTACCACAGTCATCATTCACCTTGGACTGCATAAGCACAACACAATGCGCTATCCTCTGTAGTAGATGATTAGTTCAGAATTGTAGATAGGAGGGGTTCATCCCCGTTTTCGGATTTTAGTAATTAGGCACATGTTGGCCTGCTTATATTTCTATCCACACTGTGCTCCATAAAGGTAGCACGAGTGGTTTATTAAATCACCAAGTACTTGTTTCACGTTATCCACCATTGACACAGTCCACTCCAAGATGGACGTCCTCACTTCTGATTCATCTGTAGAGTCCTTTTTCTGTTTTAGTCAAAAGTAAAGTCTTTGAACTTACAAAATATGGCGGGGTTCTTCCATCTGAACCTTTGTTGCCTTAGTTACGGACGTGCAATGCTTTGGTCGCGGTTTCAACCCAGCAGACTATACCCAGCAGGTATGTTATGTCTAACTGCTAGTACTATCAAGAGTAGGGACACTGTTGCCCACTTCTGCAATTTGAGCAGATGGTAAATTAACAACAGGCACTCTATTTTCTTTCCATCTCACGTTATAGCCGAGATTTGGTTTTCTCAGTGAGTGACCCCGAATGCCACTGACGGCAGTTCCCTTGGTTACCTTGACGGTGTCAAGACTCGGATATCTATATTTGTAAAGGCTCCAGTCTCCAAGGTACAATTATTCTGTTTTAACTTTGTCCGTGAATACTGTTAGGTTATCCCTCGATCTAGCCGAATCATCGGCTTGTCTCACATTTTTTAACTATAGGGATCACAGACTGCAGGGTTCGCCATTCTACTGCCTGCGGGTTGCACCATCAGCCACCCTTTTTCTTCACTGCGCATTAGCGTCAGCACCCGAAACTATGAATGAAGGAGGGTGAATGTCCAACAAGCATCTCTACTTTTTTATTGTCTAGTTCTCTTTACCAATGGAGCCTCCCTGGGTACTATCCTCTGTTAAAAAAAAGAAATGTCTCTCGTTGTGTCGAACAGTTATCAGAACGGGTCCCCTAAACTAAACATATTCCATTTCACCAGACCTCCGATACTTTGTGCGGGCCATGGCACCCCATGCACGCTTTTAGAGGAAGATTTTTCACCCATCGGTGAGTGTTTTCCTTATTTATAACATGAGACATATGCCTGAGCCTTAAATCCTTTACCCTCTCTTTGAAAAATGTGTACCTTGTGTAATTAATTAATATTACATTAGGGTTGGCCCCCCTCAAGATCCACTTGTTTTTTATACATCCTAGGAGTAGGATATGTATTTGTATTAACAGATTCCGAGACTCATTCTCTGATGCACCACTACTACAACTTTTTTAAGCACACTAGACTCACCGCCAGTACCCCCCGGAACCCTAAATATTATGTTTGAGCTGTCCCCACCAACATTAACTGGCTTCATTCACCTCCTTAGCTATCCAGATAAGTTAATGGACATTTTCCCAGACACCATGATCGGTGGAGATTTAGCAACAACATGAGGTACAAGTCATGTCTGTCTGTGCACAAGTAAATAACAAGGGGGGGTCCTGGGAGACTCTCTGCCAGACATGAGTCCTGGTTACAAGAGCCTTACCCAGAGTCTTTAGCTCACTATCTTTCACAGAGGAGAAATATCCTAAACATATCAGTCTTTGTCCTGCCCTGGGGCAGTCCAGCACCGAAATGCTAGGCAATTCTCATCTGGACAAGAGTACCAACAGCAACCCCAGACACGTGTTTCGGTCTGGTTGAACCTCATCAGTAGGGTGTAGCTGTGCCTCTCTGAGAATAGTGAGCAAAGGGTCCATGAATGGATACATGGAAACAATGTATTGTTGAAAAATTATTTGTGATTATTTCAAATTAATAACTAACCGCCTAGTGGGCGGGCCAGATAGTGTGCAGGGGACGGGAGGATTCATATTGTGGATCCTTTTCCTCTTCTCTTGTATATAGTGGGGTCTTGTGCCAAGGCCCTAATTCCTCCCTTGTACCTTTAATTTATTGAAAACCAGTATAGCTGGATCTTGAAACTTTAAGTTTTTCTTCTTCATAAATATTGGTGTGCACCCATTACCTTGTTGTTATACGGAGTGATCCTCGAACAGTTTGTCAGTGGTTGGGGAAGGTGAAATGTCTGGCTGCTTAGAATTTGGGTTTGTGTATTCTCTGTCACTGAAGGGTACGTGCTGAGGAACGTATTCACTTTCGCGATCACCAATCCCCTCCTTTACCCATCTGTCATAGGGCAAAGGTACTCTTTCAGATGTGCTGCATGTATCCAGTGTTTCTTGCCTTCCACATGCACAGCAGTCTGGGTGGCCCGTAGTACTTGCAGTGAGTGGCCCCTTCCAACGCGGCTCAAGGCTGGATTTCCGCTGAAGTCTTTCACCAGAATGTAGTTGCCAGGATCAATGGTGTGGCCAGGACCTTCGTATTGATCAGGAAATGCTTCTCTCACCTTTTGGTGAATACAAACACAAGTTTTGAGTCAACTGTTTACAATAGTCTACCAAAAGTGGATAATCAATCTCTGACTATTTCTTTGGCCTGGATACATTCCACACATTAGC
The DNA here is from genome assembly GCF_040938575.1 of Ambystoma mexicanum. Classification (NCBI taxonomy): domain Eukaryota; kingdom Metazoa; phylum Chordata; class Amphibia; order Caudata; family Ambystomatidae; genus Ambystoma; species Ambystoma mexicanum. Next base: position 729,084,266 of record NC_090937.1, on the reverse strand, counting down.
AGGTCTCCACATCACACTCTCATACAGGGAAAGACCTGTTTTCACTTGTGCTATCATTCTCATTGACATTAATGCTTAATGCTTCATGTAGGGCTTCAGGCCATTTTAGCTGGCTGTGTGCACATATTTTTGCTAACTTGTTCTTCAGAGTACAGGTATGTCTCTCAACTAACCCTCCGGATTGGGGATGATTCGCAGAATAGAATTTCCTCGACCCATTAGCTAAATGCACAAGCTACCACCATGACATGTTTGACCTTCTGACATCTTTCCATCTCAATAAAATCAAAGTTTAGTACCTCAAAGGGCATGTAAGGTGGACCAAAGCTGCCCTTAGGTACTGGTGTTCCTTTCCCAATGTTATGCTGTAAACAGATCATGCAATTCTTGACTAGGCTATAGAGGAGGAGCCAAGTACCCCCAATCCAACTGCCCCGCCTACATTACGTGAGAAGTATGAGCCAAAGTATGTGACATATACTGAACAGTTAAACCAGCAAAGAGAAGAGCGTGGACTCTGTGCAATACCCATAGGAATACCTATACCTAAGAGAATATGGGAGGCAAAGTACCCATTGAGGAAAACATACCTGCATACAAGACAATATGATGGCCATTTGAATGAGATTCCTGAAGAAGCAGAGAAACTAAATGGCAAAGATGAATGGTGACGTCATACAAAGTTGAATCAACACCCATATAGAAAGATAACCGGACCAGAGAGGCAGACGATTTATAAACCATCAAGAAGTACCAAGGATAAGTGACATCTTGGGATCAAGGTGAAGAAACCTATGCCACAGATCTGATGAAGATAGTTAGTTTAAACATCTACAGATGCAATGAAACGCAAGCAGCAAAGCAATCATGAAGCTAGCCACAAGCTTTTAAATAAATTAGACCGCGGCAAGCGCCAAATATATATATACATATATACCTCTATAGAAACACGTGGACAAATAAAGGATGAATGTTTCCACTATGTATATAAGCAGCATTGAACAAAGCACAAAGGCCTCATTTCAGTGTCGCAGTTAAGAAAAGCAATTGAATTAAACCAAATAAAAGTTCAGATAAGGAGTTCACTGAGCCAAGAAAGCCAAGGTCTTATCAAACTGCAATTGGCTGACATTGGATACAATTAACGTGAAAGAACAGAAGCTTGTGTTCAGAGAGGTCAAGCACAACAAAAGACGCCAGAAGACTATTGAAGAATAAAATCAAATACACAAAAAGGCTCAATTTCATGGTTTCCAGTCACGTGACAGACGGAAGTTGGATAAACGGGATGATCACACCTTTGCACGGAGGCCGGCTGGTGCCCATACTCCTTAAAAATTCAGATAACAGTACAAACTCAAGGCCAACTTCAAAGCACTAATTGACACTGGACCATTGAGGTGATGATGGATGATATGCTAATTGGTGGGTAGCTGGTGCTAAAACGAGCTCACCCGCACCTGGTTGTTCAGTCTGCGTGCTGCTAACGTAGGTGGAAAAGAACTGGTGGGGCTTAGAAGCCAACCAATTGTAGGGGACCACGTAGTTGGGGGTCCTATAGCTTGTGTAGCCAATGGGACATCGTACATTTAGTGATGTTAATAGTGGCCATTTTGAAGTGAGGGCTTAGTTGCCCCACCTGATGTTAACTATCCAATTACCTCTTTCCATTACCCTATATGGATATGGAACATATGCTTAGTTAGTCACTTAGAACCAATCCCACCTCCCGTTAGGCTTTTGTAGTTTGCCACGTAAGATGACGTTTGTAATGACGCAGGTCAAAACGTCAGTGATTACAATTTTGGGTACAAAAGCCCAGCCTTTTTATGAAGTAAGCAGAGTCAGAGGATCGAGCGTTTGCTGATGTTCATTCTACTCTCTGTTTTAGATACGTGACATTAAAACAGACAAATTTTGCCAAGCCATTTGTGTCGTCTTGATTATTGATGTATGAATAAAATCTGCATCCCCATCTATCTCCAGGGTATTGCTACTCATCTTAAAGGGCTGCTTGGGAACACCCAACTAAAGGCGCTCTGCTATTTTGGGTATGTTGTAGTTCCTCCATACGGGGTGTAGGTGTTTACAGATGCCTTTTGCGCTTATGTTTGCTGGGCCATGGGCGATGGTCACTATAGCTTGTACATATGCATTAGGTAACATCCATCTCTGTTTGTCATGGTCAACACAACAACCTTTCCCATCTACACAGGCTGGTCCTGATCCCCACTCTTTGATTTCTTAGGCTGTGGCCTCAGCCTGAATCTCTTTTACACTGCTAATGCCCTCTTCAATCACCCCAGTCTCGGTGACCCATCTAGCAGGACCCAATACGTACATTCCAGACTATAAGTCTATGGCTGTTTGTTTGGCAATTCGGTCTGCGAAAGCATTGCCTTTCCCAATACTGTCAGTGATTTTCTGGTGGGCTGCGCATTTCATTATTGCTAGCTGTTTAGGTAATGCTAGTGCTGATAAAATCTGCACTATCAAGGGACCATGCTGAATCTTGGTGCCATGGGAGGTTAGAAATCCCCCTTTTGGCCCATAGTTTCACAAAATTGTGAGCTACACCAAAGGTGTACTGACTGTATAAATATTTACTTCCAACCCTTGAGATACCTCACAAGCTGGAGTCAGGCCAATTATTTCTGCTGCTTGGGCAGAGTTGTAAGGAATTCTCCTAGTTTCTACCACTGTATCTAGTGTGGTGTTTGCATAGGCAGAAGTAGAAGCGCAATCGAGACGTTTAAAGCAAGAACCATCACAAAATATTTCTCCATCTGGAGATGGCAGAGGTATGTCAGTCAAATCGATTCTCCCTTTTGTTTCATTTTCGGTGATAAAGATGCAATCATGATTGGTATCAGGAAGGCTACTCTCTTCTAGAGAAGGTAACAGTTCAGCTGACTTTAACGTGTTACATTGTTTAATTTTTATGTGAGGTGCAAACAAAATGACCTAGTTTCTAGTGAGGCGAGCAGATGTGAGATGTTGGGTTTGCGTTCTGTTCAATAGTACATCTACTGAGTGAGGCACCATGACGGTTAAGGAGTGACCCAAAACCATGCCTTTGCTCTGTTTTACAGATACAGCAGCAGCCACAGCTTTAGAACATTTTGGCAAAGTGAATGCAACAGGGTCCACGTGGAGGAAAAATAGCTGTGCTACCAGTTCTTTCCCCTATGTTCCTGTGTTAAAACAGCCAAAGCAAAAGTATCACTTTCATGCACAAATAACACAAACTCCTTAGTGTAATTTCGTGTGCCCAATACTGGCGTGGAACACAAAGCAGTTTTGAGTATATCAAAAGCATCTTGACAAGCTGCATTCCAAGAGAGAGAGCTACATCTTTTTTTGTTAGTGCTAACAATGGCTTAATAAAAAAGGAAACATTCGGAATCCATTGCCTGCAATAGGAACTTCAGTTTGTGTGTTTGGAACCGCCATGTCAGAGATAGCCTGCATTCTTTCTGGTGCAAGATGTCCACCCTTCGACTGGAGGTATCCTAAGTAGGCAACCTCCTGTTGACAATATTGGAATTTCTTCAAAGAAACCTTGTGAACGTTGTTAGCCAAGTGTGTAAACAACAACACAGAGCCCTCCTTGCAAGCTCCCTCAGAATCTGCGGCAATATGTCAGTCATCAATGTACTGTACCAATGTGCAAACGGCAGATCATTCTAAAGTGTACAGTTGTTCCTTGGGGGCCCTACTATAAATGCAAGGGCTTTCAGTGTATCCTTGGGGTATTCAAGTGAATGTAAACGACAACCCCCCAGAGAAAATGCAAACAAGTACGTACTGTCAGCATGTACCGGTATGCTGAAGAATGCTTTCTTTAAATCCACCCCAAAAAAAGGGGTGGCCTGGGTAGGAATCATGGTCAAAATAGTTGTGATGTCAGGCAAAATGGGAAATTGGGGAGAAACAATTGTATTGATGGCCCATAAATCAATTACAAAATAGTAAGGTAGAGTGTTGTCACCCTGCTTGTACACAGGAAGGATGGGACTGTTACATGTGCTAACGGAAATCCGTTCAATGACATCTAGATGTACAAGATCTGAAATGATCACTTTTAGTGCGGCTTCTCCTTCCACTGAAACCTTGTATTGTGGTATGTGCGGTAATGTGAACTGAAGAGGGGAGGGAAAGGGAAGACCGGATCCCAAACTTCCCAGGTGAGTAAAGTACCCGGTGACATATTGTATACGTATTTTGTTGGTAATGCAATTTGGAAGTTATAATCCAAAAGTTGGGGGTGGGGGAGAAAGTTATGTTTTGACTGTTTTGGGTGGAAAGTGTCATGCGCCCCTTTTTCACGAAGCATTGGTACCAATGGAGGCTCGGCCGCCATTAAGTTGTTCCGCCACGTTTGAGCCGCAACGCTAGGCTGCGCGCTAGTCTTTCCCAAGATGGCCACCGCCAGGGTTATCAGGGCTCCGACTCCGCGGGCAACTCGCGTTACAACTTTGCTCTACTCTGCTGGTTAATACGCTGTGTTTCTCTCTTGGTTCTGCTGAGCCCCCCTGTCCTGCCTTGGGCCTCTGCCCGTCTCCCTCGTTCCTTCTGTTTCTTCCATCCTGTTTTTTGCTGCGGACGGCCCCCTGTTTTCACCTGGCTCTCGTCTCTTGTTCCCTCTTGCTCCTCTGGGTCCGTTCTGTTTCACGGATCCCGGCGCTCTGCCTCCCTCTTTCTTGACACTTACCTTTGGCTTCTCTCTGGGTTTCCGGACCCTGTATCCACTCTGTTCCTGGTCCGCCACATACGCAGGCTTCTTCCATTCCACGGCGGAGGAAGTCCGTACTAGCTCTACCTGGTTCTTGTGTATGCTTGAGGACCAATCTCTTCAGCTGAAAGTCATCAGGACTCCTTTCTCCGGTATTGAGGAAGTTCAGGGTGTTTTTCCTACCTGGCTTTTTCCCCTCCGGTTATCGCGAATCCGGGGCCACTGGTTTCCGGAAATTTCCAACAACCATTGTGGTGTCATTTTGCGGTAGACCAGATCTACTAAAAAAGAAATCCTACAGTAAAGAAAGAAAGAAGAAGGTTAAGAAGGTCATTTCTTCAGGTGAAGAGGAGGGGGAGGTGACCGAATTGGAAAGTGACCTAGACATTGCAGACAAACCAGAGATTTGTGACAGAAAGGTACAGCATATAAATATAATACCTAAAAATACACTTGAGTTGGAACACAATGAAGGGGACAAATGGCTAAAAGTACATGAATGTCTGATCTAACTTTTGTTTCACTAAATGTTCAGGGGCTTAACTCCCCAGTTTAGCGGAAATCCATATTAAATAGGTTGGGGGATATGCACGCCCGGTGGTATGGCTACAAGAGACACATCTGCTCCCAGAAGATGAACAGAGCCTGAGACACAGGTCCTTCCCAATACAATACCTGGCCTCTAACGGGACTAAAAAGCGGGGAGCGGGCATCCTACTAGCAAAGGTTATCAACTTTGAGAAACGCTTTATTAAAAAGGACCCAGAAGGTTGTTATCTAATGTTATCTAATGTTGGGGGGGAAACTGATGGGACAATTGGTCACGTTGATTTCAATGTATGCTCCTAATGTAAAACAAGACCACTTTCTATTGAGCCTACTGCCCATGATTTCACAATGTGGAATAGGGAAAATTCTAATTGGTGGCACTTTTAATGGGGTGATGGATGCAGCCATGGATAAAACCCTCCCGGCCACCTCCCATGACCATACATTCAGACATGAAAAGGTTGGACAGAGGTGCACACCTAGTTTGTAAACGTTAACACGAACTTCAGAAATGAATCTTAAATATTTAGGTGCGGGGGAGGAACTGGGGTCATGGCACAGAACCCCTACACTAGACAATGAAAAGATAAAGGATTGAACCTAGGAATCCTCCAGTCCCCTGCACACTTTCAAATGTTTGGAAAAATCCAATACTGTCATTTAAACAAAAAGTAAGCTAATAACATAGAATCTTGTTGATAACATAATTAAGCACACAAAGTTATTATGAACCAAAGATATTTTATAAAAAGAATATGATTCAAACTCAAAGGATTGTTTACAAAAAGAAGAAACAATGTAGCATCAAAAATCAAATAACAATAATTTAAAAGCTGATGGAGTCCGATTAAATCGGTGACGCGTTTCGGGGATGCTTATCCTTTTCTTCAAATGGCCATAAACGGACTCTTCAAACAAAAAGAGAATATTGATTCACAATCATATAGTTAAAGTACTGATTTTTGCATAGCTTCTTACACATACTAAACACCTATATCCAATATGAAAACCATTTTTTTGGGAAGTCACACTTATATTTATATATGCAATGGGTGAGACATGATCAAGTTACATATTTCAGTTAATTAATATCCTAAGCAAGTGTTGGAGATGAAAGCCCACTATAGTTCATCTGGCATGTCCCCGCCTATTGATGGTAAAAAGTAATGGTTGAGAATAAGGATAAGTAATAATGTCCCACAGGCAGCCCACACCACAGGGACCACCCTACAACCCTGGCCATGCCCCGCAGGCTGCCCACACCACAGGGCCCCCCCTACAACCCTGGGCATGCTCTGCAGGCAGCCCACACCACAGGGCCCCCCCTACACCCCAGGCCATCCCCGCAGGCAGCCCACACCACAGGGGACCACCATAAACCTCTGGGAATACCCCGCAGGCAGCCCATCCACCATGACCATGACCCACCGGAAGCCCATCGCCCCTGACCATGACCCACAGGCAGCCCACACCACAGTGGGGACTTTTTCCACGCAATTTGCCTGGCACAGGCGGAGTATGCATATTCAAGGGGGTGCGGGAGTTGAATTTCACACATTTTGGCTGCCGCGAATGGGGTACACGTATTGAAGGGGATGCGCGGAGAGTTTTTCATGCGTTTTGGCAAACGCGAGCGGGGTACGCATATTCAAGGGGGGTGCGGGGAGATTTTCATGCGTTTTGTCTGCCTCGAGCGCGGTACGCATAGTTTTTCACGCAATTACAGTGTAGGGGGCCTGTAAGCTGGTCCAGGGTTAGCGTGACCCTTTGCGCCGTATTGGCCATTTCTATGGCTTTTCCTTGCGCAAGGGGCGTTCTTGGGGGCGTAACTGGCGCTGCAGGATGTTCGCTGCGCCACGGCTCCAAATGGCTTGGAAAATCCATGAATACGAGGTGCACCACAATGCTGTTTGGCGCACACGGCTGGCGCACACTGGTGCACGCTCCCTCTCTGCGCTGCCCGTGTGCGCTACTTCTACGCTGAATTCTATGAATTACCCGTAGATGTCAAAATTATTACTATGTTCCACCAATATACTAATGATGTATACTGCAACCGTTTAAATAAAGTTATTAAAACAAAATTAATACAAAATAAAAAATAAATATATGGAAGGACAGAACTAATTTGACAATATCTCTCAACAAATGAAGACACCACCTACAAATCAGCATGGATCGTAGGCCATTTTTTTGTAGGTAGGACAAGAAGGTGGACAGAGGAGACCAGAGAGAAACTACCCTTTAAAAACACAATCACATCATGGTGGGGCATAAGTGGCATGAAATGGGACAATATACATCACAGACTAGCTAATCTGGTGGGTTTCAGGGGCCCACAAGAATACCTGGTAATACACCTGTGGGGGGGGCGATGACGTGGTGCACGTAGGAAGGCAACAACTAGCACAGGACATATATGATTCCCTCACAGGGATAGCAGGAAATTGGAGAGAGACAGACGTTTTCATGTCTGAAATATTACCCAAAAGAATATGGCGAGGGTCAGCTTCAAACAGGGCCATTGACATCACAAGACGAAGATCGAATGATGAAGTGGAACAATTCTGCATAAGCAGGGGGCAGAATTTTATCAGACACAGGAGTATAGTGTTTTCAAACCAAGGTCTATTTCACAAAGATGGGATACACCTATCGGTAAAAGGGATGGAATTGTTCCACACAGGGATCTTAAACCTGCTAGCGGATAGGGGATGTGTTGAATACACAGCCACTGCTCATTCAAAGTTAATGGGTTTATTGAAGTGAAAACACAACAGGCAGCAGACACAACCCTTTGGCACAGCTGATGCTCTCGAACTGCCTGCCTCAAACGAAAACACTCTAAATGGAACATCCCTGACAGAATTCTTCATACAGAATAATGAGTGGGTAAAGTTCCATACTCATAACATAGCATATATGAACTTAACACACCTTCCCCCCTTGCATGTTACACAGGACAAAGTACCAGGCACTTTACTCCAAATAAAAATCCTTATATCGATCCGGAAATTTCTTTGTTCTCCTAACTTGTCTATCAATGCTGAGATTCAGATCTTTCGAGTGTCCTTCATTTGATTTAGTTATATCTCTCATGTTGTTTTCCTCTGAATGTAATGTCCTTTGCGAATTTCCTTCATCTTGTTTATCAGTTGACTCACCACCCTCGTCAACACCTTCCATGTTGCCTTCGTCGACTATAGAATCTAAAGTGCTTTTGACAAGCCTAGAAATAGACCAACATTCACCATCATAGAGTATAGCCACATTGCCTCGAATGGTTACTATTTTTCTTGGACCTAAAAACTTGCTTTCAGAACATTTTACACCAAAGCGAGGATTCTTTATGAGAACTATGTCTCCTTCCACCAATCCCACTTCTTTAACATGAAATGTGGAGTCAAACCTTTGTTTATATACATCTTGGGCCTCACATATCAAAGTCATTATCTTCTTCCTATCTACTTTCACACATCCAGCCAATCCTAACCATCCTGGGCATAATTTGGAGGCAGGTTGTCTCCCTTTAAGTGAGACAAATGGTGAAACCTTAGTGGTGGAATGTGGTGTGATACAATAACTCCACACCATTTCCCTCAACAACCTAGGCCAATCAATATCCGAATTTAGTGCCAATTGAATGCCACCTTTAATGAATCTATTGGCCCTTTCAACCATGCCATTTGCCCTAGGATGATATAGAGCAGTCCTGGAATGCTTGATCTCATAGCACTGTATGAACTCCTTCATTCTTTGTGAACAGAACTGCACTCCGTTATCTGTTATAATTTCTGTGGGAAACCCTTCTTTGTAAAATAGCTCCTCAAAAAACATGATCAATTCGTTGGTGGTAGCCTCTCTTCATGCCTTACACTCTAACTACTTGGTGTGGTAGTCCATTAGTACCACCATGAATCTGACACCATCCCCCAGACCTTGGATAGGGCCAATAATGTCCACTGCGAGTTTTTTCCAGGGTTCACTAGGAACTTTAACTGGACTGAGTGGAACTTCTCGGACAACTTTACTTTTATCAGCATTTCTACATTCTCTACAGTCTAACTTTCTTCTCAACCATGCTGTCCATCCCTGGCCACCAATATGACTGTCGCACCAACCTCTTGGTACCACTTATGCCCAGATGGCCCTGATGAGCTAGGTCAACCAAGCGAGCTCTAATACTTACAGGGGGAATAATCTTGCATCCTCTTCTCAATATCTCACCATTCTCAGACAAATTTAATTCTAACCTAATTTCATAGAATCGATCAAAGTTTCTATCTAGAGACTCCTTCCTGGGCCATCCCAACCTAGTCCACTCCTTCACTCTGGAAAGACACGAATCCTCTAGATCAGCTTCACTCCACTCTCCTTTCCCCACAGCATTCTCTGTGATATTCGAGATACACAAATCCTCCTCATTCTGTATGCTGGGGACTAGTCCCACCTGATCCAAAGGAAGCCTGGACAGACAGTCAGCAACTACATTGTCTTTGCCTGGAATGTAACTGAGTGTAAAATTGTAACCTTGCAGCCCAATCATCCATCTCGCAATCCTGGGCGAGTCTTTTGCCCAAACACAACTACCTAGTAGTTGTACCAGTGGTTTATGGTCTGATTTAATCAGGAACTCCTGTCCCCATAGAAAATACTTAAAGTGTAAAATGGCCCAATAAACGGCCAAAGCTTCTCTTTTAATTACCGAATAATTGCACTCAGCTCCCTTTAATGGTCTGGAAGCGAATGCAATCGTATGAACCTCCTTACCTGAATCTACTTGACACAATGTGGCACCCAACCCAGTCAGGCTCGCATCAACTGAGAGAACTGTCTTTCTACCACTAATGAAACTGCCTAGGGAGGGTGCTTTCGATATACTCTGTTTTATGGTGGAAAATGCTTCCTGACATGCTGTTGTCCAATTAAAAGACACCCCTTTCTTTAGCAAATTCCTCAATGATGAGGAAATGGTTGCAAACTTTTCCACAAACTTGTGGTAATTGTCGGCCATGCCCATAAAGGATCTAAGATGATCTTTGTCTGTCGGAGCAGGAACACCACAAATATTGTCTACTAGCTTAACTTTTGGAGATATTCCTTGACTTGAAACCTTATGACCTAAGTATTCAACTTCTCTAAGAGAAATGCAACACTTTTCCCTCTGCACTGTGAGACCAGCTGACTTTAACCTTTGCAGTACATTTCTCAATATACAATCATGCTCAACCTCAGACTCAGCATACACTAGGATATCGTCTTGAAAAACTGCCACATTCTTGAGCCCCTTTAATACTTCTTCCATCACCCTTTGGAAAACTGATGCGGCAGATGCCAACCCAAAAAGCATCTGTAAGTACTTAAAGGTGCCCAGAGGTGTTACAAATGCGGTAACATGTTGGCATTGTTCTGACAGTGGAACTTGATGGTATGCAGCAGATAAGTCAATTACTGAGAACCAACTGTGTTCTCCCAATGTGGCTAGAGTCTCTGAGATGATGGGTAGTGGATGCCTCTCAATGAAGATGTTCTTATTCAAGTTCCTCAGATCGACACACAGCCTTAAGTTTCCATTGCTTTTTGCCACTAGAACAACAGGAGAAAGCCATTCTGTCCCTTCGATGCGTTCTATCACCCCTTTCTGCATCAGATTATCAAGTTCTTCACTCAGTTGTTGTCGTAGTTTGAGTGGAACTGGTCTCACCTTGTGAACAACGGGTCTGGAATTTGGTTTTAGCTTTATATCATGTTCAAAGTTGGATAACTTTCCTAGATTGGATGTGAAAACTTCCGGGAATTCCTTTTTCCACTTGTCTTCAATCTCAGCAATTGTCACTGGTTCACTGGCATTAGCTTGAATGCGGACACCAAGTTCTCTTTGCTCATCCCACCCCAATAACGATGCGCCCTTTTTCGCTACCAAGATCTTGGCCATACATGCTCTCCCTTTGTATGCTACTCTTGCTTGGAATTCTCCAACCATGGCAATAGATGACTCTCCATATCCACATGGTTTTACTCCTGTTTGGGATAATATGCTGCATTTCTTCCCTAGAACGTTCTTGAACGTATATCCAGGGATATTATTGTCCAAGGGGAGGCTGAGTCTACTTTCATTTTAATGTTGCAGCCATCTATTTCGAATTGATCAATAGGACCCTTACTGTCGTCGGATACCGCATAAATGTGGAATATGTGGCGAGTACTGTTTTCCTGAATGGGGGCTTCATTAATTGTTCTGCCCGATGTGTGACTATGACTAACAGATACAGGATCTCTTTGCTCAATAGCATTAATGGAGGATTCCCTGCACACATTTGCAAAGTGCCCTCTCTTCTTGCATTTGTAGCACTCTGCGAATCTCGCTGGGCATGTGGGACAATTTGCCATGTGTCTTGAATTGCCGCACCTTGCGCACTTCTGAATCCACCACTCCTTTTTGTTGGGTGTTCTCTTCTTTTGTTGAACAGCACACACTCCTTGTGCCAAGCCTTGTGATTCTTGCTTGTCAATTTTCATCTCTCTCATGTACTGGGATGTCTGTTCAATACTACGTGTTAATTCTACAGCTTGCTCCAGCGAGACATCCTTGGCCAGTAGTTTCTCTTGTACTCTGGAGCTATTCGTGCAACGCACTAGTTGGTCTCTAATGAGAGAATCAGTGAGTTCTCCAAACTCGCATGTGTGACTCAGTGTCCTGAGTGAAGCCACGTAAGATTCGACCGACTCAGCAACAATCCTGGGTACGTTGAAAGAACGTATGCCTTTCAAAAGTAATGTTCTTTTTTGGCTCAAAGTGTCCTGCAATTTTTTGGATGGCTATAAGGTATTCATCGCCGTCACCAATACCTTCCTCATGGGTTCGTGTGAGGCCATCAAACACTATGCGACCCTCTGTTCCAAGATTGTGAAAAAGGAGTGCCTTTTTTCTCCCGGACCTATACCTGTCACCACCTATGGCCACCAGATAGTTTTCAAAGGTTTTGATCCATCTATCCCATCTCAGCGGAGGGCGACCGGGTTCGGAGAGAAATGGAGCTGGCGGCGGTATTGCTGCTGCCATTTCGTCTGTTCCAGGTGAGGGGTGCAGGTAGGACAGTTTGCAGGTGAGCAGAGGGCCGGGAGTATTCTGTGTGCTTGCAGAATGGATTTATCTGAAGTTTGATTAGCTGCCCTGAGGTTACTGTGAATTAATTTGTGAAATGGAATGTTCCAAGTTTCTAATATTATTATGTGTCACAGTGGCGAGTCTTGTGACATCACAATGGGCCTCTCCAGCAGTCCGGGCTTCTTCCTTAGACAGAGTATGGAGTGTTCAGGAAATCATTCATTGTTTAGTGGTACATGGAGATTCAGGCTCAGTTCAAAATTAAACAAGAGTCCAGTACTGTATATGCACAGACTCTTGATTACTGAAACACAATGTATAAGTCCAGTCTGTGAAAGTACATCCCCTAGATACTCTGCGCACACGGATAAGATTCCCTTCCCCTCCCAATCTGACCTGAAGGGCTCGCAGCCCTGCGCCTGCTGCCTGTGATGCTGTCAGCTGTGCTGGGAAAAGGGCGCCACTCAAACTCCCATCACTGGGAGGAGCGGCAAGACGGGGAGCCGTTTCTGTTTGATCAGCCGTGTGCTGTTTTCATGTTCTGGTGTCCAGGCTGCTGGGAGGGAGGCACTGTGTCCAGGAAAGTAATGTGATACGGTCGGAGAAGCAGTGGGTTGATCCTCGTCGCCAATGTTGAATAAACAGCCACTGCTCATTCAAAGTTAATGGGTTTATTGAAGTGAAAACACAACAGGCAGCAGACACAACCCTGTGGCACAGCTGATGCCCTCAAACTGCCTGCCTCAAACGAAAACATACCTGACAGAATTCTTCATACAGAATAATGAGTGGGTAAAGTTCCATACTCATAACATAGCATATATAAACTTAACAGGATGCAAGTAGGAGCAACAGTCTTTTGGGGGTACCCGAGTGGCCGTGAACCCACTCAGGTGTGGCAGCATGGGCCTGGAAGTATCCCAACAGCTTTCCATTTCCTGGCCCAAGTGCCCAGAAGTACAGACTATGAGATCAATACAAACCTGTTTTGTTTGGAATTACCCATAATACTTCCTTTGTTCATTTTGTATTATTGTATAATAAAAAGCCACAGTCTTTTTATTGCCAACACAAACAAGCATTTGCTTATTATTTATGTTTGTAAGGTATGGTGAAAAACGAACCGGAAGGTTAGCGCTTCCACAGCTTGTGACCAGTGTCGTGGAATGGGGGCCCGCCCCACATGTAGCTGAAGGACACACGCCCATAAGCTTGGGAGCGCCTTCTAGAGAAAGATAGTGAGGCAGCCCCAAAAAGCGGGCCTCTCGATTTTTCCCTCCTCCTCCCACACTGTCAGCCCTCCTGCTCACAGGCACCAGGAGGGGAAGAAACATGAGAGTGGGTGGGGGAGAGGGGAAAATCCAGACAGCTGAAGGTGCTAAGTGGCAGTGGGCGCCAGCCCTGCCAACAACAGGTTTCCCCCCCTTTCTTCAAAGGGGGTAAAACAAAGGAACAGAAGATGCAGGAGGAGGCAGGAAGCCTCACACCTATGTGCTAGGTGTCAGCAGAGGCTGGCCTTTTGGGGGAGCACAAGGGACAAGGGCACGACATAGACCAAGAGCATGCCTCACCCTATGCAGAAGGATCAACAGTCTGATCTGAGTGTGTAGCTGGACCCCTTGGAGAAGGCAGTTGGGGAAGGCACAATTGGGTAAGCGGAAGACAACAACAATTGACAGGAAATTGTGGCAAAAGAAGAACCAGGAAAGTGGCATGGACCTGGAAGAATCCTGACAGCTTTCCATTTCCTGTGTGCCCAAAAGTACAGACTATGAGATTATTACACACCTGTTTTGTTGGGTACTGGTTTATTTAATCCTCATCTTCGAGGGCACCTGACAGCAGGCGACTGACAAGGGAATGGAACTGGGCCGCTGTTGAAAAAGAGGCTTAGGCAGTCTTGTGGGCTGTAAAGAAGCTGAAACCCTACATCTTTGGGTCACACTTTTTACGATCCAGACTGACCATCGGCTTCTTCGATGGTTAATGGCCATGCAAGGGGAGAACCCTAAGATTTTGCTTAGGGCCATATCCCTACAGGGATTAGATCTGGACATCCAGCACAAGCCAGGATCCCAGCATGGAAATGCAGATGGCTTCAGCCGCTACTTTCACCTTGATGACGAACCAGACCCTTATTAGGGTGGTGGTTCACATGTTGAGGCCGGGGGGCATGTGAGGAATTGTACCATCCAAACGGCGGGTGTGCATTCGCCTGGGCTTTTTTGAAATTTTAAATGAAATTGAATGATGGTAGATCAACCTCTAGAAAATGTGTGGGGCTAATCCACACACATTTTCCTATGCTCACCACACAACATACGCATAGGCCGGTGTACTTTGGGTGGACACAGACTACAGGCGCAGCACCTCCTGTCATATTTAGTTGGGATATAACAGGAGGAGCACACGATGCATCTCCAGAAGGGGGAGGGCCAAATCTTCCCCCTGCCATGGCCAGGCTAATTAACTAACAAAGGCTCCATGGATCTGCCATGTCCTTTTGTTGGGCTCTGTAGATGGTGCCAGCAATTTGGATACTAATCAGAGAGTAATTCAAACAACCCACGTGGGGCCTAGCTGCAGAGGCTAACAAAGAAGACAGGAAACCCAAACACCCTTTCATATGCACTGTGTCAACCTGAAGGCAGCTCACTCCCTCAGTATCGTTTGAGAGTGAAATGTCATGTCTGGGAATGCATGTTTACAGTAGTCATCCCCTCAGTGGGACCTCAAACATAAGGTACAAGTATGTGGTTTGTAGGAGCCAGAAAGTCTGGTCTTGGCGCAGCTTCAAGGGAGACCTGCTGCTTTAATCAGGAACCACAGAGAGTTCCATTAACCAGAGGGACCCACAACAGACAGGAAGATGGGTGGGACTTAGTATTAAATGTTTTCACCCCTTTTACCTTTTTTGCTCGCAAAGCACTCTGGGTATGACCTCACGCATACAGGAGATTGTTAATGGGGACCCAGGATTGGTTAATTATGGTAGGATTAGCCTACACCAATCCCTGTTGTTCATTTGGCTTTAAAAGAGGGCCGAGCCCCACTTTTGGTAGATCATCTGAAGGCTTCACTAGAAGAATAAGGAAGAACTAATCACTAGACCCTGTCTGGAGGTACAGTCGGCCTCATTACGAGTTTGGCGCTAAGTGGTCAAATTGCAGTAACTGAGTTTAAAACTACGCCAAATTAAGAGTTTTGGTTTTGAGTGGAGGATTTACCTCCAGCAAACCCCTGGAGGTAAATCTTCCCACTCAAAGCCGAGAAATCGGCTGAATTGACTTAATTAATGCAGCAGTAATTCTGGAAAAAAAGCCCCATTGGGTCCAATGGACCCAAAATAAATGGGGAATTACACCACCACCACCACCACTTGTAATCAGGCGGACAGTCCGCCTGACCAAGTGGCAGTAACAGTAATTCCTCAGGGCTATTTTCTGTAGGGTTCACCTCTGAATTTCTACCTAACTCGTAATGAGTCCCAGTCTGCCTTCTGCCAGTGAAGGAAGGCCAGGACCCCCAAGAGGGAATTAAGATCCCTCCCCTAAACATCTCCCAGGGAATGGAGGGAGATACCGACTCCAGAGGACCCTCCAGCAGCTCCAGAACCGGTACCCAGCCCGCACACAGTGTGTCCTGCTAGGCTCTTGTTACGCTCACCTGGTCTCTGCGGAGGCATTGGGGCACGGTCGCAGCCCTCCCAGGGATGAAATTCCTCTTGTCTGTTCCTCCTTCTGCGTCTGTGTGGGGAACTATGGTGATGAGCATGGCGGTTCCTGCGTGAATATAAGGGGGGTCGTATGTGGTCTGTGGTCCCTGATCCCGTCTCCAGACCTCTTCTCCCTGGATGTGAGTTCCCTGGGGTTGCACTACTCTTGATGTTCACCTGCTGAATGATGATGATGAGCTCTCCGTCCTGCTACTTCTGGCAGGGGCGCTCATTGAAGGGAACCGAGTTCCTTCACTGGTGAAGCCAAGTATCCTTGAACTACTGTGATTATTTACCATACTGACTACCCTCCTGTCAGTATCCACAGTGCATCCCTTTTCCTTCTTTGAAACTGTCTCTCCTCTGCACTCCTTTACAGGGTGGGTTGTATTTCGTAGTGTTGCTAGAACTGTCTGTTGTGATAAAGTAGATATGTGCATACAACCTTGACTGGACTGTCACTTTTATCATTGGGTGATAATTGTATTTTTGCTGTGTTGCAACTAACCAACGATCCACAACCTTTCGGAGATAAGCCTGCAGTTCCGTCCACGCTAACCAGAATTGGACAAGGAGGTTTATAATTTGTTTGTGTTTCCAATCTGTTTGGATCCCTTCTGGTGTACTAGCGGTGTAGGGCTGATTGATGGTTTACAAACCGATATTCATCCCTGGACCACTAGTGCCCCAGAGGTTGATTCGTCACACTCCTGCCTAAAATAATTCTAGCCCCAATACATTCCTATGAGAAAATGTATGTCTCCCGATTTCTCTGACGAAATCACCCTCCCAGGTCTGACAGAATGTTGACATTGTGATGTGTCCCTTTAAGATGACTGCAGCCAGAAGTCACGTGTGTTGACCTAATAAAGGCAGGTCCCCGCGGTGAATGTGCCAGTTGGAGCGGGGACCCAGTAATACGACAGACCAGCGTCCTTGTGTCTTTTTGTTCCTCACTGTGGGGCCTGACCTGGACCAGGCCCCACAAACATCAAACTGGCGACGAAGTGGGATTCCCCGATTGTGAAGACATTCTACTGCCATTACTGCCCGTGGCAGGCTTTCTCTGTGTCTGCTAGCAAACCCAGGGAGTACGTGCAGTACCCCAGTTTGGTCCGCGGAGTGGGCACATTCAAAAAGATTTTTTAAAAAATAGATTTTTCCTTCTGCATAGAAGAGGGCAGATATTGACATTTACTTGGGCAGGCCTGATCCTGCCCCCTGTGGCCTGGTACCATGTGCTCCGTGCAGGGCAGTACCCTGTGTTTCTTCTCCTTGAGCGGCAACCCCCATTATGCACCTCGTGCCACCAGCTTCCAGGAAAGGGCAGTCCTGCCCACAGTACAGTGCTATGCACTGCCACCAGCATTGCGGGTTGTGGCTCCTCTGAGGAGTGCCTGTGTACCCCGATGAACAGCCGCCACTCGTCAGGCCAACATTAGGCAGGGTTGCAACTCAGGAGGTGAGTGCTTGTATGCCCTGACCCCAAATTGGACCATTTCGCTGGTGCATCCTTCACCAGTAGGCCCTGGGCTTGTTTCCATGAAAGACTACTGCAGCAAGTAATCATGGGGGAGGAAAATGACGCACCGCGGCCTGCCAGACTACCACGCTCGTTGGCGCAACTTGCCCCTTTACAAGAATTTGTATTACGGGAGCCCCGTCAGCACTGGGTCCCAGATGGATCGCATGGGTGAAAAGATTGGACATGTTTTTCAAGGCTACTGGTGAAGATGATGACCAAACAATGAAGTCTATCATGCTGTACTCAGCCGGCCCGGGGGTACACAACACCTTTGAGACTCTACTGCCTGTGGACAATTCTTTTACAGCAGCCAAGGCAGCTCTGCTAGAGTACTTTGCGCCCATGGCGAATGTGGACTATGAGAGGACCCTCATGAGGACTACTCTGCAGAAAGAAGGGTAATCTCTTGACACCTTTCACTGCCTGGCCTGACGTGGAGCATGAGGTGCGCCAAGAGGTCATACAAGGCTACCTCAAAATCAAGCTCCGGCGTCAGATATTGCGTGAGCCTGGTATCACGCTCATGCGCATCCTGGAGCTTGGACACTCCCAAGAGTAGGCGGGTGCCCGGGCGAACAAGATGTGCTCGGCTATGAATGTAGTCAAGCTACAGGATGCATGTGCGGTAGGACGGAAGCAGTTTCAAAAGGAGCATCCAGCGCCAGCAGTGGAGCAGAAAAGAAGACAACGGTGGACATGTACCAAAGCCTCAAATGCGGTTATGACCTGCCCCACCCCAAAGACTGTCCAGTGAGAGGCCACATGTGCGGTCGCTGTGGCATAGTGAACCATTTTGCGTGCATCTGCAGGGCACCGGCACCGTCTACTCATTCAAGAGGCCAGGTGTCCTCGAGACTGGTGGCGCATAGGTCTCAGCGCAAGTCAAACAACCAACGACGCAGGAGGACGAGCCTGAGGAGCCGGAACAAGATGAGGAGGATGTATTTTTCATTTCAAGCATGTTGGTGCTGCAAAAGTCAAAAAGGCGTCAGCCCAGATGCGCAATTCCTATGTGTGGCTCGCCGATACTCGTGTTGATCGACACAGGCGCCTCTGTCAGCGTCATGGTGGAGGACCATTACTGACAGCTGGATAGCACGCCACCCCTAAGAAAGACAAACGTACACATTTTTACATTCGGTGGGAAACAACCGTTGCCCCTGAAGGGCATGTTCATGGCTCGGGTCACTCATGAAGACATTTCAATCAGGGCCCGTTTTTTTGTCACCAAGGTGAGCAAGGTGGCTCTACTGGGGTGTGCTGCCGCCGAGACGTTACACATTGTGAGCTTCTTGTTTGGAGTGTACCTTGAGGACATCGACATGCTGCTCGCCAGATATATGAAGCTATTCACCTGAATTTAGAAACTGGTGGGAGACCTGGTGCGGCTGCACATCGACAACACGGTCCAACTGGTTGCTTTGAAGCATCGCAGGGTCCCATTTCACCTGAGGGACCGCGTAGAACAAGAGCTCAACAACACAATCGAACTGTAAATTATTGAGAAGGTGGAAGGTCCGACTCCATGGGTGTCACCGATTGTAATTGCAAGAAAGCCCAAACAACCGGATGCTTATACGAATATGCGTGGACATGCATCTCCTGAACAGGGCAATCCGTCGGGATCGACACATCACCCCACCTTGGTGCGATATCCTGGCTGTCCTCCAGGGTGCCCGTTATTTCTCCAAGTTGGATCTCCGTGCCGGATAACACCACCTCGAGCTGGACCCGGAATCGCACTACATTACCACTTTCAGCACCCATAAAGGCTTGTACAGATACAAGCGCCTGAGCTTCAGGATATCATCGGCTGCACAGATATTCCAAAACACCAACAGGGGGGGTGCTAGCGGGGCTGCAAGGAGCAATTAACATCAGCGACAACATTATGGTCTATGCGTAGTCAGAGAAGGAGCATCTGGAGAGACTGGAGAGTGTTCTGCAGGGCATTCAACATCTAGGCCTCACCTTGCACAACAACAAATGCTCACTTATACAAAGAAAGATTTCGTTTTTTGGCTTTGTGTTCCAGGAGGGTGGCATATCCCCTGATCTGGCAAAAGCAAAGGACATCAAGGAAGCCTGTGCCCCGGGAAACGTTTCAGAGGTGCGTAGCTTTCTAGGGATGGCCACATACTGTGGCAGGTTTATATGGACCCCAGCCTCCCTTGCCGAACCACTGTGGAGTCTAATGAAGAAAGAATGCACATGGAGGTGGACGGCACTCAAACAAAGTGCGTTCGATGGCATCAAGGCGGCTTTGACAGCAGAGGACACAATGGCGTTTTTTCATCCGGAAAAAAGTTCAGAGATCATAGTGGACGCCAGCCTGTTAGGCTTAGGGGCTGTGCTTATGCAGCCGGGCGAGAACGGTGTGGACCGTACAGTGGCTTTTGCCAGCCGGACCCTCTCATGAATCGAGCAGTCATACTCACAAATTGAAAGAGAGGCACTGACGGTGCTCTGGGGGTGCAGGCATTACAGGCTAATTAAGAGAGAGGGGGAAGCAAGCCTGGTATGTATACTCAACAACAACACATAAACAGCTCCCTATCTCTACTGGCCTATGGTATAATTCACTAGGGTTAGAAACATACAATATACATCTGTAGTGGATTCCTTGAAATTAAGGTAGTAAGGTACATGGATTATTTATCCTGGTAATGCTCACCTTAAAAAAACAATTTAGAAAAATTTAGCATTTATTGCTTTAAAAAAGTTACAAAACTTACACTTACAATTAAAACCATCAAAAGGTGGCTGTGTTACAAAAAGTGACCAGTGTCCAACACCTCTTCAGTGACTTGAAAGTGCATATACAATGAAAATACAATGAAAACAATATTAGATCAATTGATAATCCTCTGATATAAACATTAAAGTCTTAAAAACACACGTTTTCACAAAATAAACCACAGTTCTTGTTACCCACAAAGCTGTGTGATCAAACCTTTACTTGAACACATAAGTCTAGGTTGTGAGTCCTTATATGCAATATTCTCTTAATACAACCTAACCCAACACCTATTCTGGAGCTGGTAAAAAACCCAACATGTTTCGTTCCTCCTTTCTGAATATCAGGTCATTATGGGAACTTCTTCAGGGGTGAATAATGATGGTACTAACCAAAACTGGTCTAGCATGTGGTGCTAAAGCAAAATACTTGTGAAACTCTGCAACTTCTAATGATCTACAGCATGGAATCGCGTGTAGTGATAGTTCTGAGACAATACAAATTTCAGTTCTCAATATCTTCTCACAAGTAGAAGTGTGTCGCCCTAGACAAAAACAAAAAGGGGATGGGTAAGATTGAAAGGGAACCTAGTTAGTCAAAACAGTCCCTTAAAAGTGGTATCATTACTCATTGCTCCATATATGGGTAATACCTCTAATGCTTACCATTATTAATTGTCGGTAATGCATCTGTATCTGCTGCAGACTCTATGTGGCTGTAGCTAATCCCTAAAAACACATATAGAAAAGGCATATCAGAGCAGTATGCGAGTCAAGGCAATATCTCATAGTCGCAATAGACATGAGGAGGGTAATAAGTTCAATGGAGAAAACCACCACTTACTTGAAAAGGATCAGTTTGGATAGAGCTCCTACAACAGTCATATTGTGGTCAAGGCATTAAGGGACACCCAAACGCCACCTCAATAGTTAAGCGAGGAGCCCCCTAAAATGAAAGGAGAGATAGATTGAACAACAAGTCTGAAATTTAATTTTGTCAGCAGTGTCTACTTCAAGTGAGCCAGCGTGAAACACCATGTGGCAATCCATGGTATAAGGTTAGTGTTTGGAGACACGCCAGAGGTGGTGTGTTCTTACAATGAAGAACCAGCATGAACAGTTGCAGGGAAGATTAGTCGCCATTGAAATTCTACTTGCCTATTGCACCATCTAGCAGTCGGCAAAAGGAGCTTATTAAGGAGGAATCGCTCTCACATCCTGTGTTACACTAAGCAATACAGCTCAAAGGCAATCACTGAATATAACGTGATCGCTGAGCGTGCGTAGGAAATTGTGACAAAACATATGCAGTAATTAATACTTACAGTAACAGAGTACTCTAATTGGTCCTATGGACGTAGTGCTTTGCATTTGCGCTGTGATTCAAATTGGCAACTTTGTGACATGTGGCCATAAATATAAGGTATCTGCTACACGCATAGGTGTCGGTCCTCGGCCGACGCAGGCACGAACACATGATGCGCTTATTGCATAGAAATAGAAGAAGTCACCAATTAGACAAAAAGGCTAGGCACATAGTTCCACCATCTTGGAGAAGAAATAAAGAGCTCATGGTATAACAGTCGAGTAGTCATTTAGTGCCATAGCTCGCTTGGGCGCAATGCCCTTGAATGTAAATCCACAATTAAACTGTGGAGATCCGAGTACGAGGTGTACATAGTTCTAATACTACAAAGGTGGCAATATAAGGTAATGCTACACTGTTATAACAAGAGCAGGAGCAACCTACCCATACTCCAATAACCAATACAGGGAATAGGTCCAATTCTATAATGAGGCACGAAAACTCTCACACTTCGGGTTAGGTGGGGGGGTGTTGAATAGTGATCAATCTATACATATGGGTGGACCTCATATGACATAACTATCTAGGACAAACAACCCCGTGATTAAACATATTATCACCGTAACCTGCCAATGTCTACTCATACGTGACTGTCAACCTCTAAGAATGTCAAGGAGATGGAAACGGACCTACAGGGGAAGATATTAAGCTGTGTCAGTGTGGTCGGTCGTTAAGCACCAATTGCCTGGCATCAGTAGTTAGTTACAACTCTAAAGTTGGTATTATAGTATTGTGATCTTACGTAGTTGGTATTCTGATCTCACGAAGCGTGGTAATTATGTGTAATCTCTCAATTTATGAACACGCTCCATTCTATTTCTTTATTTAGGCCCAATATATGGCTTTTTAGTTAGAAAAATAAGTCTTTCTTCGTGTACCATTAGTAAGTGTTTATCATTGGCTCTGTTACTTGTAGGACCTATTTTCATGAGCACTGTCCACCTAATGTCGTCGGGTTTATGTTCTTGAATGTTAAAGTGGCCAACCCCCCCGGGTGCATTAAGTACTTTATTCCTAATGCAACACTTGTGTTCTCCAATCCTGATTTTTACTTTTCTTTCAGTTTTGCCTATATAGCGACGTTCACAAGGGCACCATATGGCATATACCACCATTGTTGAATTACAGTTGGTCAAGACTCTTTGTTGCCAAATCTTCTGTAGCCCCAAGTTGACCTCTTTATTTCTCGTGATTTGAGGGCAACAGCTACATTGTCCGCATGGACTATGTCCAATCGGTTTCGCCATGCCCCATTGTTCAGTTAATGTAGGCTGTGTGTTGTTCTTCATATAGATATCATTATGTGTAGTTAATTCTTTAATATTTTTACTTCTGCGAAACACACATCTAGGATATTCAAGCGGGCACTCCCCTCCCTTGAGTATGTGCAAATTCTGTTTGACTATCTTGCTGATTTTGTTTGATATAGGGTTAAAAGAGCTCACAAAGGTGATATCATCTCCTTTCACACATTTATGTCTGTCTTCTAGGAGAGACTCTCTATGATTGTTAGAGGCTCTCTTGTGTGATTTCTTTACAATCTTCTTTGGATAGCCCCTTTGCACTAAGTTGTGTATAAGTGTCTGGGCTTCTTGGTCAAAATCAGTTCTTGTAGTACTATCCCTTTTCAGTTTAAATAACTGACCGTATGGTGAATTCTGTCTGGTGTGTTTTGAATGAAAAATCTAATAGAGTAATAAAGAGTTTTTATCAGTTGATTTATGGTATGGCTTAACCTTGAGTATAGCTTATTCCTTGTCAATGTAAATAGTTAGATTCAAGACATTAATCAAGTCCTTACTATACACATTAGTGAATTTCAAGAACGATTTTGATCATTCAGCCACGTAAAGAAAGCTTCAAACATCAAAGTGTCTCCCGACCATATCAGCAAGATGACATTAATAAATCTTTTCCACAATTTTATGTATTTTCGGTAAGGATTAGTATCGACCAAGATTACATGTATTTCCATGGTTTCCACATACAGATTTGCCAGTGTAGGAGCCACTGCTGACCCCATAGGGGTTCCATGTATCTGCCTGAAAAATTGATTATTGAAAACAAAATAGTTTTCACTCAGGGCCATTTCTGTATACCATGATATAAAGGAATGGGGTGTTTTGCCTGAAGTTCTTGACTCTAGCAGTCGTTCTTCCACCATATTAAGGGTAGCCATCTGAGGACTTTTAGTGTACAGGGATACAATGTCTAATCCGATCAGAATGTCGTCTGCTTCAATAGGGAATCCCTCTATCATTCTAATCACCTCAGTGGTGTCTTTAATATACAAGGCCATCTGTTTCACATACGTACGGACTCAAGAATCGATCTGCAAATTTCGAAAGAGGTTCTAACAATGATCCAGAGCCCGATACAATAGGCCTACCAGCGGGGTTCAGCAGTGTCTTGTGGATCTTTGGCGGTACATAAAACTTAGAAGTGCTCAGATTGGAGGGCATAAGGTATTCTGCTTCCTGTTTTGAAATCCATTGCATTTCCAGTGCTTTAGAAACCTTAGAATTGATCAGCAGTTGTAGTCTCTTGGTCGGGTCTGTGGGGATAGGCTCATAAAATGAATCATCACTCAATTAGCAGTTGCATTCATTGATATAGTCCTGTCTGTTTGGAATTACTATTCCAGGAGTGCGTGGCTTGGAGCCGACTTCAGCAGCATGGCTCCGTAGAAGCTCCTGGCTGGCCTTATCCGAACAAATCTCGGCAGGTTGGAGCCTTCGTTACAACTCTGAAATTCTCACATGGGGTTAGGAAAGGACAGTGCGCTTAATGCCCAAAGATCAGGGCCATCAAACACCTCCCACAACGTGAAATTTCTGGTTGGAATTTCCGATCCCAGCCTGAAGCAGCGGGGGAAAATGGCGGCCGCTCTATCCTGGAGCTCCAGACTTGGCAGGAGGAGGAGGAGCCGCAACTCTACCCATGGCCCAGATGTGTAGCAGCACTCCAGTGGGCTAAATCGTGACACCGGAATCTCAGACCTGACCTCCAAAAGATTTATGCACCGTAGACAATCTCAGCCTCCAGGCAGAATCCTATGCAGTTCCCTTAGGGAGCACTACAGAACATTTAGACTACAAGTATATGCAATAAATCCCCCTTGGTATCAGTCTGTACCACACAAATTTAGTTGATAGCTGTGGCTGAGCAGTCAGACTTATCTCAAGAGGGAGATGAGCAGTATTCAGGGTTTACACAATAGGACTACAATACTATGGAACAAGGAAACACTGACCAAAGCTTTGTATCAAAAAGAATATATATTTATTGTACACACTCTTAACTCAACACACAAATCACTATCATTAAAGCAAGTTAAAATAGTCAAGAAAAGTATACACAACTCCCTAATTTAATTGTAGACAAGTTGGAGCAAGAGTGAAAACTGAGCAAAATGGCACAGTGCAAACCAAGCAGAAATGGCACTCTAACAATTTCTTCAGGGGGAGGGAAAGGTCAAGTTATACAGGGTTATACTCCTAAACACACCAGCAACACTTCCCAATTGGATTGTGAACAAGTTAGGCAAGGTAGTACTTTAACATAAGCAATAATTAGGTGAAAACCGAGCAAAATGGCACTTCAACAATATATAAAGGGGAAGGAAAGGTGGTTATGAGAGTTAGGTGAGTCAGTGGTACAAGGCAAAGTGCCCAGGATCAAACGGTTCTAGTAGCTGCAGTCAAGTATTTGTTTAACGGTTCAAAAAGGAGGGTGGAGGAAGTCAAAAGACAATGTTAGACGAAAGGGGCGGCCAGCCCAGAAGGTAAGTAAAGGATTTAAAACACCTTTAGCAGTACCCAACAAAACGGGAGGCCTGGCGGAACAATGTACCTTAAAAGTGGATGAGGCTCCTGCGGTGGTGGTAGTTCCTGCAGTTCGGGAGGTCCAGCAGAGGAAGAGAGGCTCTCATCGTGGAGGAAGGTTTGAATCACAGCACTGCCCAGGGATGAAGCC
Organism: Ambystoma mexicanum; assembly: GCF_040938575.1. Classification (NCBI taxonomy): domain Eukaryota; kingdom Metazoa; phylum Chordata; class Amphibia; order Caudata; family Ambystomatidae; genus Ambystoma; species Ambystoma mexicanum. The sequence continues at coordinate 729,058,557 of NC_090937.1, read as the reverse complement.
AGCCACAGTGATGCCAAAAACAGAATAAAAGGTACGCTCCTTTAAATCGCGGTTGTGGTGGACGGTGCCTGGCTATCCGGACTCCTAGTGCTTGGCACTGGCGATTCGACCAAGGCAGGTCCTGGAAGGCGATTGGCGAACTGGTTGGCCCCACCAGCTCAAGGGAAGAAGGCTCTTGCAGGTGAAGATATTCTCTTGTCGTTGGAGAAAAGTGGTGAGGATCTGCAGCAGAGCTTCACCGGTGGTTCAGTCATTGCAGATGTCTTTGGCTTCTCTCCTCTTCAGATTTCTTATGTCCAGTGGCGACGTCTTGTCCTCCAGTCCTCAGATCCCTGCTTCTATGCAGAAAAACCCCCTTTCTTACAGCCTAGCTGTCACTCACACAGCAGGGTGGTTATCCTGGCGGGATAACCCCCCAGCCTATCAGGGCAGAGTGTGACTTTGGTTGCCTAGGTAACCCTGTCCAGGGTACCTACTCCCCCTCCCACACATCCTGTGTACCCCAAACTCAGTGGCGCCGAAAGGAGGGCTTCTGTGCAGAAGCCCGCCAAAAGGGCAAACAAAGGATCCCCGACCTGGGCTTGGATTACAGAGTGAGACACGAGAAAGAAATATTATTAAAGATCTGGCAAAAAAAAACACCAGAGTAAAGTTAATATTAAAATAACCCAGCGGTATGTTAGAGGCTGTCAGAAAAAGTGGTAGCCTCAAACAATGGGAAAATCCCATAGGAAAATATTTGCGGTTGAATATTAATGGTAGTAACCACTGCCACCAGCCAGAAACTTTGGAGAGAGGGACTGGACAGTACCCTCTCGAAAATGAACACCAGGGAAAAACTATTAACCCTTTCCAGTACCTCCATAGTAAGATGGTTTGTACTGATTTTGTTCATAATTATGGACTAGTAAAGTCAATGGTAACTTTACATGCCCTGGGAGACAGTAGTCAGTCCCAGGGTATGGAGTCTATGTTTGGGGGTCACTATGACACCCCTGTGTTATTGCACTGAGGGTGCTGTGTAACACACATGTAAAAAGATGATACCTATGAGGGTGAGAAAAACCCCATAGACCATAAACACAGAAATAGCCTAAAATACACATCAGCAATATGTCTAAGAGTGGAAAAAAGAGTCTTACTCTAAGCAGGAGAAAAGAATAAACCCTTCAAATCCAGCAAAGCTGCTGGGGGACTCTATAGGTAAGGCAAATTAGCCTTTTAAGAGAATTCTCCCTAACACGCCCATCGGAGATCACAGGGGCCCCTGCAGAGATCTCTAACCGTTCATCCCAGCTCCCGCACAGGCGCACAGCCCAAGACCCCGACGGGGAGAAGCTTAAAAGTGCATCCGCATTGTAAAATGTGGGACCCCCTCAGTTTGCGACCCAAAGGTTTCCTGTAAAGATCAGATAAGAACCCACACGCCGAACATCCCCGAGTGGGATCTGGAACTGGAGCGGACCCTGCAGGGAATTATAGCCAGAGGGGGGCAAAGCTGTACGCGTTTGGACACACCCGCACCTGCTGGGCCCTACAAGAGAACTGGGTGGCAGAACAGCAACTCTTCGAATGCGACCCCGCCGGAAAGGAGCAGGAGGGCAGCCAGCGGTTGTTAACAGCCCTGAAGCAGCACAATACACGCTAGTGGGGTGAGCTCCCAGTTCCTGGTGAGCCTGGTGAGCGTCATTCAGGTACCGGTACCCCCGTGTGGAGGGCAGAGACGTAAGGCAACATGGAGCAGATCCCAGGAATCAATGCCTCCTCTGCTATGGGGCGGATACATGCCTCCAGGTCTTAACTTAGGATCCAAACACCCAGAGCGGCAGCCTGCGTGGAACTCTGGTGGTGGCACAAGGAAGGTAGGCAACAGTCCTTAGCAGCCATGAAGCAGCACAACACACGCAAGCGGAGTGGGCTCCCTACTCCCAGAGAGCGTCAGACAGATACCTGCACCCCGTGAGGAGGGCAGAGTCATAAGACACTACTTCATAGGTAACCCAGATTCAATACCTCCTCCGCTAAGGAGCAGATACATACCCTTGGGTCCTATCTTGGACCCAAGCGCCTGCAGGAACAGCCTGCGTGGAACTCTGGTGGCACAGTTGTCCCGTGGCTCTGGAAGGGGGTGGCCGGCCTGCGGAGGGACAGACGACGTCAGGGGGGAATCCAATAAAGAAGGCACAGATTGCAGCACACAGTGGGAGGACGTGGCCTTGCACATCATCACGAGCAGGCAACACACCATAACCCACGTGAAGAGGAAGAAGCGCACAATGGAGAACAGGGAGACTGCGCCTACTACAAATACTCACTAGGACTCAATCACTTCCACCCTCCCCACACAGGATTGGAGAGAAAATCGGGGCCAGACCCAGGAACAATAGGACCTTTACTGCCACACACATCCCTTGAATCCACCACTGAAACCATGGCAAAGAGCGGGAAGTCAACAAAGCAAACAGCGATTGCGACCATAATGAACAACCCCAACCAGGAGAAACTGAAGAAAAGCGAACAAATGAAGGGGCCCCCCACCGAGGCAATCCAAGCCTCAGAGGTGTCAGAACCAGCCCAGTCCGCTACAAAATCGAACCTCAAAGACCTATTCGGCCTTAACAAAGGAAATCCAGAAATGAACAGACGTGGTCATGAAGAAGATCTCGACATTAGACAAGAGGGTGGAAGAGGTAGAAAAGCGCACAGGAGACATCAAAAACAACCTCTGCGACCAAGCTTTCGAGGTGGAAAGTGTCCTAGATAGAATCAATGCCCTTGAAGCAAGATGCAAAGCTCTGGAGGCCAAGCAGGAGGATGCCGAAAACCGCTCAAGGCGGAATAATATCCGCCTCTGAGGAATTCCCACGGCAATCACAGACACAGAGCTGGAAGCTTTTACACAGGACCGTTCAGATTCATTTTAACTCTGCCAGACAGTTCTCCCCTGGAAATCGACCAAGTCCACCGATCCCCTCTGGATGTCCTATTGCGGATTCACTTTTTCAAAGTAAAAGAAGAAATAATGAGAGAGGCCAGATCATCCAAACAGATACTTTTCAGAGGGGAGCCCATTCTGCTATAACAAGATCTAGCCAACTCTAACCTACAGAAGAGGAAAGCATTAAGGAATATCACAGAATGGCTCCAGGAAAGAAAAGTCCAGTACCGCTGGGGCTTCCCAAAAGCCCTGAATTTCACCTGGGAAGGATCCCGAAGACAAATCCGCACCCCAGAGGAAGCAGAGAAATTCATGGGGACAGTGGCAGAAAGTGGAGACTCAGAAAAAGAAGCGCACGCCCAGGATCAAACTAAAAAGCCCCCAACTAACACCTGGTCCCAAGTCAGCAGGAGGCAGAAGCTCCGGGGCTGCCGGAAAACCACCAACCCAGATTGAGCTGGATTAGCGATAACAGCACACTGAAGGTCATTCGTTCCCCCCATACTGCCCTCCCCGAGAGATATCTAGTAGAATCGCGACCCCTGCAACTGTTGTGGTGGATGTCCGGTCGGCGTGCGAACTTTCGGTCCAAGGGGGGGCAGCACCTATACACCCAAATACCAAACACAAGAAGGTGAAATCAGAATAGAATGCACAGGTCTACTCCAATGTCCCACTCCCATCTTTTGCGTCCCGCTGATGGCATGTTAGGCCCGTTGGCCTCAATAGGTTCGGTGATGGGGCACAGCTAGTTACCCCTGGAATGAGGCTTGTCTCATCCCTAGAAGTTCTTTGGGGAGCAAGGAAGGGGAAATGGGAGACGGGAAAGGATCTACGACCCTAGCCTCCTGAGAAACCAAGACTCTTGTAACTCAGACATCCACAGACAAGACACACACACACACACACTCTCCTGGGGGACACACCAGGACCTCAAGGAAGGACTTAGCCCAAAGGCGTCCACAGCGGTCTCCACACTGGAGCCTCATGGGGTCGGATGATGAAAGGGAAATCCGCATTCTCACATGGAATGCCCAAGGCCTCAATTTTCCAGGGAAGCGTAAATCTGTAGAAAGTAGCCTCAACACTCTGGCAGGTGACATAGTAATTGTCCAAAGAGACACACTTGCTAGCATTAGATTCAAATGGTTTAAAAAGACCTACTTCGCCACCTCTGGAGAGAAAAAGAGGGGGGTAGCGATCTTACTTAGTGACAAAATTCCATTAACGAAAACCACGTTAAAAAGAGACCCCGAGGGCAGGTATCTCTTACTAAAAGGACACCTCTTGGAACAACCGATTACTATTGTCGGGATCTACAGTCTCAACATTGCCCAAGACAAATTCCTACTAGAATTAATCCCAATCTTATTAACATTCACAACAGGATACCTCCTCATTCGGGGAGACTTCAATATGGTCCCAGACCCACCGAAAGACAAAACCCTTCCCCCATCTAAATCAGATTTCGCCCGGGCTTTAACCCTAGCCAAACTCCTTAGGGAAACAGAAACAGTAGACGCACGGAGACTAGCGAATATAGGGTCCAGGGATTAAACGTTCTACTCCATTGCACATAAGGGTTTCTCGCGCATTGACCTACTTCTGGTCACAAGCGCCCTGTTCCCCTGTCTAGGGAAAATAGAAATCCACACCCGGATGATATCCGACCACGCCCCAGTATCAGCAGATCTACTAATAAGATGGTCCCCTAGTCCCCCCCGAGATACTGGAAGCTAAATGATGCTATCCTGCTAGATGAAACAATCAAGTCAGAGGTAAGAGAATCGCTAGCTAACTATTTTAGGGAAAATACAACACCTGACACAACCACTGAAACAATCTGGGAGGCCATGAAACCGCTAGTGAGGGGTACACTCATCAGTGCGGCCGCTGAACAGAATCGGGTCTCTAAGATCCAAGCATCAACCCTAGAGTTGAAAGTCTTGCGCTGGAGAGGGAGCTAAAAATCGCCGAACTAGGAAAACTGAGAGGGAACTGAAAAAAGCTAGAATTGCCTTAGAAATCCATTGGGTGGACCGCTCAGCCAAAGCTCTGGCATACACAAAGCAGTTTTATTACAATAAAAGCAACAAAGCAAACCACATCCTAGCTTATAAACTGCAGAGGGTTCATAAAAGGAACAATATAGCTCTGCTCCTTAGGGTGGATGGCAAGGCCCGATACACTGACACTGAAAAGATGGAAACCCTAGTAGCCTACCATAGCGCAATCATGGCAAGCCCGCCAAGTCTCTCTGGAAATGCATCCCAATGTCTACAGTAACTACAATCCTTCAAAACATCTACCACTACACCCCAGCTAGAATCTGTAGAAGCCCCAATATCGGTGGAAGAAATATCTGGCGCTATCAAATCCCTGAAAAGCACTGCCCCAGGCACTGACGGGCTCACAGCTTCATTTTACAAAACATACACACAAATTCCGGCGCCACAATTTACGCTCTTATTCAACTCCTTTCTTTTTTCCAATAAGTTTTTATTAGCGGTTTTCAATACTACAGGAAATGAAAATTCAGATCCAACAGAAACCCCTTTTGTCCCACAACAACTACCCCCCACCCTGTCACCCTCCCCCCCCTTCCCAGATCCTATAGGTTTGCTGACAGCTCGTCTTCAACTCCTTTCTATTAACTGGGAAGGTTACCAAATCAATGGCGGAATAATTTACCATACTAGTTCATAAACCAGGGCAAGACCCTGAACAGGCGGCCGCCTCCTATAGGCTTCTAACGCTCATGAACAATGACAGAAAGATCTACTCAAAAGTTCTGGCACCCAGACTGAAAAGATTCCTCCCAGATGTGATAGCCAGAGACCAGACGGGGTTCATACCAGGGAGGGGAACATATAATAACATCAGACGGAAGCTGGACCTCGTCAAAAGCGCCAACAGGATGGGGGAGGAACTACTGGTCATCTCCTTGGATGCTCACAAAGCATTCGGCCTGGTGGAATGGGTATATATCAGACACGCACTTACACAAATGGGTTTTGGCCATACCTTTGTGAAATGGATAATGGCAAATTACCAGATCCCAACCACTGAACTCCGGCGAATGGTATTAGATCGGAGAACATACATATCACCAGAGGCACGCGACAAGGGTGCCCATTATCACCCCTGGTATTTGCCTTATCCATGGAACCTTTTTCAGGGCGGGTCGGACAAAATTCAGGAATACGGGGACTCACAGTGGGGGGGGGGATATTAAGCAGCACTTACGTGATGATGTTCTCTTAACTATATCCCAACTGGGTGCATCTTTGGGGCCCTTAATGGAGGAGCTTGACGCTTACGGGAGAGCCTCCGGATTCACAGTTAATGATAACAAATCCTCAGCATTAGCAATTAAGCTGACAAAAAAAACAGAGAGATGACCTTAGCCCCAGACTTCCTATTCCTTGGGTAGACACCGCGATCGGAAACCTGGGGGTTCAGATCCCCAGAAACCACACATGGGTCTATCAATGTAATTTCCCGCAGCTGTTCAGCGATTTCCAAAAGGGTCACTGGAATAAGCAGGAGATCTCCTGGCTGGGTAGAACAGCGGCAATAAAAATGAATCTGATACCCAGACTGATCTACCAATGTGCAGCACTCCCGACACATAGTCCAGAGAGTGAAATGAATACCCTGCAGAGATCAATATTAAAATTTGTCTGGGGAGAGAAGAAACCCTGAATAGCAAGGAGATTCATGTTTCGGGCCGGACCTCAGGGGGACTGGGAGTCCCAGACGTGTCCAGATACAAGCGGGCGGCACAACTATCTCATGCATTTACATGGACCCAGACCATAGACTAACCATACTGGAAACAGATAGAGGGAGCATGGTGCAAGCCTCCCCTAGCAGGCCTCCCGCACATGCTGACCCCGAGAACACAGGCAAACCAGTCCTTCTCACGGCAACGCATAACACTGTGGCAAACTGGAAATCAGCGTCCCAAAAATGGGGATGTACAGGGACCTTAGGCCCGCTCACACCACTATGGGACAACCCCAAGTTCTCACCGGGACTAGGGGAGTAGCCCACTCACATTCGAAGGTTGCAAAGCAAAATTCAAAATCTCAGAAGGGAAAGGTTTCACTACGCTCAGATCTGTCACTGGATATCCCAAAGGACCATTAGGGAGAGGGGTACCAGAGACCTAACAACATTAGAACTAACATTAACATCTACCTCCCCAAGGGGGAAAGTCTCCACTCTGTATCGACTCTTGGACAAATCAGACCCCACCACCAAAGAAAAATATATGCTCAACTGGGAGAGAGACTTGGAGCGCACACTAGATATGTCACAAACAGAGAGGGAGGGTACAAAGTCTGATACAGATATTATATCACACCAGAAAAGCTACACAGATCTACCCCAGACATTCCATCGGGCTGCTGGAGGGGCTGTTCCTCCGAGGGAACATTATTCCACTTACTATGGACTTGCCCGAAAGCGTAGAACTACTGGCAGGGGGTGCTGGACCAGGTAAAATCAATCACAGGTCTTGTAATTCCGTGGGACCCGGGGATCATACTGCTGGGAGACACCAGTGAAGGGAAGTTCCCATTGACAGGTCAAATAGCCCGATTGTGCACCCACCTCCTGACAGCAGCCAAAATCGCACTGGCAAGGTTTTGGAAAAATCCAGAGGGCCCTTCAATTCCGTAATGGTGGTCAAAGTGTTGGGACATCGTAGTGGCTAAAAAGATCACAGTGATACATCTGGGCCCCATTCATGGACTACGCAGAAAAGTTTCCCGGACTCACCCGAAGGCCCCCACTAACCCGCTGGTTGATTGGGGGATGATGCCACACTGAGTGCCCGATTAGCCTGAGAATATTATACCAGGCCCGAAGTCCGCGTGAGAGACTCTGCTAGGATTGTGCTAGTGTTGTGTATTGTATGCATATATTATGCTGTCTGATGTCTTTGTCAAATCTTTAAATGCCTAATAAAATGTTGAGTTGAAAATAAAATTACTATTCCAACGCCCTATCTGCTTTCCTAGACTATTTTGTGATTGTTTTTTAAAGAGCAGATGGCGTCTCGCTCTGATTTTATGTTTTGAAAACCCTGTCCACTATTCCGAGAGTCAAGAGTCTCTAGTGCGCCTAGGACTAATTTCTCAAACACAATAGCCTCTGTCGTGTGACATGTTGTAGATGGGCTAAAGGTAGTCTATGTAATCGTGTCTCATTTGTTTCTCCACAACTGGGGCGATGCATAAAATATTGTTTCAGATGTATTTCAGATGTATTTTTCTGAAGAGTAGTTGTAGTTCAGTTCTGTTTCTGAATTTGTCATAATGATCAGTCGCTTCAAAACGAAATCCCTTTTCTAATACAGATATTTCTGCTATAGGGGGTTGATACGAGGACAGGTTTACTAGTAAGCTGTTTTGCTCCGTGTCTGCCGCGGTTTGAAGTCCCAATTCGCTCTCTCTTGGCCCTGATTTACGGTAAAAATCATCATTCCCTGAATAATCCTCTAATTTCTCATCACTTGAGCCTTGTCTCGGGAGGATAGCTCAAGGGCAACGTGTTCACCTTGGAAGCAAGACGACACGGAGCAACACAGGTTCGATCCCCGGGTCCGCGCTTAGAAACCTCTAGGTATTAAGCGCGTTATAAATAACGTATCATATCATGGGAGCTATATGATGTGTTCCCGAATCTCACTCTTCTGCCTCTAGTTTGTGCTTGATCTCTATAAGAATTAGGTTTGTACTTCTCTTGAGTGTAAATAAATGCTTTCTCGTGTCAGAAATTGGTTAGATCTTTCTTCATTTGACGTCACGAGTAGTGTAATCTTTGAAATCATCAATTTCTTGGGTGATTTCGTCCAGTCTCTTTTTGTAGATATCTATGAGGACTAATTTTTTAATCTCGTCTTCTAGTACCACCGTTTCTGCAACAAGTTTGTCTGACATCTCTTTGACAGTATCTATGATAAAAATAATCCAACCACTAACCTATTTATTAGCTAAATAGCTCCATTACAACACAAACTCTTTATTGTCAAGAAACAGGCAGGGTTAAATCCTAACCACAAGTCCCTGCGGTAGTGTACCTTTGCAGAGATATTGAATCATGATTACACCATGAAGTTCAGTTCAGATGATCCTTTTTTTCATTTGAGCTAATTCATCCCAATTGCTCACATTATTAAATGGGGAATTTTCATTATAAAGGTCCCAATGAAGTTACTTGAGATGACAATTCAAGAACATAGTGGTCATCATAACTTTTTACTTTGTCTGCTGCCGTGTTTAAACTTGCATAAAACTATTCTGGCCGGCTCTATGTGTTGTGGACAAACAATGGGAAAATGTATTTAAGAAGAAAATCCCACGACGATAGCCGTGCTGTAACACTTGTTAACCAAGAGGGATTCCAGGCTGATTAAGAGAGAGGGGAAGGCAAGCCTGGTATGTATACACAACAACACACATTGCCAACCTCCTTGACCTGAATACTTGAAACGTCCCCTTTCCCCTCCTCCTCTTCTGTCTCCTCCTCACCTGAGTTGTCAGAGTCTTCTTCTTCCAGTGGGCTGAGGGATCGGCGTGCTCTGTAATCCTTTTCCTTTTTTGTTTGAAGCTTGGGTCTCACACGGGAGGAAGCCACAATGAAGGCCGTTAGAAAGCACCACCTTGTGACCTCTTTCCTGGGAGGGACCAAAACGGGGAAAAAGCCAAACGTGGTGGAAAAAACCCTGTGAATGGATGGACATGGCAGGGCTCCTCGTGAAACTTGGGCTCGAGACGAATACAACCCAATGTGAAGGGAAGGCACTCCAAAATCCGAGGAGAGGCAGGAAGGTAGGTATTGAGCAAAATGCAGAATTGAGCAAGCAAGAAGCTCGGGGAAAGCCAGAAAGTAGCACCAAGGCAAGGGGAGAGGGAGGAGCCAGGAGAGAGACCAGGAGGACAGAAGGATAAGGGCACCAAAGGGAGTGAAGAGCGAACGGTGGAGGCAGGAAGAGGGGAAGGGCAATGAGAAAGAAAGTAGAAAAATATGCCAAGCGCAAAGGCTAAGCAAAAAAGTAAAGCGAAGCGCAACAACGGTAGCACAGGAACAGCTGACCGTAGCGGTTGCAACGTGAAGAGTGCAAAAATGGGCGTGGTTGAAATAGTGCTACGTATGTCTACACGGAGAAAGGCTAGACCGTTTGGATTCACGTAAGACCTGAACGTAACGGAAGTCAGGAAGGATCAGGAAGAGTGTAAGTTTCACGGGGCCACAGGCGTCAGTTAGAAAGACGGCGCATGACAGTATGCCCCTTCCCAGACGCAAACCCCCTGGCTTGCCTGGATGTGCCTTATGGAATTTTCTAAGAAGGACAGGGGCATGTATATGCGAAAGTGGTTCCCAATTATCTTCAGCATGGGAAAACCCTTTCCAATAAACAAGGTATTCAAGCCGACCCTTGTGCTATCGGGAATCTCTTAATTGTAAAACCTCATATTCAGGCTCTCTGTGAGGATGGGTTGGAAGAGAAAAGGGTTGAGAATTCCCAGACTGATCTGCACTTCTTAAAAGTGAGGCATGAAAAACGATGCACTCGTCTAAGAGCAGAAGGTAGTTTTAGACGGAACGCCACAGGATTAACCTTGCCAATGATAGGATAGGGCCCAATGAACCGCAATCAGAGTTTGGATGGATGAGACCACCATGGCAGATATTTAGTAGAAAGCCATACTTTTGAGCCCACTTTCCAATCAGGGACATCCTGAAGGTGCCTATCAGCCTGGCTCTTGTAGGTTCCGATACTTTCCATTAAGTTGACTTTATCCTTTTCTTGGGTGTCTTTGAGACGAGTTAACACCTCTTCCACCTTAGGAATGGAAGATGGCATGGGAGAAAGAGGAATGATGGACCGGGAATGATACCCATAAGTGCATAAGAAGGGGGACATCCCGCTTGCAGAATGGCTGGCATTATTATAGGCAAATTCTTCTGTGGGTAGTAAGTCTACCCAATTGTCTTGTTCCAAGTTGGTGTAACTCTGCAGATACTGTTCTAGCGTGCAATTCAGTCGTTCAGTCTGCCCATTAGTTTGGGGGTGGTACCCAGACGATAATGCACGTTCGATACCCAGAGCTGTACAGAGAGATTTCCAGAACTTGGACACGTATTGGCTACCACGATCTGAGACAATCTTGTCTGGGAGACCATGTAGCCTAAAGACATCCTTGATGAACACCGCTGCCATACCGTCTGCAGTGGGTAAACCCGGAAGGGGGGAAAAATGAGCCATCTTAGTGAGGGAGTCCATGGAAATCATAATACAGGAACACCCTTGGGATAATGGCAGATCAACGATGAAATCTGTAGTGATAAGGCTCCATGGGCCGTCAGGAATGGTATCCTGTTGCAGTAAACCTATAGGTTTTTGTGTGCCGTATTTGCTCCGATTGCACACATGACAGGTCTTGACGTATTGTATTTGGTAAACCCCGGCCAGTAGAATGTCCATCGAACCAAATGCAGGGTGCTGGCTTGTCCTCTATGTCGGGCCGTCTTATGGTCGTGACACCATGATAGGACGTCCTTCTGGAGAGCTTTGGTTGGCACCCATAATTGCCTCTTCCTGAAAAATAAGCCATCAGACTTCCTTAAACCTCTTGGTTATGGGTGAATAGCAGCTGCCTCTCTGATCTGAGGGTTGCGATGATCCGGTTCCTAGGGAACAGTCTCTCCAATGTACTGGAAGTGACACTCGAGGTACCTGTCTTCCTAGAGAGGGCATCGACCAAGGTGTTCTGACTTCCAGGGATGTAGGTGATGCGGAAATCATATTGGGAAAAAAGTGTGCCCATCGGGCTTGACAGGAATTGATACAGTCCATGGACTGTAGAACTTGCAAATGTTTGTAATCCGTTGTGATGATGAAAGGAAGACTAGTCCCCTGCAACAGGTGTCTCCATACCTCACACGCCTTCTTCATGGCTAGTAACTCTCTTTCAATGACAGAATAGTTTTGTTGGCTGGAAGTGAGGGTTTTCGATAATTATGCTACGGGGTGTTCTTCATTATCATGTTCCTGTAGTAGGACAGCTCCTATGGCTGCTGCTGAGGCGTCTGTCTCCAATATGAATCGTTTGCTCTGATCTGGCTGACGTAATATAGGAGCACTATAAAATAGTTTCTTCAAACGTTGAAAACTGTCTTCCGCCTGAGAGGTCCAAGTAAATGGCATAGAGGATTTCTTGAGTAGGTTTGTAATTGGCAGGACAATGTCGGAAAAGCCAGATATAAAATGTCTGTGGAGGTTCGCCATGCCCAGAAATCTTTGAACCTCTTTAACAGAAGTAGGAGCTTGCCATTGAAGAATGGCTTCTACCTTTCTTTGATCCATCTGAATGCCTTGAGGCGAAAGGATAAAGCCTAAATAAGGTACTGAAGTAGCTCCAAAGATGCACTTCTCTCTCTTTACCAGAAGGTGATGTGCTTTCAGACGTTTCAATACTTCTGTAAGATGCCCCAGGTGTTCTCGTATATTCAGAGAATAAACCAAAATGTCATCAGGGTATATGACAACGGATACAAACAGAAGGTCTGAAAATATTCAATCCATAAATCTCTGGAATATGGCAGGTGCGTTCACAAGTCCAAAAGGCATTATGTGATATTCATATAGACCAAAGGGAGTCCGGAATGCGGTTTTCCATTCGTCTCCGGAGCGTATTCTGAGGAGATGATAGGCACTGTGTAAATCCAGCTTGGTGAATACGGAGGCACTCTGGACGGGTTCTAAAATGTCGGGATAAGTGGCTGTGAGGATGGGGGTATGGGAGCCGGGGAAGGGGTGCCGGAGCGGGCCTGCTGCCAGACGACCGAACAGCGGAGCCTACTGCTCTGCAGTCGGCGCATTCCTTGCACAGGGGGGGGAAGCCGCCACAGGCCGTGCTGACAGGGAGCGCCGGGGAGGAGTCCCTGACGGCAGGTGCGCCTTGCTGGCATTCCATGGCAGAGTCGCCACCACGGCCCACGCTGACAGGGAGCGCCGGGGAGGAGGCCAGCGTTCCACGGAGAAGCCGCATATGCCATCACAGCGCCGGGCCCTCCCACAGAGGCTCGGGTCGCTGGAGCTACGGCCGTGCGTTCCGGGGACAAAGCCTGTCCCAACAGCCTCCGACGTCGAGCGGCGGCAGGGCTTGGGAAGCCAAGAGCCATGCTCATGCCGACCGCTCGGCATCGGAGGAAAGCAACACAATGAGGAAAGCAAGTGGGGGCAAGACAGAACCCGAACCCCCTCCTTACCTGGCGAAGTTACAGACGCAGAGCCTCAGGCAAGGCAGACCTCTGCTGGAGCACCATGTTGGGGGGGCGGGGCCTGTGAGGAAAACGTGTATCAGGCACGTTCCAGGGGCTGTAGCAACCAGGGAGGGGCTGAGGGCAGGGAAGAGGAGCAGGAACCTGGCCACCAAGGGAAAGGAGGAGGAAGGGAGAGGGCAGCTCTACCTGTAGAGGAGGAGTACCTAGAGACTCTACCAATCAGAAGGTGGGTGAGGGAAAGTGTCCCTGATTGGCTCTTTTTCCCTCCTAGCACCGGGTATAAAGGGGACTGGTCTAACAGCAGTAGTGTTGCTTTTTGCAGGGAGAAGGAGAGGAGAGTGAGAGCAACTGGTGGGCCTATCCGGGTCCGAGAGTATAGGAGACACCTCAAAGGGAGAGCAAGTCCTGGATCTTTTTCCCACCGTGAAGTAACTGTGGGACAACCTGGTCTCCAAATATCGTGGTTAAGACAAAACAATTAACCAGTGTGTAATAAAGGTCTATCAACATCAACCTTGGCTACTGTCCTGATTCTCACAGTGGCATAGGATACCTGTCCTTTTCGGTTACTTTGTTGAGCCCTCTGTAGTCTATGCATGTTCAAAGATCTGTGGAGTCTCGTTTGGGTATAAAAAACAAAGGAGCACGCACAGGGGATTTTGAAGGCCTAATGAGGTTGTTGTGTAGATTCTCATCAAGGTATCTTCGTAGCGTCTCTTTTTCCATTTTAGACAATGCGAACATTCTGCCAAAGGGTACTAAGGCGTTTGGCACCAGATCTATGCCACAATCCTCTGGTCTATTAGGAGGTAATTCCAAAGGAGAATTTTCAGCAAACAATGCACTGTATTCTTCTAACACCTGAGCAAGAGAATGGATACCGATAGTTGCAAAAAGAACACTGGGAATGGTTCTTACATTTTGGTAGTGTAATCCCTGAAAACAGTTTGTATGGCAATAGGTTGAGCTGAAATTCAAGCAGTTGGTCTTCCAGTCTACGCTAGGATTGTGTTGACGTAACCAGGTGATTCCTAATACCAGTGGAAAGTGTGCAGCACGGATGATATCAAAGGTGATGACCTCTGAATGTTGGTGTATGGTGAGCGACAATGGTTCGGTGGTCTGAAGAATCGGCACAGAGCTTAAAAGCTTTCCGTCCACGCACTCTACCTTTTGCCCCTGCTTGCGGTCAATACGCGTAGCTCCAACCTTGTCCACCCAGAGTGTGTCAGCGAAATTCCCTGCGGCTCCGCAGTCAAGCAATGCCAGGGTCTCATCTTGATTGCCGTTCACAGTAACTTTGACTGTCATTACCATGAGGCGAGACTCCTCTGAAGTGGACATTGACACATAGGGACTACTAGATGGCCCTCGATAGCCCATCCCTTCTAGGATCGAGGGTTTGCGTTTTCCAACGGTTTGTTGGGCAATTCAGTGCAGGTACATACTGAGTGTTTGTCGGATCCACAATAAGCACATAATCCTTGGTCTCTCCTTCTCTTTCTTTCTTCAGGAGTTAGAGAACGATGAGTATCTCCAATCTGCATAGGTTCTTCGAATCGCTTGATAGTTGGTGAGGGAGGAGAAGGAGTCTGTGTGTATTGCTCTCCCCAAAGTGCACGGAACAACCATAAATCACCAATGCAATTACAGAGCAAATACTTTGAACGTAGACAGACGCAATAACTCACAGCCACGCATTCTTAGAAGATAATCAGCTCTTATACGGTTATTTATTCAAAGCTTAGAAGTACATAGAAATAACTCACAAAAATAATATGGGCATAAATCACAGAAGTAAAGAATT
Source organism: Ambystoma mexicanum (assembly GCF_040938575.1). NCBI lineage: Eukaryota > Metazoa > Chordata > Amphibia > Caudata > Ambystomatidae > Ambystoma > Ambystoma mexicanum. The sequence continues at coordinate 729,043,513 of NC_090937.1, read as the reverse complement.
CAAAAGGAAATACATCACTGTGAGCGTAACAGGATTCCTCATCTCGCCCAGAAGCGGCTGGAAGACCCCAGGAACAGCCAGGCCGAGAGCACCACAGCTCACAGGAGGGCCGGACGTAAGCGTCCTTCTCTGGCTGAAGTCTCACCTGACCACCTCCGGGCTTCCGCATATATACACACTCCACAAAGGGGAGTTAATTCTCGAACCTTCTGGAAATTGCACTTGCGCAGTTGAGGAGCAGCCGTTGGTTGCCAGCTGGGTCAATCGAGAGCTACCCCCAAGAAGTGCAGTGCCTCCCTTCTCTAAAAACATGCTCCACGGAGAACAGTAGCAAACCATAACAAAGTTAGCTTTCCCAGCAGAAATGTCCTTGACCGCACCCCAGGTTTGGAAAGCATGTTTTTCTCAGCACCGTGAATCTAACACTCAGCAAAATGTGTGCAGCTTTTCACTGTGGCATGAAGTAAATATCCATCATGGCTCCGAGCGCTCCCAGAAAGCATTGCGCACCAGCGCCATTTTAGTTCAAGCATAACAATTCCACCCTTGGATATTTACCTTCCATAGCCCGGTGGCACAGGAACCGGTCTCTGAAACCTACGAAATGTTAAAACTAAATTGGGAATACATTGAATGCAACAACAACAAGCAATTATGATAGACAGTATAATGAAAATGCAAGCAAAAGCGTAACATAGTTACCCCCAATATCAGGTATCCATGAAAATAACCAATCCCACCAATTTCCAGTACGATTTTGAGACATTTGAGAAATAAGATCCCTCAAACCTCGAATATGACTTTCAATAGATTGTGAATGGTCACTTAAATTGAATCAACACATACCTTCAAATGCGTTACACCCTAAAGTATGTTTTAGCAATAGATAATCAACAGCAGCTCTGTTCTGCAAAGTTGCTTTTCTAATAACTTGACTATGAAGGAGTAATTCTTCTAATGCCTGCGAAGTATGATTAAGGCTTTTGACTACTAAACATGCTAATTTCATCAAAGATTTGTAACCTCCAGCAGCTAAACCCCAAACTCCCACTAATGAAAGGGTTAATGCTAGAACCTCAGCTTCTGATAACAAGTGTACATGTGAATCACAGTCAGGAGATAGACCTACAGATTTGAAAGTTGACCTTTTACCTCGAGTTATCGCTGGGTGTAAAGGAAACATCATTAGTTCTAATCGAGTTAAAGCACGTGGACCTGCAGAAATGTTAGCTGGAATATAAGTATATGTGATGTTACCACATGAAAAGAGCCATCCTGTTGGAGGTTTCACATGATTCAAATGACTGGCAGTTATCACTGTATGATTACAATGGGGAAAATTCGCGCTAATACCGCCGGCGGATTTCCCGCCGGCGGTAATAGCGCAAATTTTCGGAGGGTTTTCCCCCAGCTCAGAGCTGGGGAGAAATCCACCGAAGTCCTGCTTTGGCGGACCCTTAAATCCGGTGGTAATAGCGCTACCGCCGGATTTAAGGGTTACCGCCGAAGTCGTGATGAGGCCCATAGTGTTATTTACACTGGTGCATTTGCGTGGCACTCGTGAACATAGTCGTCTCTCAAACATTGTATGATTGTGCTGATTGGTCAACTCTATTTGGCGGCATTTGCCAATTTCTTGTGCATTGTATGTCATAATGTAACATACATCACCTTGGGTTATATTATAAATTTCTCCATTTACGGTCAGTCTCTTGGCAGAATCTACAGTATTCGTAGACTGAAAAAGATTGCCTAATATCTGAGTCTTGAACTAAAGAATCATTGTGTGTGACACCGAAGATATGCTTTAAAACTGGAACAGGCGTCGGCACCACTACTAAACACATAGTCAATAAAGCTTCAGCATTGGGCACATCAGTAAGACAAAGGTGTGATGTGTTCAGTACTTGCTGTGCCAGATATATCCACATATTCTCCGCTTGAGTGATCATAGGAGAATGTTTTCGCCTTCCTGAAAACGCATCTTGCACGACTGGCATCAAGGTTGTTTTCACTTGCTCGTGATTTGTTTGCCGCATTTCACGAATCCATGTCTTCGGTCTGGCTGGCTTTTCGGCACTGGCATAAGGCTGCTTGGGGACAACATTATTCATCACTATCAGTATCCCCTTGATTACTGGCACAGATGTGACATTTTTCGTTGGTAGCAGCAGACTGTTTAACTCTCCCAAATGGAGTCCATTTAGTGCCACAATTACACCAACCAGACACAGGATCTACAAGGCAAACCCAGAAAAGAGATATCAGTGTTGCACATCACTCTCTCAGGCAACATTTGACTCTGGGTACATATTGCCATTTCTTTCTACCAGGCTCCATAACAAAAACTACTTGATCTTTGCCTGATGCAATGACATCTGCGGGCACTGGTGGGCCACTAGGCTTTTCCACCCACACCTTTGCACCCGGTACCATACTGTCTGAAGAGCCAAAACCGCGGTCCCCATGGGTAGTTAACAATGTAGGAGGCTCCCCCTTCTTAATCATGGACAACTTAATGGGAATGACTATCAATTGGGCCACTCGATCACCCTTGTGGATTGATAACAATTGATCCCCACTATTCATTAGGATGACTTTAATCTCGCCTTGGTAATCAGCATCAATTACCCCTCCCAACACTTGAACTCCCTTCAATGCTAGGCCAGGTCTAGGAGCAATCCATCCCATATGCTCTGGGGGAATCTGTACTCCAATCCCTGTTTCAATTACAACTATTCCTCTTGGGTCTAATCTGATTTCTTCATGGGAATGCAGGTCTACCCCTGCTGACTCTGGAGTTGCTCTATAGGGAGCTAAAGAACCTGGAGTAATTTCCCAGTACAATTGTCAGGATCCATCCATGGAAGCTATGGCAGAAATAGAAGATTTCGCCGCGGAGAACCTTCTGCTAGCGGGCCAGTCCTCATCCAACATGGCAGCCTTCATTATTTAAGCAAGCCACGCCCACTTCCCGGCGCGTTGTATCTGTGTTATTTTCTTCGTGATACCAGCGCTCGGCTAAACTCCGTTTAGCCTCCTCCAGTGCCTTCTGCAGTACTCTCTCACCTGCTTGCCCTTGCTCTTCGCTTGGCTTTGCTTCTAACCCCTTTTCCCTTTCACGGCACTCGTCCGTTTCACTCTCTCAATCTTTTCTTTTCTTACGGCGTCTTGCCACTCATACTAGCGGCCTGCCGCCATTCTCGCGTATCTACGTGTTCCTCCCTGTGCCTTTCGTGGATCTAGCCGTGTCTGGTAAGTGGGGACTTTACAGCTTTCCTTTCTATCCCTACCTTTTCTTCTGGGTTCGGAGCGTTTCCCCGTTCCGGGGTTACCCCTCTTCTCATTCCTCTCGAATCTCTCCTCATTTTCTGCTTACCTTGCGTCCAGTCTATTTCCTACGGATCAGATCCTGCCTCCTTTCCTCAAGCCGTATCTATATTGGTGGACGAACTGACTTACCTTATCCACTGTTTCCTGGTTCACTACGGATCACGAACAGCCACATCCACCATTGGAGAGCCTAATATTCGTCACGATCTCCAGAAGACTACACAGGGTTTTTTACCGTCCATCGGTCTTTTTCCTGTTGCGGGACCTTGGCTCCTCGGGGCCCCCCAAGACAGGTCCCACTTCCTGTCGAGGTGGCCTCCGAGGGAGCCAGGTCCTACTTGCACGACAGGAAGTCCAGAGACAAGCCCGCAAAGGAAGACACCAGGACTCCCCGAAGGCCTTCCAAGCACTCCAAGGACAAACAAGAGGAAGCCACAGGTGAGGAGAAGGGTGGTGAGGTTCAACAGTCTGACAGTATACAACGCCCAAACAGACACATGGCTTCCCTTGAGCAGTATCAAGAGCTGGTGACAGCGTTACAGGGGCTAACCCTAGAAGTCCAATCCCTGAAAACCGAAAATGCAGCCCTGCGGCAACAAGTGGTCCTACATAGGGACACTCAAGGAGACCTACCACCCATGCCTTTATCTTCTGGAAAATATGACGGCTACCCGGGTGGACTAAAGGAGTATTTGGACGCCTGCCACGTATATTTCACCTTTCGCCCTCACGCCTTTGTAACTGCCAGATCCAAGGTGGGGTTCCTTATAGCCAATCTCACAGGGAATGCCTTGGCTTGGGCCACCCCGTTGGTGACAAGAAACGATCCAGCACTGGCTAATTATGACTTATTTGTTGACCTTTTCAAGGGCAGATTCGATCGACCTGAGGTCCTGAACACCTCTTTTGAAGCAATTCTAGACGTCAAACAGGGAAGCACAGATGTACAGACCTACATATCTCGCTTCCTAAGACTAGCGGTGAAGACCGACTGGCCAGAATCTGCCAAACAGACAATATTTTGGTGGGGACTTCAGGATGAGTTGAAAGATGAGTTAGCCAGCGTTGCTCGACCTTCGTCATTTCAGGATCTCATGTCTCTCACTCTACAGTTAGAGTACCATCTCAACGAACGTCGCCAGGAAAGGAGAAGATCTCGTCCCAGTCAACCCTCATCCAGCCCGACTCCTCACCCTACCATGGAACCGTCCACCCAAGAGGAACCTATGCAGATTGGAGCAGCCCGAGGCCCTCTCACGCCTGCGGAACGCAAAAGACGCAGGGATTCCGGTCTCTGCATGTATTGCGGCTCTTCAAAACACCTCCTCAGAGATTGCCCTGAAGTTCCTCCAAGAAGGAAGGAAAACTTCCACCCTCGGTCCTTTGCAAGGGAGGTCTCGGGGAACAAGACACATTCCTTGCAACCTTACCAGACCAACAGAACTAAAAGAAGATAACAGCTTGATGGTGTTTCGAGTCAAACTTTGGACAACCGGAACCTCATGTGTAGAGGTATTTGCCATGTTGGATTGCGGTGCCGCAGGGAATTTTATGGATGAAGGATGGGCTCGAGAGCAACAGATCCCCTTTAGGCAGAAGGAAAGGCCCATTCCAGTTGAAGGAGTAGATGGTAACCCCCTGTCCTCAGGCCCAATCCAATCTGAGACGTTACCCTTACGTTTGGATCTGGGAGAGCATCAGGAACTACTGGTATTCGACCTCATAAGAGCAGCCCACTTTCCCTTGGTGATAGGGATACCCTGGCTAAGATAAACTGGTCTACCAACTGCGTGCGTTTTGATTCTCCCTACTGTGAACAACATTGCCGATCGACCCATCAAGTTAAAGAAGACAAGGACAAGGGAACCCCCCTCCTCAAGGTGGTCACGTCGGTTCCCCGTCAGTACCAAGAATATGCCGATGTCTTTGAGGACACTACACCCAAACTCCTGCCTCCTCATCGGCCAGAGGACTGTGCCATAGAACTGACCCCAGAGTACGCTGTTCCATTTGGCAGGATTTTTCCTCTATCTGTTTCTGAAAGACAGGCCTTAAGAAGATATCTGGATAACAACCTGCAGAACGGTCTTGTACAGGAATCAAGGTCTTCAGGGGGGGCTTCTCTGTTTTTCATTCCGAAAAAGGACACCACCGAGCTACGTCCTTGTATAGACTACAGAGGGTTCAATCGGATCACTGTCCACGATCGCTACCCTATGCCACTCATAAGGGACATCCTAGAAGCCGTCAGAGGGGCTTCTTACTTCACTAAATTGGACCTTAGAGGGGCCTACCATCTCCTCAGGGTGAGGAGGGGAGACGAGTGGAAGACTGCATTTTGGACCCCCTTCGGCTTGTACGAATACAGGGTTATGCCCTTCGGCCTGGTAAACGCCCCTGCGGTCTTTCAGAGGTTCATTGACAAAATCTTCTCAGACATGTTGTTTGTTTCAGTGGTCGTTTACCTAGACGACATATTGATCTATTCTCAAGAGCTACAGGACCATCGTGAACAAGTCAAAAGAGTATTACATCGACTCCGAGCAAATCATCTCCTGGTAAAACCAGAAAAATGCCAATTCGAAGTGACCTCAGTCTCTTATCCAGGTTATGTCCTCTCGAAGGAAGGGATCAGGATGGAACCAGGAAAGATAAAGGCTATTCTGGACTGGAAGGAGCCAAGAAGCGTTAAAGAGGTCCAGTCTTTCCTAGGTCTGGCTAATTTCTATAGCCAGTTCATCCCCAACTTCTCTAACTTGATGTTACCCATCACAGGTCTCCTTAAGAAAGGGGTTCAGTACTCCTTTGGTCCGGAACAAAAAAGAGCCTTCTTACAGCTCAAGGTGCTGTTTACTTCCGCTCCCATATTGGTGCAGCCGGATCAAGCAAAGCCATTCATAATGGAAACGGATGCCTCGGGGGGAGGAGTGGGAGCCATACTTTTGCAAGAAGCAGAAGACGGTCTCACGCATCCTGTCGCGTATTATTCCAAAACCCTGACCTAAAGCGAACGGAATTACTCCGTTCTAGAAATAGAACTACTGGCCATCAAATTGGCATGTCAAGAGTGGAGACACTTGTTACAAGGAACAGCGCACCCATTTCAGGTACGAACGGATCACCGTAACCTCAGAGTGTTACAGCAGATGGAGTGTACTAACGCCCGACATGCCAGATGGGCATACTTCTTCTCTCAATATGATTTTCACATCTCTTATTTACCAGGATGAGAGAACAGAATGGCAGATGCCCTCTCCAGAAGTCAAGGAGATGAAGACAACCATAATCGAGATCACGATCTCTTGTTTCCCAACCTTAAGGTCATGGCAGGTGTCTCTCTCTTTTTGCAAGAACTTACCACCCAATACGGTTCGCTATTAACCATGCCACCCACAGTCAATCTGGCCAATGATGGTTTGTACTACCACGGTACTGGGTTGTTTCTTCCATCAAAAGGACTTCAGGAACAGATCCTCTCCTGGTGTCATGATGCCCCCCTCGCTGGACACCCCGGTATCAAGAAGACGCAGGATCTCATAAGCCGAAGATTCTGGTGGCCAGAACTCCACAAGGACGTAAAGAGATACGTTTCAGTCTGTCCGATTTGTGCCACCAACAAATACCAAACAGGCAAACCATTGGGTAAACTACAGCAACCCATCCTACCCACCCAGCCTTGGGAACACGTGTCAACAGATTTCATTGTTGATCTACCGAAATCAGAGGGAATGACCGCAATCATGGTAACCATTGATTCACACAGTAAACAGGCCCATTTCTCTGCATTAGAAGGACTTCCATCAGCTCCAAAAATGGCTTCTGTCTTCCTCCGGGATATAGTACGCTTGCATGGACTGGATGGATCCTGACAGTATAACCCTTCTCTCTCCGAAAACCCCCTGGTTTTCCCGGGTATCTTAGGTGGAATTCTCTCAGTAACCTTGGGGCATGCAGATGGTGTCTGGGTTCCCAGGTTCTTTCTTCAGTGGAGAAACCCTTCCAGTGGACGAGATACTGTAGACTGCCCTGACGATACCGGGAATCCACCAGGTATTCCACCTCATACTCCTGTAGTTCTACTGTGGTCGGAGTCTTGGTCTTCCGGAGCTTCCGTGGAGAAGGTATCCTCCTTATACTCTTTTAGCAGTGAGGTGTGAAAAACTGGGTGAACTCTCTGGAGGTCCTTAGGCAGGCGGATTTCATAGGCCACTGGATTTATTTGTTTTATGATAGGGTAAGGACCCAGATATCGTGGTGCAGAGAGAAGGGTTATACTGTCAGGATCCATCCATGGAAGCTATGGCAGAAATGGAAGATTTTGCCGCGGAGAACCTTCTGCTAGCGGGCCAGTCCTCATCCAACATGGCAGCCTTCATTATTTAAGCAAGCCACGCACACCTCCCGGCGCGTTGTAGCTGTGTTATTCTCTTCGTGAGACCAGCGCTCGGCTAAATTCTGTTTAGCCTCCTCCAGTGCCTTCTGCAGTACTCTCTCACCCCCTTGCCCTTGCTCTTCGCTTGGCTTTGCTTCCAACCCCTTTTCCCTTTCACGGCGCTCGTCCGTTTCACTCTCTCAATCTTTTCTTTTCTTACGGCGTCTTGCCACTCATACTAGCGGCCTGCCGCCATTCCCGCGTATCTATGCGTTCCTCCCTGTGCCTTTCGTAGATCTAGCCATGTCTGGTAAGTGGGGACTTTACAACTTTCCTTTCTATCCCTACCTTTTCTTCTGGGTTCGGAGCGTTTCCCCGTTCCGGGGTTACCCCTCTTTTCATGCCTCTCGAATCTCTCCTCATTTTCTGCTTACCTTGCGTCCAGTCTATTTCCCACGGATCGGATCCTGCCTCCTTTCCTCAAGCCGTATCCATATTGATGGACGAACTGACTTACCTTATCCACTGTTTCCTGGTTCACTCTGGATCACGAACAGCCACATCCACCATTGGAGAGCCTAATATTCGTCACGATCTCCGGAAGACTACACAGGGTTTTTTACCGTCCATCGGTCTTTTCCCTGTTGCGGGACCTGGGCTCCTCGGGGCCCCCCAAGACAGGTCCCACTTCCTGTCGAGGTGGCCTCCGAGGGAGCCAGGCCCTACTTGCACGACAGGAAGTCCAGAGACAAGCCCGCAAAGGAAGACACCAGGACTCCCCGAAGGCCTTCCAAGCACTCCAAGGACAAACAAGAGGAAGCCACAGGTGAGGAGAAGGGTGGTGAGGTTCAACAGTCTGACAAAAATAGTGTTTCTCTAACTGAATTGGGTTGAACCTGTAAAGTAGGAGTCATTAATCGCATCAAAGGAGTTTCATGTTCATACACAGGCCTATTCTTTAATACTTGCACCACATCAAACACACGATCACGCCAGCCTGCCAAACTGCCGTCTCCAGATTTGCACAACTGTTCTTTCAATAACCCATTCATTCGTTCAATTAACCCTGAAGCAGCTGGGTAATATGGAACGTGGTACAACCACTCCATGCCCTTTTCCTGACAAAACTCCTGGATTCATTTGCCTTTGAAATGTGACCCATTGTCACTTTGAATCTGCAAAGGCACTCCATAATGTAGTATGATCTGATCTAACAACCTGATGGTGTTCAGTTGGGTTGCACGTTTGCACGGCAAAACCATCAAATATCCTGAGTATGTATCCACGATAGTGCATGCATACTGACAACCTCTACTGATTGGCATGGGACCGATATAATCAATCTGCCAAATTTGACCTGGTAATTTTCCTCTTCTCAATGTGCCTCGAACAATTTGAGGGATAGGTCTATGCAACACGGGACACTGCAAAATGATTGTTTTCACTACTTCTAAAGGAAGACTGATTCCTCGAGCTTGTGCCCACCTGATAGTAGCCTTTTCTCCAAGGTGCCCACATTTCTGATGGGCCCATTTGGCCAAACCCTCCAAATCGTCTTTCTGAGCCTCTGCATCCACAGATGAAATCTTGGTGTGTTCGTCTGCAACAGAATTAAACCAACGTTCTAATGAGTCTGTGGCACAATGCGCGTCCACATGATATACAGTGACTTCACTTTGTAATAACATTTCCGCAATATCTTGTCACAGTTCTTTTCCCCACAACTCTTTTGAATGTATCTTCCACCCATTCTTTTGCCAAGTTGGCAACCACACTGCCAATCCATTCGCCACTGACCATGAATCTGTGTACACATAACATTGACCAGGGGTCTCTTGTTTCAATGCTTGGTAAACTGCGTAAAGTTCAGCAAACTGACTGCTCTTCCCTTTCCCTGTCGTTGTCAACATCTTTTTTGTTTTGGGATTGTACAACACTGCTTTCCAGTATCGCTCAGTTCCCACATATCGAGCTGAACCATCCGTGAACCATGCATGCTCTGTTTGCTCCACGGTCAAATCGCTGTAAGGTACTCCCCATTTCACGGGAGACTCACGTTTTTCAGGCACTTCCGGTGGTATGTAATCTGAGGGCGGTATGTTGGATACTTGCTCATGTAGTTTTGCCACTCCCCCCTTTCCTGATTTGGCTCTGTCTTGAATGTACCATTTTCACTTAATTATGCTGGCTTCTTGAGCATGTCCTATTCTATGCGTTTTAGGAGCGCTCAGTACCCATTGCATGATTGGTATTTCTGGTCTCATGTATACATCATGGCCCACCGTCATCTGCTCGGTATCAACAAGAGCCCAATAACACGCCAGCAATTGCTTCTCTAACGGAGTGTATGAGTTCCCAGCGTCGGGCAACTTACGACTCCAAAACCCTAATGGCACACGTTTCCTGTCTTGTTTCTGCCACACGCTCCAGTTAGCATAATTGTCTTGTACAGACACATTTAATTCCACTTCGCCTTCCTTCAAGGGCCATAAATCAAGCACCTGCTGCACGGTGTCTTTCGCCATCTCAAAGGCTTTCTGCTGCTCCTCCCCCCACTGAAACTCATATTTCTTTCGTGTCACCTTGTAGAGGGGGGCCAATATCTGCCCTAAATGAGGAATGTGCTGTCTCCAAAACCCAAACAGTCCTATAAACTGCTGAGCTTGCTTTTTGTTCATTGGAGTGGTGAATTCAAGTATTTTCTGTCGGGCTTTTGGCACCATTTCTCGATGCCCATGATGCCACTGAATCCCTAGTAATATCACCGTTTCAGCTGGACCTTGAATTTTACTCAGATTAATCTCCCACCCTTCCTTCTTCAATCCTTCTATAATGACATCTAACTGGCTTTGCACACTGTGCTCATCCTTGCCCTGGATCAAAATATCATCAATGTAATGAGAGATTTGTATGTCAGGTTTACACGTTGTCTAAGTGCTCTGCCACCAGCCGGTGACAGATAGTCGGGCTGCGTATGTACCCCATAGGTAACCTTGTGAAAGTGTACTGACGTCCACTCCACGAAAATGCAAATTGTTCTTGACACTCTTCAGCAATTGGCATGGAGAAAAATGCATTAGCTAAATCGATCACTGCATACCAAGTACCCTCAAACTTTTGGACATTTTCAATCAAGGTAATGGCATCTGGGACTGCGGGCACTAACGGAGGAGTGTGTTTATTCAACTCCCTGTAATCCACCGTCATCCTCCACGACCCATCTCCCTTTTTAATAGGCCAGAGAGGATTGTTCCATGAGGTGGTAATAGGGCGTAATACACCCGCTTCCACGTACTCTTTGATGGTGTCTGAAATGTCCTTGTGTCCCCCAGGAATGCGGTATTGTTTCATTGCTACCCGCTTCGTTGCCACTGGCACTTGCACTAGGGGCATCTTCAATTTGCCTACGGTAATGGGTGTACAGATGAATGCACTCACCCAAAACTGGTACGTTTTACTGCCAAGTCCCAAGGTTAACCCTTCCAAAATGTCAAAGCCAATTATATATTCAGGTATCGGGACAATCAACACTTGGTATTTCTGCCTATTCAAATTGCCTATTTTCATCCCCACTTTCGTTTGTACTGCGGGGTCTCCTTTCCCCCTAGACCTGTAAAAGTAAACAGTTTGCCTTTAAATCGTGTTGGATTGCCATGAATCAAAGAGGCCTCCGTCCCGGTGTCTATCAATGCTCGCACCCCTTGTGTATTTCCTGGCCCCCAAAAAATCTTAACATCAACATGAGGGTGCCTATCAACTTTTATGCGGGCAGACGCTGCCCGAGCTTGGCTAAAGCCCTAGTCAAATTTTGAATGAGTGTGACTCGACTCCGCCTCTAGCATCGAACTCACCACCTTTCTCAAATCAGCGTATGTTGGCTGGTACAGGGAAGATGTCCCCATAGACCCTTCATCTGGTTCTTCCGCAGGGGGGAGCAGAAGGTGAGGTGTCCCCCTGTGGCGTGGTGACTACTTGTTTCTTAACCTATTTATAGCGCTCTTTGGCTGCAAGTCCTCGTTTTTTGTATAATTCATACATTACTCTGGTTTCAATGCCATCAATTTCTTCGTGTGGCACCCCATCTTTTAACAAAGCCAAAAACATGTCTTTTCTGGACACTCGGGAGTCTCTACTATCTACAGGCCGCCTGCCTTCGGTTCTTCTCTCACTACGCCCCTCTCTCTCCCGTGGCTTGTTATCACTCTTATCCCACTCCCCCAAATCTGCAAGTTGCTGAATGGCATCTGCTACCTCATCAGTAGCCTTGCCCGTCATACCTACGAGCAAAGTTATAATGACACTTTTGTATGCGGGTGGCGCAGTTCTAATCACCATGTTTTGAGTTGAAACTGAGAGCAGCACGGCTCCCATGTGATCAGGAGCATCTATGTGAATAGCCTCTTTCATAGCATGCTCTCTGACTTTTTGAATTGCCTCTCTCAACGTATACCACTTCGTTTCTTTACTAGGTCGATCTGTGGTAATAGGGTATTTACGGTTACATGCTTGAGCTACCAGGTGCAACAAAGACACCTGCGTATCTTGACCATTTGCATCAGGGGGCGGTCCTGCTCTTAAGACCTCCTGTACATTGGTGTCAATTGACAGGGGTAAAAAACGCGGTGAATCCGTAGAATCTACCATCAACCCTGCAGCACCCCCATCTAGTAATCTCACCATCCATGTCAATAAAGCTTCCCCTGATTTTTGCCTCAAACGGGTAATAATTTCCCCAACCTCCTGTTGTGTGTAATCCTCCAGCGTGGTTAAAGCCACCATTCCGCCAGCAGGATTCTGCGGGTGGGGTCCGGCTCGCCGTCTTCTAACGGGCTTAGCCGCCACTGTTTTCTGTTTCACTTCCATTTTGGGGTCAGACTCATCTGCGGAACTACTTTCTAGACTGGTCGAATCAAAAATATCACCATCCCACTTATCCAGATCCCAGTCTACGCCAGCGGTAGCTATTACAGTTGCCACCTTTCTTTTGTTGACCCCTCCCCGTCTTTTCCTATACTTATACCGGGCTACTCTGACTGCTGCCCTCTCGGCCACCGCCTGATATGTTTCGGCCTTATCTTTAAACAGTTTCATTTGAATCTGCTGCATTAATGCAGTCTGCCGTTCTACAGCCAGCTCTCTCTCTAATCGCAAAACCTCATTTTTCATTTCCACCTTCATTTGATGTATTTTCCTATAAGCATGCAAAAGAACCCAACCTCGCCTACCTAATGCCACACATTATTTGCCATGTTCTACTGGAATTTGTTGCAAGCATGCCATTATATCAGCCGGATCGGCATCTCCCAATCCTTGATCCCATGTTTCACTTAGACCTGCACCACATGCTCACGCCTGAGCCAACTTATCATATGGACTCTTACTCCATCCTAGAATAACAACATCAGAACAGTCACCGCCAGCGGTAACGCTCTTCTTCCTGAACAAGCTACTCATTATCGCAAACAAAATAAAACCTCGTTGAATCTATATATTTTCTTCTCCACGCTACAATCACTCCCACAGGCACTCACACACTGGCAAAAGGGGAAAAAAAACTTCACTATTCAAAAACTTCACTTACAAGACAACCAAATCCTATCTACGTTTCAACAGATTCTTGAATACTCGGAACAACTCATCACAAGTATCCTGTTTGTGACGCCAAAAATGTATTGCTCTCCCCAAAGTGCACGGAACAAACATAAATCACCAATGCAATTACAGAGCAAATACTTTGAACGTAGACAGACGCAATAACTCACAGCCACGCACTCTTAGAAGATAATCAGCTCTTATACAGCAATTTATTCAAAGCTTAGAGGTTCATAGAAATAACTCACAAAAATAATATGGACATAAATCACAGAAGTAAAGAATTCAAAAGGAAATACATCACCGTGAGCGTAACAGGATTCCTCATCTCGCCCAGAAGCGGCTGGAAGACCCCGGGAACAGCCAGGCCGAGAGCACCACAGCTCACAGGAGGGCCGGACGTAAGCGTCCTTCTCCGGCTGAAGTCTCACCTGACCACCTCCGGGCTTCGGCATATATACACACTCCACAAAGGGGAGTTAATTCTCGAACCTTCTGGAAATTGCACTTGCGCAGTTGAGGAGCAGCCGTTGGTTGCCAGCTGGGTCAATCGAGAGCTACCCCCAAGAAGCGCAGTGCCTCCCTGCTCTAAAAACATGCTCCACGGAGAACAGTAGCAAACCATAACAAAGTTAGCTTTCCCAGCAGAAATGTCCTTGACCGCATACCAGGTTTAGAAAGCATGTTTTTCTCAGCACCGTGAATCTAACACTCAGCAAAATGTGTGCAGCTTTTCACTGCGGCATGAAGTAAATATCCATCATTGCTCCGAGCGCTCCTAGAATGCATTGCGCACCAGCGCCATTTTAGTTCAAGCATAACACTGTGGGAAAGAGGTACGTGTTTTACGTTTCTCGTGTTGTCTCTCTTGCATCCTAAACTCTATTTGGAGTGCGGCAGTCATCAATTCTGGTAAGGTAGCCAGTTGTGGAAAGTGTGCCAGCTCATCTTTTAGTTCTTCTCGGAGCCCATGACGGAACAAAATGTATTGAGATTGTTCAGACCATCCGGTCTCCATAGCTAATCTCTTAAACAATGAGATGTATGTCAGCACGTCAGACTGCCCTTGCCGGACATCTAGCAACTCTTCCACTGCTGCCATAGTTAGTTCGAGTCTCTCAAAAGTGCGCTTTAGGAGATCCACGAATGCGCCATAATCTTGGAGTACAGGATCTGTTTTTGTAACCAAAGAGGTGGCCCAAGCTAGGGCATTACCAGACATGTTAGAGATAAGAAACCCCACTTTAGCATGATCCGAGGCATAGGTGCGAGCTCTGAACGTAAAGTACACCCTGCAGACATCTAGGAATTCTTTTAGTTTCTTGGGTGACCCGTCGTATTTGCCCGAGGACAATGTCATTGTGGGCAGATCGGTAGAGGGTGGTTCACGAGCTGCTACCATCTGTTTCAGTAGGTTGTTCTCAGCTTTCATGTTTTGCATTTCCAGTGAGAGGTTCTGGACTGCGGCTACTAACTGCTATATTTGCTCCAGAGTGGCCATTGTTGGGTGTGGACGTTGCAAACTGTCAACCTCCTTGACCTGAATACTTGAAACGTCCCCTTTCCCCTCCTCCTCTTGTGTCTCCTCCTCATCTGAGTTGTCAGAGTCTTCTTCTTCCAGCGGGCTGAGGGATCGGCGTGCTCTGTAATCCTTTTCCTTTTTTGTTTGAAGCTTGGGTCTCACACGGGAGGAAGCCACAATGAAGGCCATTAGAAAGCACCACCCTGTGACCTCTTTCCCGGGAGGGACCAAAACGGGGAAAAAGCCAAATGTGGCGGAAAAAACCCTGTGAATGGATGGACACGGTAGGACTCCTTGTGGAACTTGGGCTCGAGATGAACAACCCAGGTGGTCAGTCAAAAGGTCGAAAACAAAATCTCGAATGTCAATAATCTCGAAACAAAAATCTCGAAAAAAAAAGGTCGAATTTATTATTTATTTATATGTATTTTTGGGGTCAGGTAAGTAAAAAAAAAGTATTGGAAAAAAAATTCAACTTTTTTTTTTTTTCGAGATTTTTTTTTCGATCTTTTCACTATAAACCTACAACCCAATGTGAAGGGAAGGCACTCAAAAATCCGAGGAGAGGCAGGTAAGTAGGAAGGTAGGTATTGAGCAAAATGCAGAATTGAGCAAGCAAGAAGCTCGGGGAAAACCAGAAAGTAGCACCAAGGCAAGGGAAGAGGGAGGAGCCAGGAGAGAGACCAGGAGGACAGAAGGATAAGGGCAACGAACGGACCGAAGAGCGAACGGTGGAGGCAGGAAGAGGGGAAGGGCAATGAGAAAGAAAGTAGAAAAATATGCCACGTGCAAAGGCTAAGCAAAAAAGTAAAGCGAAGCGCAACAGCGGTAGCACGGGAACAGCTGACCGTAGCGGTTGCAACGCGAAGAGTACAAGAATGGGCGTGGTTGAAATAGTGCTACGTACGTCTACACTGAGAAAGGCTAGACCGTTGGATTCACATAAGACCTGAATGTAACGGGAGTCAGGAAGGATCAGGAAGAGTGTAAGCTTACACGGGGCCACATGCGCCAGTTAGAAAGATGGCGCATGACACACATAACCAGCTCCCTATCTCTACTGGCCTATGGTATAATTCACTAGGGTTAGAAACGTACAATATAAATCTGTAGTGGATTCCATGAGATTAAGGTAGCAAGGTACATGGATTATTTAACCTGACAATGCTCACCATAAAAAAACCATTTAGAACAATTTAGCATTTATTTCTTTCAAAAAACGTAATTAAAACCATCAAGGTGGGTCGTGTTACAAAATGTGACCAGTACCCAACACCTCTTCAGTGACTTGAAAGTGCATATACAGTAAAAATACATTGAAAACAATATTACATCAATTGATAATCCTCCAATATAAACATTAAAGTCTTAAAAACACACGTTTTTTTGCAAAATAGACCACAGTTCTTATTATCCACAAAGCTGTGTGGTCATACCTTTACTTGAGTCTAGGTTGTGAGTCCTTATAAGCAATATTCTCTTAATACAACCTAACCGAACACCTATTCTGGTGCTGGTAAAAAACCCAAAATGTTTTGTTCCTCCTTTCTGAATATCAGGTAATTACCATCTGTATATTTACGTCAAACCCCTAGGGCCATTACAGACTACAAGCCCCTGGTACCGATCATGACCGGCTCTTCCTCCAAGCCACTAGCTAGAATCGAGAAGTGGCAGCTCGCTCTACACAAGTATGATGTTGAAATGATGTTTCACCCGGGGGTCACCAATGCTGCAGACTACTTGTCACGCCACTCTAGCCCAGATGTCGAGGGTCCACAAGAGGTGGAAACGGAGGAGTACATAAACAGTCTAGCAGGAGCAATGACCCCAACCCTCATGGCGATCAATGAAATTCGAAAAGGCGTCAGTCGATGACGAGTGCTTCAGGATTCTCCAGGCTGCTGTAACAAGAGGCACGGACCACGGAGGCAAGAATGGCGCTAGAACAGATGTGGAGAATCAGGGGAGAATTGGTTTCTGGAAGATGGCCTGGTACTAAGGGGCATGAAGATGGTGATTGCCGCCAGCCTTGT
This sequence comes from Ambystoma mexicanum, assembly GCF_040938575.1. Classification (NCBI taxonomy): domain Eukaryota; kingdom Metazoa; phylum Chordata; class Amphibia; order Caudata; family Ambystomatidae; genus Ambystoma; species Ambystoma mexicanum. The sequence goes on along the minus strand of NC_090937.1, from coordinate 729,026,658 downwards.
AGGCAAGGTGCTGGAACTGGCACACAAAGGTCATCAGGGTGTTGTGAATACCAAGGCCCAGCTCCGTATGAAGGTGTAGTTTCCAGGCCTAGAAGAGCGGGTGTAAGATTTTGTCTGCAACTCTGTGTGGTGCAAGGCGGCGCTGCCGCACAGACGAGAGCCCCGGATCGAGTCTATGGAGCGGTGCTGTGTGCTATGGGACACGATACACATGGACTTTGGATCGACCTGCAGAGACAACCACTTTGTGGTCCTCGTCGATCAGAGGTCAAGGTACCCTGAGGTAGAGTTTGTAGAACCCACAGCCCTGGAGTACGTAATTCCGGCGTTGGAGAGGGTCTTTGCCACGCATGGACTTCCAGTGTAAATATGATTCGACAAAGGGCCTCCGTTTAAAGGAAGAGGATTCACAGAGTATCTGCGTGGCCATGGTGTTGCCCACCGAAAGATCACGCCACTGTGGGCGAGAGCTGAGAGCAAATGGGGATGCCGATAGTGTAATGAGGACATTGAACAAGGTCTTCCGGATAGCACACGGACAAGGGGAGTGCGTGAAACTCATCCTATACAAGTTTTTGGCGGAGTATCGTGCAACTTCTCATTGCTCCACGGTCGGTGGCCCCCACTGAAGCACTATTTCAACATTGCCCGTGAGGGCTTCTCGACAACCAGACCACATGCCACGCACACCCCGAGTCATCGATGACGCCGCAGTAGCTGAAGGAAGGAGAAGGGCAAACGAGAGGGAGAATGACAGGAGTAATCTGCAGAGCGACAGCCTTGGGATAGGGGATCGGGTACTGGTGAGACGAAGCAATGTGCAAGGAAAATTTTCTGTGCCCCACGGGCCAACTCCCCTTTTGGTGATGGACACAAAAGGATCAATGGCGACAGCATCGGACGGCAACACAGCGCTGACCAGGAATTCCTGTTCCTTCAGGAAGATGGGACAGTCCCCAGAGTTCAGCCCGTAGCGACGCAGAGGATCCAAGTCCGTACAGAGGTGGCCGAGCATTAACAGCAAAAGAGAAGAGATGAGCCAAGAGAGCCTGCCATCCAGCGACGGGGAGATAGCCCAAGCAATCAAGGAGGAGGCTTGACCGTGGCAGAGGAGGAGGACCCGGGAGGGGAAAGGCACTGCCCACCTACCTGCGTGACTTTGAGTGGACTTTCCCTGATGCCAGAGAGCACCCGTTGGTGCAAGTCTTCAGTTGGTACTGTTGAACTTGTGTTTCGAGTTTGATGTGCTAGAGTTACGAATGTTGGTGTAATGCAATAAGTGCCCATTTCTTGTTTGTGTTTTGTTTAAAGAAAAAAAATATATGAAAAGGGAGAAGTGTGGTGTGTCCCTTTAAGATGACTGCAGCCATCAGTCACGTGTGTTCGCCTAATAAAGGCGCCCCCCCCATGCACCAGTTGGAGTGGGGACCCAGTAATACGACAGATCAGTGTCCGTGTATTTTTGTTCCTGGCTCTGGGGCCTGACCTGGTCCAGGCCCCACACCCATCAAAGGCATGCAGTATGATATCAACATTGATGTCTGTGACCAAGTTGATTTTGGCACGTTTTTCAAGATATGGAATTTGTGGACATCCACAGTGTGGTGATGTGTGTGTAGTGTCCCTGCGTGGACCTCCTCACGCTCTCATGCGTCCCTCGGCCCCAAAGTAACAGGCTGACACAGGAGCTGGGGTGCAACACGTCCTACACTTTATTTCTCCAAACATAACTGCCGCGCTGGGCGGTAACCCCTCCCTTTCCTGTTGCGTGGGGCGCAGCCCACTCAAACAATTAACAAGCAAAGAGAGAGGACTGTTCCTCTCTTTAACTCTATGGTGGCGACACCACACCCTCCCATCACTAAACAGTCAGTTGCGTTCTCAGCCCATTTCTTCAATGAGACGAGTAGGCTTTTTCCTGGTTCTCGGTGGACGGCGATCCATGCGTGTAGAGGGTGCCATCCATTCTTCTGGTGTCACGTCATCTCCGGACTCTTCCTTGTCTCCCTCATAGGGGGCGTCCCAGTGGGAGAACGAGTCACATGTGCTTGGTCCTTTTGGATGATGAAAACCAGGCATCCTTCTAAAGTGCGAAGAGTTTCGCGTTACGGACCAGTGATCTCCTTCGGCCGTGATGAGCGATCCTTTTTTCTTAGTGATGATGAGTGGCTCCTCATTGAACGGAGTCACATTCTTGCGCTGTTGCTGCTGTCGGACTACGACCATGTCCCCTGGTGCCAGGTCGCTCTCTTTGGCTCTGCGCTTGCGGTCGGCCGCTTCCTTCATGTGTTCCTTCATGAGGGAGTCTCTTGTTCTCATTTCCGCGTCCTCTTCGTATTGTCCATCATGATCGGGTGCCTGCGGTAGTCTCGTTCTAATCATTCGTCCGAACATTACCTCTGATGGTGACTTCCCCGTGGTGCTGTGTGGGGTGTTCCTATAATCACGCATCAGTCGATACAGCATTTTTTCAACAGGTTCACCTGTGAGGCGTGCGATCTGAGTTGTGCGCTTGATGTTGCTCATGAATCTTTCCACCGTGCCATTTGCTTGAGGCCATTACGGTGTTACCTTGCGATGACGGAAACCCATGTATTCTGCGAATCTTTGAAAATCTTGTCCCGTGAAAGGTGGTCCGTTGTCGGACTTTACAATTTTTGGTATGCCATATGTTCTGAACATTCGATCCAGTGCCGGGATGGTGTGATGTGCGGCGGTGGATGGGATGATCTGTAGGTCGGGATATCTAGAGTATTCGTCTATGGCTACCAGGATGTATTCACCTCCTTCCATGGGCCCAAAATGGTCAATGGCGATCTCTTCCCAAACTCCTTCTGGTAGTGTGGTCATTCTTAGTGGTTCCGGGACTGTGTGAGGCTTTACGATGGCGCAGGTGGGACAGTTAATTAATAGTTCTTCCACCGAGACGTCTAGTTGGGGAAACCATAGCTTTTGCCTCAGCATCCTTTTTGTGGACACAATTCCCCGGTGTCTTTCATGCGCTAGCTCTAGCACCTTCTGGCGTAAGCTTCGTGGTATTACTAACTTTGTCCCCTTTAGTAGTAGTCCTTCCTCTGATTTTGCAAGTTCTTCTTTCACGGCCAAAAGCACGTAATGTCTTGTTTGGTTTCCTCATTCATTGTCTCTCGGATCTGTTTTGCATGTTTCCACCTTCCTGTTTCAAGGCACCTCAGGATGATTTGTATTCCCTGGTCTGCGTTGGACTCTCTCGTTATTTGTTCTGTGTCGAGTCCTTGCGGGGTGCTGCTGTGGACGACATATCTGATGTATTGATCAGCAATAGATTGTTCGGGTTCGCTCTTTATTTTGGGGTGTCGAGAAAGAAAATCCGCGGGGTTTTGTTCTTTTCCTGGTCGGTGTATGATGGTGAATCGATAATCCTGCAGCCTGAGTGCCCATCGGGCTATCCTTGGTGGCATTTTGGCTTGTGGGTTGCCGTAGATGAAAGTGAGTGCCTGATGATCCGTCACCACTGTGAAAGGTTTTCCGTATAGGAACAGGTGAAAATGCTCGCAGGCCCAGACAACTGCCAGACCTTCCTTTTCTGCCTGAGAATAAGCTTGTTCGGTTTTTGATAGGCTTCGACTGGCGTAAGATACTATGTGTTTCCCGCCTCCGTCTTTGTCGTCTAGCTGCGTGAGAATGGCACCCAGCCCAACGGGACTGGCGTCTACAACTAGTTCTGTTGTCTTCTTGGGGTCATAGTACGCCAAATATCGGTCATCTGAGATACGGTCCTTGATGGTCTGGAATGCTTCTTGGCATTTGGTTGACCACACAAACTCAGTGTTTAATTTGGTTAGAGCTCTCAGGGGTTCACTGATGGAAGCAAAGTCACATATGTATCTTGTGCAGTAGCTTGCGAGCCCCAGGAATGATCTGAGGTCTGATGTTGTTGTAGGCGGTTCAGCTTCACGGAGCGCACTGACTTTCTCGGGGTCTGGTGTCATGCCCTTTTCTGAAAATATGTGTCCGAAGAATCTGAGTGTCTTCTTGCGGAACTCACACTTTTCTTTGTTGAGTGTTAGTTGGGCTTCCTCTAAGGCCATGCAGACTCTCATCAATGTGTCGTCATGTTGTTCTTGAGTTTGGCCAAACACCAGAATGTCATCGCTGTAGTTTAAGCAGTTGGGCACATGCTTGATGACATTGTGGATCTCTTCTTGAAAAATTTCGGCCGCTGAGGATACTCCGAAACTGAGTCGCTTGTAACGGAATAAACCTAGATGGGTGGCAAATGTTGTTATGTATCGCGAGTTTTTGCTGAGCTCCAGCTGGTGGTAGCCTTTGTTTAGGTCTAACTTTGAGAACGTTGTCGCCCCATTTAAGAGATGTACCATGTCCGTTATCCGGGGGGCTTGGTGTCGTTCTCTTAGAATGGCTTCATTCGGTCTCCTCATGTCTACGCATATCCTAATGTCTGGAGAGTCTCGCTTGGGTACTGGTACTATGGGAGAGACCCACGATGTAGGGCCTTCCGCGGGCTCAATGATGTCGGCTTCTAGTAACTTAGTTAGTTGGTTTTCAACTTGCCGTTGAATGTTGATGGGGATGTCCCTGTAGTGCTGGGCTACTGGAGTGACGTGGGGGTCGATGTGAAGTTCAATTTGTTTTCCTTTTAGTTTTCCTAGGCCTTTGAATAGTGCCGGGAATATTTGATCGATGCTTGCTGTTGGGTCTAGATACTTATGCACCATGAGGCGGTATAGTATGTGAATGAGCCCCATCTCTATGGCTGACCGATAGCTCAAGATGCATCCACTCTCGGTGGCGGCTTCTAGCACGTGCATGGGGATGCTTTTCTTATGCTCTTTGTACTGGCATGATGCCATGAAGAACCCTTTGCAGGCTAGGGGTGTCTTTGAGCCATAGGGATAGATGAGGGCTCTTGCTGGCTGTAGGCGAGGGGCGTTCGGTATGCTTTGGTATACCTCTTCGCTTATCACGTTCACGGTTGCTCCCGTATCTATTAGGAATTCTGCCGTTGTTTGGTTTATTCGTATTCTTAGCATCGGGCTGTGTTCTTTGGCCTTGTTATTTCCAAGAGCATATAGATATCCCTTCTTCCGTGGTGCTTCTTGTTGCGTTTCCGGCCTGCGGGATCTCTCTTCTGAGGATGCGCTTGACACACTCTCTGATTGTGATTGTTCTATGAGGCATCTCACATATCTTCTGGGTCGTCTCCTCGCTTTTGGCTGAGTGGCTTTGCTCTCCCTCCATTCTCTCCTCTCTTGCCTTCTTTCCGGTTGGTCGTCGTGAGGACGGCGCCGCCCTTGTTCCTGGAAGTGGTGCGCTGCCCTATTGTAGCGGGAGGTTTGGTGTTGTTCTGGTTCCATCAAAGGCTTCCCGTTTCTGTTGGCGCCTCTCATTCTGCTGCGAAAAATCAGGCATACAGCCTTGTAGTGGTCTTCGCCACCACATGCGGAGCACGTCTGTCCCATGGCCGGGCAGGTTCCTTCGTGTGGATACTCGTGGCCACACCTGTAGCAGAAAGGGTCTTGGTTGGTTCTTGTCATAGCCTCCAGCTTATGGATGCTTTCTTGCTTGCCGTGCGTGATCTTTATGTCGTCCAGGCCTTCCACTTGCGCTGCAAGGGCAGCGTCAGATCTCGCTAGGCGCAGGATCCCTTCTAGACTCCTCGGCTGCTGTAGTAGTCTCTTCCGGAATTCCGCACTTTCGCACCCCACTATGATCTGTGACCTGAGGGCCTCCTCATTCGAGTAGTTGTTGAAGTCATAATGCCTCATTTTTGATCTTAGTCTCATGACAAATGCGTCTATGGACTCTCCTTTGTTTTGCTTGGTAGTATGTAATATGTGCCTTTCGTAGTCTACGTTTGTGTGGGGTGTGAAGTACTCTGTGAGCGATGTCTTTAGCTTGATGTATGAATCTATGGTGTCTTCCGGCATTTCCTCAAGGATATCTCGTACATTGGAGCCAACCGCATGATTTAGAAGATTTAGTTTTTGTTCATCCGCTAGTGGACCAGCTGCCTTCAGGCATACTTCAAAGTCTCTCAGCCATCTTCTCCACCTTGACCCCAGGGTGCTTGTTTCTGTGAGGTCAAAATTTGCTGGCAATTGGGCCAGAAGGCTGTCCGTCATTTTCCTGTGCGGGGACGCTGGGACGGAGGGTCCCTCCTCATGTGCTGGTGTTGCTGGGACTGTGAGTGATGCCCTGCGGGCTGGGGTCGCTGTGTCCGTAGGTGATTCCTCACCGGAACCACTCATGGGCTTGATCTGGGTAGACTAGTGTCTGCAAGCGCGGTGACGTCTGACTGCCACTATGTGGCGCTGTGTCCGAGGGGATTCACTCTCCTCGTGTCAAATCAGGTATGGGTGGCTAAGTGGGGCCCTATGAGGCCTTGCAGATGTGCCTCTGGACTCACTGCCTGCCCTGGGGTTCTTGCTTACCCTTATACGCAGTGCAGCGTGGGCACGATGTGTCTGGTGATCCTCTGCCATTGACGGGAGGCCAGAGCTCCTCAACCGCCCGGATGCGCGGTGCGGGGAGCCGCTGCTCCACCCGCGGCGCTGTTGGTGCCGTCGGCGGGAGAAGGACTTCTCTTTCCTCCGCCCGGAATGTTGGCACACGGGGAGCTGCAACTCCTGCTCCACCCGTGGGATGCGCGCTTGGGGCCTCTTCCGGCTGTGGGAAGACTCACGCTCCGACCCTCTGTCTTCGGCGGTCGGAGGGCGGAGGCACCGCGGGCGCCGGTCGCTGCGACCTGAGGTGGCGGGCACAGCGGGGCGCGTGTCCGCCTCGTCGCCAGATGTAGTGTCCCTGCGTGGACCTCCTCACGCTCTCATGCGTCCCTCGGCCCCAAAGAAACAGGCTGACACAGGAGCTGGGGTGCAACACGTCCTACACTTTATTTCTCCAAACATAACTGCCGCGCTGGGCGGTAACCCCTCCCTTTCCTGTTGCGTGGGGCGCAGCCCACTCAAACAATTAACAAGCAAAGAGAGAGGACTGTTCCTCTCTTTAACTCTATGGTGGCGACACCACACCGTGTAACACCCACAGTGGGAACATCTTTAAGTCAAGTTCAATTCAACAAAGAAAATACAGAGAATCCCCAAAGCAACACTTTTTTTTAATTCATATCTCGTTTTATGCAGATAACATTGAAGAAAAGAAAATTCAGTAAAATTGAAACATAAGATGTTGCTCCAATAAAAATCTCATTTTAACCTGTAAATAAGAAGCACTCTTCATCATGGAATACTGATCATCTCAAAACAAGTGGCCTGATTCATGGAAGTGTTTTATAACGCAATCCCATAGGACAACGTTCTGTGAATCAGGCCCCAAGTTGGAGTTCACCTGCTCTTCGTTAACGTTGGGATCATGAGTACACATAGAAAGTACGACTTTAAAGGGTTGAACAGAGCAGCCGCCTACTACACTGATCGTGTACCTGAGCTGCCAGGAGATATGAGAAAATTCAACACGAAGTTTCATTGTGACAATCATGAAGGACTTTTGCTAATACGCAATTACTATACGAGTATAAGTGAGAATGCCGACTACGGTCGCTAAATGAACAACCACTTCATATATTCAAGGAGAGGTCTCTGACTTTAGGAGGGCTATTCCTACGTACTGAATCAGACACATCCACCATTCTAAGATGGCCGGCAGAGTCAACCAATGTCCTCTTTAGGGCCTGGCTGTGACTGGGACACTAAGCTTCGTCTTCCCCGGCAGCGCGGTTTACACCAGCGCCGCTGCGTTTTCTCCTCAGTGTAACTGCAAGCCGGAGCTCCTGTGCTGCCTCTACCCCTTGATAATCCTCCCAACATGCTGCCTTCGGCTGTTCCTGGGGGTCGGGAGGCGCTCGTGTCCAGCTCTTTGCGTAGCGCTCGCGACTGCTTAGCTGGGGACGACTTTGGTACTGCCTATGCGCACTACCTGCTGGTACTAAGCATTGCCCCCGAGTTGCAGGCCGAGCTCAAGGTGAGTACTCACCCCTTGCCTTGTGCATTATATGGGCCAATGCGCAACAGATCTTGTCACGTGCCTTTCACGTCCTATGTGGGGATGCGAAACGATACAATTTACGTTTCTTGCACAGCAGAGTTAGATGACATAGTTTTAACATGCAGAAATAACAATTTGTGGGTTATTTACCTCTAATAATCGTGATTACTTTTAGTCCTAATCTTCCTCGTCACAGTACTTACTTGGGGGAAGCACACGACTTTATGACAGGAATACTTTTCTTAAGAATTTTGCAAACCCCACCTCCTCCCCCTGGAGTATGTAACCTCTTCCTTTCCCATTGTTGTGGCCCGCTATGTGGTTACACTGGCCAGTCCGAGCACGCAGCAGATGATGGCAGTACTGGGGCCACACGGCTAGACAGTGGAACAGTTGCCGTGACCATCCAGACTTGCTGGATGGCTGCTGTGATCACACAGGCTTATCGCACACTGATCAGTGGTTACACGTAGGGCTTTAAGTGGGGGTAAGAAATTGAGGGTTGGCCTCTTTTGGGGCGTGGCTTGCATGATGGGCGTGGCCTGAAAAATACACAAACTTTTAAGGCACGCAGACAAATATATAGCAGTTATATATTTGTGTGTGTACCTTACTATGGTTTGTACACTTTCAATCCTTTTTTAAACAGAAATATGTAACATATTTCCATGTTTATAAAAGATGACTTGAAAAGTACACAGTTCAATCCATCTTTTATAAAGCTTTGACGACGGACAAAGCTTGAGGAGTCTTTGTCCATGGACAAAGCTTTATAAAAGATGGATTGAATTGTGTACTTTTCAGACCATCTTTTATAAACCTCGGAATATGTCACGCAGTTCCAGGTTTGCCGAGTGTTAAAGCTGCGTTGGTGACTTGGTGTGGGGAAACAGAAGTTACAGTGCTGTGGCTGGCTGGCACTTCTGTCAGCTTGCCTGACTCAATAGCAGGCGCATCTCCTGTCGCGGCTGCAGCCATGGTGGGGTAATGTGGTACCAGAGGGCCCTGGCTCAGCCCCACTTTTTGGAGACTGCCAGGGCCTGGCCCTGGCCCACTTAAAGTATTGGTTAGACGGATCAGACAGACACAGGGTTGTGAGTACATGGCATACATGCCAAAATTCTGAAGAACCTGGAAGGGAGATTTCGTAAGAGAAATCGGCGGAAATTGATTTTTCCATAGGAATGCATTGGGACTAGAATAATTTTAGGCGGTAGAACGTGAAAAATAGCAGTATTTTTGACTGAAAAATCGGGATTCATCGCACAGTGCATGGCAGTGCAGCCAAGAATTCTGTGCGTTGTAGTGCGTGGATGCAGGTGAGCATTTCTTTGTTGGGCCAACCTCCAGGGAATATGCCAATCTAGCAGTTTCCTCAGATAATGAGGAGGCGAAGTCGGCAGAATGACAGTACACCTACGCAAAGATCCCTGTCTCCCAGTAGGACTGTGAGTAGCATGGAAAAGGCATAGTAACCTGGGAGCATGTATGTTGGAAACCGGCTTCCAAGTGCGATCCTCTAGGCCATAACCTTTCCAGTCAACGAGGTTGTAGGGAACACCATTACAGAGTCGGATGCCAAGGATGGAACATACTTCATATTCATCGACTCCCTTGTTGGGTACAGGTGGAGGTCTGCAAGGTAGTCTTGTACCCTCCACAAAGGGTTTCAATAAGCTGACATGGAACACTGGATGGATATGCCATCTGGCATGAATGCACAACCTGACAACAACTGGGTTAATGCAGAGTTAATGCAGGAAAGGACCTCATATGGTCCGATATATTTTGGCAGTAATTTCTTCTTGCCGTGAATTTGTAGATTGAGGTAGACAGCCAGACTTTATTCCCTGGCACAAATATTGGAGCAGGACATCTTTTTCGATTGACAAAACGCTTTGTGGTTTCTTGAGTGCTGCGTAAATGTCAAAAAACCTCTGTGTGAAGTTGGTTGTTTAACCAATCATTGCTAGCGGGAACCGAATTTGGAAGTGTAGGTAAGATAAGTGGATAATGGCCATATAGGGCATAGAACGGTGAACAGCCGAGTGAGTAATGGAAAGAGTTGTTGTAGGCAAACTCAGCCCCTTCTCACGTAGACAGTCATGTAGTCAAAGTTAAAAGGGAACTGTTTGATTTGGACTGGATTTACACTAGAGAGAATGTTAGGTGTTTAAAGTTATATGGACAGAAAGACCCTAATCACAGGGCAAGGGGAAATCCCCAGGAGTACTTGAAAAATGTCCCTGCAGCACACGTAGAAGGGAGTTCATGAGACTGCGGATGAACTTAATGCCTACCAGGGAATTACTGGAAGCAAGGAAACCAAAAGATCAGAGAGATTTTATATGTTGATGGTGTGAAGGTCAAAAAGGAAACACTACAGCACATAATTGCGTCTTACCCCGGTTTCGAACTCTTGAGAGAAAAAGATGGATGGGTACATTTAGTGAGAAATGTATAACTAGAACAGCTGCCGAATGGTGGGGGTCTATCCTCTACGGGGAGAGTATTAGTATGACTGTAGCTGTTTTCGGGTTTGTGAAAGAAATATTGTATGCAGATTCTTGAACCGACTCTTGAATTTATGTTATCTATGGAGATGATGACATTAAGGGTGTCGTTAGCTCTCTCTGTCTGCCCGTAGGTCTCTGGATGATAAGAGGAAGAGCAGCGGGCATCTATGCCAAGAAAAGACATAAGAGCTCGCCAGAATCTGGATATAAATTGTGTGTCCCGATCAGTTAACACAATAGACGGCAAACTAAAGAACTGTACCATGCCTTCATAAAACACTATTAGACAGAAAGTGGGGACCCACGCTCTAGACAAAACAATGTGTTGTCGTTATTCATTTTAATTAAAAGTTTACACTTTTATGCACAGAGGTCATGAAAAGAAATGTGTGTAAGAGTATAAACAGAGTTTAAACATTATTTTAATACAAAGCGTAAATAGCTGGTTCATGTTCATTATCAATACATAACCTCTAAAAATGTGTATTTAGAAAGGTGAAAATGTTTGAAAGCACACAAATGTTTTGACATTTTTTTTCAAAGAAAAAGTAATAGAAATACAGAAAGACATACAGTCAATTGCACTCCTATAAAGTAGGTTTATTACTGCTCTAAAATATATCCAGAATATCTATTCATATATTTATGGAGTGCTGTTTTTGTTTTTCTGTGTTGCGTTGGCACAATCAATTAATGATCATGTCTTTTGTCTGCCTACGTGGATGTGACAAATCTGAACACTTTAGGTAGTACTCACCGTATATTAAATTAACGAGGACTAAATCAGGGCATCCAGTTCCCATGCATTGGGAAAATCTCGACATGGGATAAACTGGGCCATTTTCATAAAACAATGACAACAAGGATAGAGGTGAAGTCCTTGATGGGAGGCATTTCCACAATGACGTCCATAGACACAGACAACCTAGGGTTTGTGTGTAAGGGGCATAAGCTTCAGGAAACCTTTCTTGGGGCCTGGGAGCACCTTGCCTTGTGTACATATGGCACAGGCAACAATATAATCGAGGACATCTCTTTGCATCTGAGGCCACCAAGGCCATCGTTGTAGCAGCTCCAGAGTCTTTTGAAGTTTGCTATCCTGAGAGTAGGACAAAGCCGATTTCCGAGTGGACTCGCTGGGTAGGTACAAACTGTCATGTATAAAGGGTAACCCTTCACACAAAGAAGCGTTTAATGCTTGCACCTCATGAGGGTTCTCAGTTGCCCAATGACGAATGTGCTGTAAGATGGACAAAAAAGCAGTACAGGCACACAAGACAGAATCTTTAGACAGAACATGACATGGATCAGGAGGTTTAAGGGTATCACCAGGGATGTGTGACAACCCATCAGCCTTCACATGTTGTACCCCGGGTCGATAAGTGATGGCAAAGTCGAACATAGCAAAAAACAGATGCCAACGTTCTTGCTGTGCAGTGGTGCATTTGCATTACCCAAGGATTGTAGATTTTGATGATATATGTACGCCACCACCATGTGTTTAGCACCCGAGAGATGATGCCGCCATTCCTTGAAAGCGGCTCTGATAGCTTGTAGCTCTTTTTCCATAATTGCGTAGTTCCTTTCAGCGGCTGTAAGCGTACGAGAAAAATAAGCCACTGTATTTAGCGCCAGGGTTGTAGGGCACTTTTGTGACAAACATGCTCCAAGAGCAACATCATTGTGACAATCCTGCTCCAAGAGCAACCTCAGAGGCATCAGATTCAACAACAAACGATAAAGAGGGATCTGGTGGGCGGTGGAAAAGCCTGTTTTAAAGTCTGGAAGGCATTCTCAGTCTACTTTCCCCAAAGAAATGGGACTGAAGGACTGGTAAGGTGGGTTAGCAGAGCAACTATAGAAGAATGAATGAACCACCTATAAAAGTTTGCAAAACCCAAAAATGACTGCAGAATTTCGACGTTTGTAGGGGTAGGCCAATCGAGTATGGCTTTGATCTTATTATTACTCATTTGGTTAGCCGCAGTGGTTGGTTGGAAACCCAGAAATTCAACTTCTGAAGCTTGAAATATGCACTTCTCAAGCTTAACGAACAAAGCATTGTCTTGTAGGTGTTGTAGAACCCGGGAGCTGTGCTAAACGTTTTAGTCATAGGTGCGGGAAAAGATAAGTATGTCGTCAAGATAATCACAATGAGAGGCATCATGTCTCTAAAGATGTCATTCATGTTGTACTGAAATGTGGCAGGACCGTTGCAAGGGCAGAAAGACATTATTTGGTATTCACATAGCCCATACCGGGATTTGAATGCTGTCTTCCGTTCATCCCCTTTGCACACACGTACCAGGTTGTACGCCCCCCGCAGATCCAGCTTGGTATAAATAGTGGATGACTGCAACTATTTCAGTAGCTTAGAAATCAGAGGGATTGGGTATTGGTTCTTAATGGTTATAGCGTTCAGTGCACTATAATCTACACAGGGGCACAACCCTCTGTCCTTGGGTATGAAGAAATTGGGGAGGCAGCGGGAGAGATGGAAGGGTGTATATGCCCGATTTGCAGGGCGTGATCAATGTATTCCTTTAGCACTTGGTCCTCAGCATGGGTCAAAGAATAAATACGCCCATGAGGCACAGTACCATTGGGTTGCAAATCAATAGGGCAATCATAAACCCGGTGTGGGGGTAACTCTGCTTGTTCCTGGCCGAACACGTATTTGAAAGACAGGTATTCTTCAGGCAAAACAGAGTGCCAACTTGTGTTACGGCACTGACACAAGGAATCCCTGGAGCCAGAGCCAAGCGAGTGGAACACTGTAAAGCGTCTGGAGTGACAGAAGAATGGTCTTGGCAGTACTGTGAAGAAAACATTACTGTCTGCTCATTCCAATCGATATCATGCTTGTGGGTTCGGAGCCAAGGTGTCCCCAGGATTATATTAAACTGGGGGGCCGACGTGAGGTCAAAAGCAATCGTTTCTCAACGCCCTTGATGTGTCTGTTTAGTCAACTCCCCTGAAACGAGTGGGGTACCATCCACCACTAATTGATTCAGGCATGCTCTTGGGACATGTTGGAAAGCCGTGTTTGTTGGCAAAATGAATGTCCATATAGTCACCAGTTGCTCCTGAATCAACCAGGAAGGGGACAGCTAAAGAATTCCCGTCAGACATAGTGAAAAGTATTTGGACCATATAGATGAATTAAGGGGGAACTACATCTACACGGGACGCTGTTGAGCAGCCGAAGGAAATGGATGCCTGATCGCGTGGCTCCGATCCCACTTGCAATCCTTGAACTAAACTGTGCCTAGACCAACGTTAAAATTCACTGTCAAACGTGTAGCTGTCAGGGGAGGTACAAAGCAGGGATGCCGTCTGTCCCCCATACTTTACACCTGGAACCCTTTCTAGAAGCCATAAGAGCCAACAAGGAAATAGCAGGAATACCCTTTGGGCGGGGGGGCACCCACGAAGTAGCCGCATTCGCAGACGACCTGCTCATGACAGTGGCCCAACCAGAGACCTCCCTGAGGGCAGTAGACATAGAACTCCACCAGTTCGGAGCAGTGGCCCAATTAAACTACTCTGAAATCCTCAGCCTCATGACCAAGGCAGAACAGAACCTCAAAAAGACCTTCCATTATCGGTGGGTAGAAAACTCCATAACATCTAGGAGTAAAACTGGCCAAAACGGTGGATGAACTCTACCAAGCAAACTACCCTCCCCTAATGGAGAAGCTTAACACCAAAATGATCGGCTGGGGCCATATTACAATAACATGGATGGGGCGTATAAATGTCCTAAAAATGGTGGTCCTCCCACAACTACTCTACTATTTTACAGCCCTCTCGATCCGCATACCTTCAGCGTTTTTCCGATCCCATCGCAAAATCACGAATCAATTTATCTGGAAGTAAAAGAAAACCTGAGAGTTGCTGCCAAATAAATGAGAACCCCAACGTCCCAAGCGGGAATGTGGGAACCGGACTTCAGGGCCTACTATAGGGCCCTTTAAACGAGGGTCATTAGAGACTGGCAAAAGGACAACAGGGGGAAAATATGGAGACCCATGGATAAGGCGGTAGCAGGGGGAGGATTGGAGGGGATCTTATGGAAACCCAAAGCAGATAGACTGGGCGCAAATGTACAGTAGCGCAATCCTAACAGCGGTGGGAGACGCATGGTACTACGCGTTAAAAAAAAAAGGGCATACATTACATCTACCCTTCCCCATGTACACCCCTGTTTGACAACCCGCAATTCACTGCGGGACATAAACACTCGCCTTTTGAGGCCTGGCAACAAGGGGGATGCCAGAGGGTTAGAGATATGTTCGATGGAGACCAGGTTAAACTCTTTGAGCAATGCAAGGCTGACTTCGGATTGGGGGGAAAAGCAGAGTTACAGCTATATTCAGCTGCAGCATTGGCTACTTCATCCCTCCATGAAAGAAGCGGGGACCCGTCAAATGACCCCATTCGAGAAGTCCCTAAATACAGATCCCAGCGATAAGGGAGTGGTTACATCAATAAACCCAACACATAAAAGAGGGAGAGGACCCCCCCCCCCCCGACTAGAGCATATATGAACAAATGGGAGGAGGCCACAGGATGCACGATAGAGGAATCGGAGTGGTCAAAACTGTGGGGGTAGGTCCCTAAACTATCGAGATCCCTACAAGTTAGAGAGCTTTGGCTGAAGCTAATATTCCAGTGGCATATAACACCGGTCAGGCTACATAGAATATACCCGGGAACCTCACAACTGAGCCACATATGGTGGGAATACCCAAACATAGACAGCTACTGGAAAGGTATCCAGGAAGCAATCGAGCAAGTCCTAGGGGTCACGAGGGGAGGGAACAGGGGACTAGCAATGATAAAACTCAACAGGGGTCTAGAGGACATCACCTCAAAACCAAACCGCAAACTTTGTCATCATGATGATGGCAGCATCGCTCTCTTTTGGCGCGCAAGTGGAAGGCGAGGGACGCCCCCGCTCCCCACAGGACCACGAGTGGGTAACGAAAATCTGGTCATTCGTAGCCATGGAATGGCTCACATACTATATCGGATTCAGCACTGACTGGTCGTGTCTACTGAGATACTTAAGAGCGGGTACACGCCGTGCATGGTGCCCTAGGTCTATGAGCCTCCTGGGAATTACGGACCCCCGGGAAGGCGAACCATGAAAGAGTTACATTGGTGAACTAACACGAAGGAAGACCCAGAGGAGACCGTCATTACCAAACCAGGACCACTCCGAGGAGCAGTGCCAAAGCAAGGACAGTACCCGGATCAGAGAGGGATGGGGCTGGGGAAGGGAGGTGGAAACCCTCATGTTGGAAAGGTTATTGTTAAAAATACAAATAAAAACGAATTGAAAAAAAAACCTCACTGCAAACGAACATACTGACCCTGTGCACAGTATGTCTCAACATAAGCCTCAGTAACCATCTCTAATCGGAGCTGTTGCTGTTTTGAAATGTGACTTCGGGGAGCGCCGGCGGAGACCGCTACTGCCACGCAAGGGAGGGAGGAGCCGAGGCCCATGACTGTAGCGGGAGCTGATCTATTGAACCCGATGACCTCGGGTGCGGCAGAAAATAAGTGAGGGGTCAGGTGGCGGACTGAAACCCCTCATGCGAGGACGGCCTCTCCCTCAGCTGAGAAAGTTAACCCGGCTGTGTTGGGCGGAGTGAGGTGCAGTGTCCCATACCCACTCAGCATAGCGGACCCCTGCCAACACTGGGGAGAGCCTGGGCGGGACTGTCCTGCAATATGCCTGGAAGGTGAGAGCGGCCAATCGAACAGTCACTAGTGGGAATAGAGGGCAGTGGTGGCCGCCAGCGGACTTGTGGGCCCTGCTGAGTTGGAGGCGTGACTGCCCTCCAACATACTGGTGTCAGGGCCGTGAGAGTGCATCTGCTCCGGGTGATGCGGAGGGGGGGGCCTAATGAGAACCATAACTATCGGCACCATCACCCGAGGAGAAAGTGCACACCCTGCAACTCCATGCTGGCTCCGGTCTGCGCTGAAGCAGGTTTCTCCTAATAAAGGAAACTCCATAATCTGATCGGAGAGAGGAATATAAATAAAAAGGCGTGATCTGCACACCATTAACCCTAGAAGCCCTCCACACCCCGGAGGGACACATGGCGCTTGACAGCCGTGAAATGAGAAGGAGATCAATGTATTGCTCACAGGGTAATTGGTACCTGCACTGTGGGCAACAATAGTGGCATACACTTACCATAAGGATCCCAGTGGGCCCTCTGGATGGCTGATTGGCACGGACCCAGTGAAGCTAGACAAAATTTAAGCCAGGATTGATTGTCGGGGCCGGCGTGACTCTGCGGGAGAGCTGGGGACAAGCACAACAGCAACTAGGCAAATTAGTTCTTGATCCGTGCTTGGGGCACTCGAGAGCAAAAGGGAGACAAGATTACCTGAGACGGAGGTCTAATCAAGTGGTGCAGTTGGACCACTTAAACAGATATGCACATTGCCCTCTAACCCCTGCCACCTTGCACTTCCAAGCTTCAGGCAGCGCTGCCGCGAAGGGCGCACTCCTTGCTTGCAGTAAGGAGACCAGGATACACCGCTGCTGTCATGGAAGTGGGGACTCCTACTTAATACAATGAATACACGAGCCTTGCGTGGGCGTCTTCTCTGGGATACTACTCCTTTTTCGATTGCCATTTTCGGCCTCTGCTAGAAATCTCCAAAACATATTGACATACGGAGAGCAAACACTTCCATAAGATACGTGGTTACAGCAGACTCCGAACTCTGATCGCATAAAAGCCTACTGGTGAAAAGGGTGAAATGAAGTGAACATACTGGACACGTCAAACAAAATAGGGATCATAATGTTGTGTCACCGTAATCCCTAGATATTTTAATTCTGACGGCAACCATGTGAAGCCCATCTGGTCTGGGGGAGGGTTAGTGGAGTCAGTCAGTGGGAATAGTTCTGATTTAGTACATTTGACTCGTAGTCTGGACATGGAGCCGAACCTTTGGACAGTCTGTATTATAGGCGCTAGGTGTCTGGAGGGGTCTCGGATGAATAATAAAGCTTCATCGGCGTATAGTGAGATGATTTCAGGTTACTTTAAGAGCCTGACTACCCTATGCATGTTACTCCATATGTCATCAGAAAATGGCTCCATCACCATGGCAAACAGTAGCAGTGACAGCGGGCAGCCCTGCCTAGTCTCACCCTCAATTGTGATTGCTGCCATTTGTATTTACCCTTGCTACCGGGTCTGCGTATAGTAATTTGACCCATGAGATAAAGTTTGGTCCGAAGTTGTACTTCTCTAGCACTGCCCACATGAACTGCCGGGACACGGAGTCCAATGCCGTTTGTATGTCCAGGGCTGCAGCAACTGCCTGTGCCCTGGGGTCTATTTGTGCAGGATATTAAACAGGCGCCGTAAGTTTAATGCCGTAGCCCGGCCAGGAACAAAACCTGACTGGTCTGGGTGTACGATATGCGTCATGTAGGGGGCCAATCGGAGTGTCAGCACTTTGGCGAACATTTTTATGTCGGAGTTAATAAGTGAAAGGGCTCTATAAGAACTACACTGTTCTGGGGATTTAACTGGCTTGTAGCAGGACTGTGATCACTGCCTCCCATAAAGTGGGTGGCAGCACCCCAGTTGAGAGGGACTCCGACCACATCTCCAGCATTTCCAGGATCAGTCGGGGATATAAAATGTTTGTAAAATAAAAGTGTTGGGCCATATGGGCCACAGGCTTTGCTGGTTGGCAGTTCGTCTATGGCGCAAGAGATCTCTTCTGTGGTAATGGGACTGTCTAAGTGTCAGAACTTCCCCTGTCTATTCCATGGTACGTATCAAAAACTGGCAGTTGAGCTCGTCGTGTAGATGACGAATTCTTCCTGCCAATGTACCACTCAG
The DNA here is from genome assembly GCF_040938575.1 of Ambystoma mexicanum. Classification (NCBI taxonomy): domain Eukaryota; kingdom Metazoa; phylum Chordata; class Amphibia; order Caudata; family Ambystomatidae; genus Ambystoma; species Ambystoma mexicanum. The sequence continues at coordinate 729,008,249 of NC_090937.1, read as the reverse complement.
GAGTACTAAAGGACAGACTGAGAGGTCTATTGACCGAAAGACTGGTTGGACACTCGAGGACACCGCTGGCTGTGAAAGAAACGCACAAGAATCAGTACAATGGATGCAACACTGAACAGTAATGCAGTCAGGGAAGTAATAAGAGCTAACCTGGACATATGACATGAATTCCCTTGGAATTAAGAGTGGCACTGACTCCCCGTTCCCAACCAGTAGATGGCGTTACCCTGCAAACAGATGTAGTCAGAACGAAATGTAACCATAGAAAATGAGCATGAGAAAACACGTAACAAGAACAGACAGAATTGGTAATCTCTTACTTGTAGTGGTTATGTAAGCAGGCTGTTGGTATGATGTTCTTAGCAGAGATGTTGTTAATGTCTTGTAAGACTTCCCCTGATCCGCCGGCACGAGGATGCCTACATTCCAAGGGTGTTGTTTGTTTCCAAGTTTCCTTACCCAACGGCACGAGGACGCCTTTAAATGGCCAAGTCAGTGCTCAATGAAAAAGTCTCTAGTCCGAGCACAAACAAGACATGTGTTTCAATATCCAAACGTAACCAAATAAAATCCTGATAGAGTTCCGTGTCGGCAATGATCGAGCAGCAAAAGACAATCCGTGAGGCAAAGGGAATCCGTGGACAGTCCGGGTTGAGGTTTCTCTGACGGTGGAATAACAATACGTAAAGCAGCAGAAGTCTGTGGAACAGACAGAGTCAAAATCCTGAAGTTCCTAAACCAAAGACAAGGGGTAGAGCGAAGAGCTAATTCGGTAGGCAGGCAAGAATTGTAAACCAGTAATTTTCAAAGCGAGAAAGAAGCAAATTCAGAAGCGCTTTAGCTTTGTTTGGGGTGGGGCTTTATGGAGATGGAGAATCACCTGATCCGATGTGCGTGCTCCTGCCGGAACGGTGAACCTGCTGACAGGTGTGCAGGGCGCCATCATCACCCTGGAAAATCCCAACATGCATGGAAAGACTTGCAGTGCATGGGAAACCTGCCAGTGTTTACTCTAGTAAGCAGATGTCTTCTTTTACCAGATTTGGGTGACAACAGAGGAGGAATAATACTAGAAGACTGGGTATGACCACGTCCATGAATGTGTCGTGACTTATACATAATAATTGATGGTTTTCTGACAATAAGGCTGTTCTGGTGCCCGCTGAGAGGGATGTCAGCGGGAGGACCTCCAAGTATCTGTCTATGTCCAGGGTGGTTGCTGTGTCAGTGTTGGCATATAACATTGTGTAAAATGCGTGGAATTCCCGACTCACCCCCTCACTAGTGTGGACCATTGTCCCAGTTGTACTTTGTATAGCAGGGATGTGCCGGCTGCCCCGGGATTGTCGGACTATCCTCACAAGCAGCTTGCCAGGTCGCTCACCCTGTCCATATTTCCTAGCCTGATTTGGACCGTCTAGGAACTTCAGCTCCCTGTCCAGAACTTGTCTAGTTCCATTTTATTTAATCTCCCCTAAGAGTTGGTTACCAGGATTTGCTGCTAGCTTTTGCTCTAGTCTGCGCAGGTGAGTCTCACTGCATTGTATGTCAGCGTGTATGGATTTGAGTATCCCGGCCTTGGATTCCAGTGCAACCTCTCGGATATGCGCTTTAAAGGCCTCCCAGAGTGTTTCCTGTGTATCAACCGGGCCCTTGTTTAATTCAAAATATTCATCAGTGTGTTTGGCGAGCTCGGCCTTAAACACAGGATCCTGTAGGGATTGCGGTTTGAGCTTCCATCCTCTGTCCCTATTGGGCGCAGCTCCCATTGATATCTTTAGTGTTACCGGGGAGTGATTGGAGAACGTTCTGGGCAGTATTTCAGCTCCGCTCAGGTTACCAATCAGCTTATCGGAAATATGCAACCTATCGATACTGAAGTGGGAATCGTGGACTGTAGAATAGTCCGACTATTTCTTTATTCCCAGGTTCAGAACCCTCCAAGCGTCTTCCAGGCTTTGCTCACTGAGGCCTTCCTGGTGCAGCTTTGGTCGGCTGGAGGGGGCGGGAACCGGATCTATCTAGGCTGTGGTCCATTATGGTATTGAAGTCTCCCCCCCCCCCCGTCCCCCATAGAGTGGGAATAAGGGGGTATTGATAGAGTAGATCGAGCATCTCTGGTCATTGATTTTGGGGTCATACGAATTCAGGAGTACTACCTCCTGTCCATGTAGCTTCCCGTGTATCGGGACATAACGTCCCGTTGGGTTTGTCTGGGCTTTGATATGAGTGTATTGGATAGATTTATGTATAAGGGTTATGACTCCTCTGCATTGGGTTGAGTATGCAGTATAAAAACGTTGTGGGCCCCACGGCTTTGCAAATGCCTCACAAAATTGTCAGTGCATGAGTTTCTGTGAAAAAAACAGCATCTGTGCCTTGTGCCGTTTTAGGTACAGTTGCAGGTGTCGCATTTTGATCGGATTGCCAAGACTGCGTACATTCCAACTAATTAGGTGCAGTGGTTCAACCCCCATCTAGTCTGCACGCATAGTTACTGTTAACTGCAGTATTATCATACCTCCAATGATTTGGCGTGCTTCCTCCGCGTGTGCTGAGATTGCGGTTGAAACATAAAAACATCTTGAACAACTTTATCCCAACCTCCCTTCCCCAATTAGAGGGATGACATTCCCTGTGTAAACAACCCAACTACTTTTGCAGCCTTGCATGGGGGGGGGCTGCGCACCGACTGCTTCCAGTGCTACACAGCTGGCTTAAACTGTAAGATAAGTAAACAGTGGATTTCCGGTGATCGGGCAGCTTGGGTGGTGGTACAGTCATATCACATGGTAAGGAGACAAGACATCTTAACCCCAGGGGCTGTCATTGATTTTAGCATGTCAAAGAGGGTTTTCAGATAGGCTTCAATGATGCTGACTGGACCACGGCGGTCATCCTGGATAGTGTTTGTCTGTAAAAAGCATGGCTTCCTCAGGAAGCGTGAAGAAGTACACCTTGCCGTTGTGTTCAAGGCGTAGTTTAGCCGGGTAGAGCATTGCATATTTTATGTTATGCTCACTGAGCCTTTTTTTGGTCGCCAGGAATGACTTGCGCTCTTGCTGCACCAACGCTGAGAAGTCTGAATACGAGTGGACTCTGTTGGAGCCCAACAGTAGCTCGCGCTTGCAGCGCGGAGCAGTGCATCTCTGTCACGATAGTTGTGCACACGGGCAATTATCGGGCGAGGATGGGCGTCGGGTTTAGGTTTGGGGGCCAGTATGTGGTGTGCTCCTTCGAAGGTGAATTGCGGGGACACCTCCGGGTCCTCCAAGAGAGTCATCAGCATTTGCTCTACATAGTCTTCCATAGGTCCCTCAATGTTATCCTCTTGTACGCCAATAATTCTTAGGTTGTTACAGCGCAACCTGGCCTCCAGGTCTTTTCATGATTCCTGCCCCTCATGTCCTCAGCCCTCCAAGATGTCAGGCTGGAGCCAAGCCACGATCGCCTACATGGCCCTCAAGGGCCACTCCATCCCTCCAAAGACCCACTTGGAGTCAGACTTGGAGCTTGTGGCACCAGACTCACTCACTCCCATAGGATAACATTGGGGATTGGACTTGTAGTGCATTGATGGGGACAAGATGGATGCCCCCACATATTTCGGTTCCCAGAACTGCATGTGCAGTCTAGTCTTTTGAGTGTGGTTCAGCCCAGAGAAACCTGGGATACCCAGAGACTATTTAAGCCACGCCCAGGCTGAGAAACGTGCTTTGTGTTTTCTGCACCTGCAGCGTGACACTCACCGTGTTCGGATTGGTCTCCAGTAGGCCTGCATCTTTCTTCTGCGCTCAGCTCCTGCAAGAACAAGAACACCGTTAGGAACAGCCTTACCTTGCGGCGCTTCTGCCCATCATTCATCGCTTCTTCTGTTCTGCGGGCATCTTTGGCGGTGTCATTCCCATCCCGTCACGCCGCTTCCTAAGGAAAAGGGAAAAGAACAGAAAAAAGGCATTAGTAAGCATTCAGCAAATCTTTGCTTATTTTTAAAGACTACGAGCTTCAAATGCTTACCTGAATCCCAGCCGCTCTGAGGGAACTCTGTCTCCGGAACTTCTCATCCATCTGCAAGAGGGAAAACACACTCCAGGTTAGCGTGGAAACATCTAGAGGCGCCGCATACCGCGCTTACTCATCGCATTTCTTCTTCATAACCGGCATCCACACTGAAAACGTCGCGGCACCTAAAAGACACAGAAAAAGTACTCAGTTCAATGCAAATATGAAAAGGGTGCATTGCGCATCGCTCTCTTGCTCACCTTCAGCGTTACTCATCTCAGCAGCACGTCGCCATCCCCGGACGCCAGCCATCATCTAAGGAAGGAAAGGAACAAAGTTAGAGAACTGTTCAAAAGACTCATTATAATTACCTGTCAGACTCTTGCCAGTGAAGTAACTAGGCAGCAACGAGCCTGCATCAATCAACGCGCCCCTGCGCTGAAAGCAGGACAGAGAGCACACTTTCCGAGAAAACAAGGTGAGCTGTGGATCAAAGGGGAGTGTTGGACCCTGGGGAAGAAGGGGTTCAAGCACACAGAGACAATAGGGAGTTAAACTCTACCAATCCTGTGTTTCAGGCCCAGTCTCCAGTCGAGTAGACTCCAGGGAAGGGTTTGAAGTCGTAAGAGGTCAGAACAGGCTGAGTGACGTCCCCGTGGATACCAGGTGAGCGTTACAAGGTTCTCATTCTTCCTACTGATGTTTAGTACTTGTTTTGATATAGTGCATTAACATCAGCCCTAAGTACGCCAACTTCATCCTCGGTTGTGCCCACTCTATTTTCAACTTCAGTGAAGCGAGTGTCAGTTTTGTCCATGCAGGCTTTAAGGGAGCAGATTGTGCCACTCATGTCGTCCAATTTCAAGTACAGTGTGGTGAACCCCTCGCACATATACTCCCTCATGCGCTGGAGCTCACTGGGCTCTTGGAGCTACGTGGGCCCACCAGTGCAGTCGCCTGTGCAATCCGCTCCCTCCGCAGCCTTGGGCACTGTCTTGACAAACATGCTGATGTAACTTTGCTTCTTGCCGGTCCCTTTCGTCCTTGTGTTTTGTTATATGGGTGCCTGCACCCAGCACAAGAGGGGGAACCCAGTAAGGGGTGACTTAGGTTAGCTCGCTGTGTCAGGGCCGGGGTGTCTAGGTTTCTGGGGACTGATGGCTCCTGCCGGACTCGCAATACTTATCTCAGTTCAGTTGGGGATGCATTAGCACTCAAGTTTGAGTGGCCCTAGGTTCATGCCGTTTAATGAGTGGGGGACTTCCAGGTAGGTGTCGGGCTGGGATGGTAGGAGTGTTGATATGGCAGTCCGCTACGGGCAAGTATTACAAAGGGCACCTGGTTAATGCCTTGCTCTACCCAGGTAAGTAGACTCATATAGCAACACAACTGAGCAAGGTCATAGGAGTCCAACTGAAGATTAGACCCTCTCATTCTGGATTTCAATAAAGTCAATAATTGAAATAATACTGCAATTCTTGTTTAATTTGTGCAGTAAGTGTTGTGATAAACATGAACATTAAAACATAGGATATTCGACATGAAACATACATGATATAGTACATGAGTAGCAGTATCCAAATCAACAATATTCGGAGTACAAATTTAAGCAATTATATTCTCTATGCATCCTAGTAGGGGTGACATGAGAAATAAATACCGTAATTGTCTGGTCAAATGCACATATATGTGAAACAATCAAAAGTTGAAAGACAACACGAAACAGGTCAACACAACAGTGTTTCGGCCATTTAGCTACTTGAGGAGCTGTGGTTTAGTAGGCCTTCATCAGGACGGTTACATTCTTATGAGTGAAGAATCCTATGTGATCTGTCGGAGTAAATCGACAGAAGAAGTATCAGGAGTGAGTAGGCAACCAAACATCTAAGAGTTGGAATGCATTAAATGCATGAAAACACAGTTCACAGGAGAGAACCATGGAGATTGCGGTGCTTACCGCAATCATAAAGCACGTTGGCGTCAGTCATCTGTAAGTAAGTTCTTCTGCAGAGAGGGGATAATGACCATGAATCATCGGCGGAGGTGGACCCTACCCCGATCCTGTGCAGTGTACCTCAGGGTTCTTGCGTTTCCCCTACTCTATATAATATATTCACCAAGCTGTTGTTCGATGATCTGGATCTTCTGGGTATCACCTACACTAACTATGCAGATGATACACAGATTTTCCTCCCGCTTTCTAGGGATCGTTGTAAGGACTTGGCGCTGGTGAATAGAGTATACCTCATCATCCAGGCATGTATGGCCACCCACGGGCTATGCCTGAATGATGACAAGACAGAGTTGATAATTCTAGGTACTCCTTCTAACAGCAACAAATGAAGTCACGAATACTCATCCTTTACAATTGATGGAAACATTATTAAGGTTTCTAAAGAAGTAAAAACCCTTGGCTTCTACCTGGCCTCAACCATGTCCTTTGATAAACAACTGAACTCTCTGGCCTCTACCACAGCCTAGACATGCAAGCTTATCAGAGCTGGTAAGCCATTTCTCTCAAACAACAGTTGCATTATCCTGGCTAGAGCATTAATCCTCTCTAGGTTAGACTACTGTTATGCTCTCTACAGTGGTGCTAACAAAGCAACTATCCAGAGATTACAAATCTTGCAAAATAATGCACTAAGAGCCGCACTAGGCATGATCAAAAGAGTACACATTGCCACAACTAGACGTCAACACAAGTGGCTCTCCACCCATAATACCTAATAGACAAACTGTTGAGATGAACTTCTAGTAGGCCAACAAGAGTTAGCAACTCTAACTGCCTAGTAGTACCGAGATTTAGGCTTACCAAGATTGGTGGCAATAGCTTTCCTGTGAAGGCTGCTAAACTTTGGAACTCCCTACCTCACAAGCTGAGAATAGACCAACCCTACCTTCACTTTAGAAAGAGCTGTATCACCCACCTCAACCTGACTGAAGGCTAGTTAGACTTTCACAACTGCCTACACAATAATACACTTCGCTATGCTGCCCATCACTGTAAATATTAGTTGGAATTGTACTGTAGAGACTTGATTTGTATATAATCTGAACATGTTTCTATCTCTTGCCTGCAACTAACTTTATCTGTATAGTTTTATGGTTATACTGTAAATTAATTGAAACTTTGTAAGCCTTGCATCTTCATATTGTTGCGCCCCGTTACCTCTGGGTTTGGTGCGCATTATAACTAAAGAAACAAACAAACAAAACCTGTTAGCTGTTGATATCCGGTACTTCCAATGGTACTGCCACTGCTACTAGGAGAGGTGCCAGAGAAGGTGACTCCTCGATTCTTCCTATCATAGTTGCCCTGTTGTAGGCAATAAGACGCGCAAAGAAACGAGCAGCCAACACTGATCGCACTGTATGCCTTACTAAAAACACAAAGAAAGATCTAGACAGACTGGTATGTGTTGCAATGTAAAGTCCTCTAAGTAATCTAGTAAAAAATACGATTAGAAAGCATTGGCAGCTGATAAAGAACGCTGGGTCCCTAAAAAAAAAGTTCCTCCGTTCGCATTCAAGAAGAATCAGAACATTAAGAAATCGCTCGTACACACCTTTACTGAACCAGCAAACCCACAAACAACTCTATGAAATCTTCCTCAAGTACAAGGACATTACAGATGTGGACAATGTACAGTTTGTCAATTCACTGAAACCAGAAAAGTGTTTAAACACAGAAATGTCAATTGGACCTTGAAAGACCATACTAATTGCAATACAAAACATGTTGTTCACATCATAGAATGTCCCTGTGGACTCCTATATGTTGGCAAATCGATGAGAGCCGTAAAAACTAGAATCTGTGAACATTGCTCATGCATAAAAAATAATGTACCAGAAAAACCACTTGTGGACCATTACCTTGAAAAAGACCATACCATCATGGACATCAAATGGTTCATAGTACAGAAAGTAACAGCCACTAGAAGAGGTGGCGACATTGACAGAATCCTTACCCAACTTGAACAGAAATGGGTCCACCGACTTAACACTGTAAAAGATTGTCTTAATATTACCCTTGAGTGGAAACATTTTACTTAAAGCCCTACCTTGATCCTCATATGCAATTTTTAGTCCCATTTTATTTGGTACACATGCAGTGATAGCGTGGTACATATCTCCACCTCTACGAATGGACTGTATGCCAATGGCGGACTTTATGATCTTTTATGATGTATTATGGACAATGAACAATGTATGTGTGTTACCCCCGCTCTTTCCATGCATTGGACCTATGTACATGTGTCTGTTACCCCCGCTCTTTCCATGCATTGGACCTATGTACATGTGTATCTCATATTGCACACAGCAAAATTGCATATTGATTGTCACCGCGGCATCTTTAGATTTATGAATGCATATTTTGATATTGAAAAATAATGCAATAATGGTGAGATCTGTTGGATACATGGTCTTTACACTGATCACATGTACTGATGAAACACGAGTGGTCATATGATCAAGTAATTCTGTTCTTAGAACGATCTGAGCACTGCAGTATTCCTGATTAATTAATCATGTGTTGTTGCCATTTGCTCAAAGAAATGTGTTGCTATAAACTCTGCCAGCTACAGGTACCTACACCCATTATGGAGATCTTCTAAACCACTAGAATTATGAAGTTTACAATACGGGACATACTGTATTTAGGCTAACACCATGTCACTGTGCTACCAATATTCACCTGGCTCCTTATTCATGACGTTGGTTTATTTAGCCCTGGTAAACAATAGCCTTAAAATGGCCGACAGCTATCGCTGATGCACGTCTCGTCACCATGACAACAACATTCAACAAGATTATGTTCTATCCTGAGAATTATCTGCTAACTAACCAGGATCTTATTCACTTTTTTCCTTAAACTGCCCCCACATAGGCATTTTGTGTACAGTTGGATCACCGGGCACTTCCGTAGCCTCCTATTCACTGAGATTTTCCAAGATGGCGGCAGGCATAAATACTACGGTTTCCAAGGAAACCGCACGCCTGTCAGCCACTTTCAAGATGGGTGTCTGACCGTCTAAACGCTAAAAAATAGCGGATCCATACAGTTGACAGACCGCTTCAAGTATGCACATATATATTTTTAGCACCCTGCGAATATGCATGCGATCAGCCAGCACCGCTTGGATTTAAATCCCACTCGGTGTTTCACGCACACGGTCGCAACTATTGCTTGGCACATGCTGACTGAGATCTACCTAATAGTATGCTCTCGTACCATCACCCTTCACCACGGGTTGGATAATGGTGACACAATTGTGTTATGTGTAAAATTCTTATTTAAGAATTTTGTGAGCACACACAGCCTGCTAGTGCATGAAATCACGACACGGCCGGGCAGATTCATTGGCATGGCCACACACCACCGCATCCATGTGTCCTCCACAACAAACAGCTGACCGGCGCCCCTACTTGTACACCCGGACCAATCGGGATTCATCCCTGGTAGATCGACTGTGCTAAACCTGCGGCAACTGTTTGCAACAGTGTTTCAGTTAAACCTGGAAACCTCTGCCGTGGCCGTCATTCTAGACGCCGAGAAAGCTTTTGACTCTGTGTCATGGAATTTCTTATTCGGGGTGCTGAGCAGATTCGGTTTGGGGGATGGATTTATAAAATATGTGGAACTGTTATACAAACCCAAAAGCTATAGTGCACACCAATAGAAATTACTCTAAACCCTTTGCATTGGAGAGGGGTACACTGCAGGGTTACCCTTGTTCGCCCCTTTTATTTGCTCTGACTATAGAACCTCTAGCAAGTCGTATAAGGGCCTTCCATGTCTGTAGACGTATACATATATCTGGCCCCCCACAGGTGATTTCACTTTATGCGGATGACACCCTCTTATAGCTTTGAAACCCGAACGCAAACATAAAGCTGGTGCTGGACGAGGTTGGGGTATTCACACTACACTCTGGTTATAAAATCAACACTACCCAATCAGAACTATTCCCATTGACGGATAATACAAAGATACTGGCAAACCTCCACGGGCTAAAATGGGCTCCGACTACTGTAAAATATTTAGGGGTAATGGTGTCACGGACACAGAAATTATTATTTGAAAAACTATGAGCAATATTTAAACACATTAGAACTCAAATTAAATTAATGGTCCAAATACCCAATCTCATTATACGGTAGAATCTTGCTCCTAAAGATGGTGATGGCACCCAAGCTGTTGTATTTTTTTCAACACAATCCCGTTGTGGCCGGGCGGAGATTCTTTAACAGATTGCGATCACTGGTCACACAATTTGTATGGGAGGGCAGGGTTGCACGCATGAAACAGGAATCCATCACAGAGCCGTATGACGGAGGCGGCCCAGATTTTGAACTCTTATTACCTAACCGCGCAGGCACATTACGCAGGGTATTGGTATATGACAGTCATGGACACATCACACAAGAAATTGGAAAGATACGGGGCAAGCCCGACGGATCTTAGATCAGTAATACTAAGCAACCATGACATTGACTCGTGTTCATACGACCCTGTGCGCACCGCGGTTAATGCATGGCACCGAATATATAGAAGATTGGGCACAACTATCCCATATTGCAATAGCATCCCACTGTGAACTGTCCGGGGCTCCCTCGTACATTTGATGTAGACATCCAGACTGCGTGGGAGCCAAGTAAAGAAATTAAACTAGGTGATCTCTACCCGGGGTAGTTCGTCAACATAGAAGAGTTTAAAGCAAAATTGGGGGATGGCCCGGTAAGGGTGTTACTATACTATCGCATGCGTGCAGCTGTAAAAATAAATAAATAAATAAATAAAAAGTGCCCATCATTCCCACAGTAACCAGAACCTGCTGAATGCATAGAAATGATCGTGCAGTAAGAAAGTTTTAGAGGGCTACTGTCTCTAGAATATATGCTAAAGTGCAAAACAAATGTGAAATACAAAACACAGTGATATTTAAGTAGGAAAGAGATACTGAAACTACCATAGAGGAAAGAAAATGGCAGAAGTACTGCCTTCTCACAAAAAAAAGTCTCGCTGAACTCTCGGTATCGACTCATGCAATATAAGGTGTTGAATAGATTACACTACACGCTAGAGAAAATTGCTAAATTCTCCCCCAACACTGAGAGCAAATGCATGAAATGTGGGGCCGTCTACAAATATTGGAATTTTGCTACAAGGTGGCTGAAGTGCTACACCAAATACCTGACATCTTCCCCAACAATCCTCCCTCTCGGGTACCTATTCGGAGACACACAGGCACACAGGTGTAGCACATACACAATTGTTCAGGGTATTCATCATTACATCATATTCAATTACATTCCATATGAGTCTGGGTCCTCAGCTTCAGCCTTTTCTGACAGGTACTGTTTATACCTAGCCCATATGTTTCTGGGTCTGAAAGTGGGTAGTACCGAGTCTATATATAGTTCCTCTGTATCATTTGTCCATAACATATCCGGGTCTCAGTCTGCCTTGGTTGGGGTAAAGTGCTTTTCCACTTCAATAATATTGCCCTCTTGGCTATCAATAAACTCAGGTTCAAAAAGTTTCCGCCATGTTGGGTTCATCTTTCCCACCGCCCCTAGAAAACATAACTGGGGTGACCATTCAATGGGCGGATCAGCCATTTCGTCTAGAGCTGTGCAAATCTCTGCCCAGTAGTCTTTCAGTTTTATGCATGCCCACAGCATATGGAAGATGTCTGCATCTTCGGACTGGCACCTCGGGCAGGTTCCTGCAGCTGGGGGATAGATGCATTTGAGTCTAGCAGGGGTATAGTGTGTCCTGTGTACTATTTTATAGTGTATTAGTTTGTATCTGGCGTTACATGATATGTGTTTGGTCAATGTGCATATCTGTAGCCATTTGTGGTCCTCTATTTGATGTCCCAGGTCCTGTTCCCACTTGTTTCTGGCGTTATGGTTCCCTGCTGGGCGTGTTTGAACGATAGTTTTATATAGTGTGGAAGCCGTGACTTTTCCCGTTCCTCCTGTGAATATATATCCCAGCCCCATGTTTATCTCCGGTTCTTCTGGAAAGGTGGGCCACACATTTTTAATAGTTGCTTTTATGCACATGTAGTGCCACTTGTGTTTGGCCGTATTCCATAATATATCTTTAAGATCTTCTCATGTCACAAAGCGTTTATCAGGGAATAGCTGTCCCCATTGGACGATACCTCTAGTACTCCAGTGTGTAGCTACCTCCCCGTCTAAGGTGAATGGCATATGGGGGTCACCCCAAATCGGCATGCTCGGATGGTATAGTTTGTCTGTGTCATATACATATATCGGCAATTCTGGCCCAAGCCGTGATCGTTACCTGTGTAGGGTCAATGGAGTTGTGGTGCTTGGGGCGTGATCTTGTCATTTTGTGAAGCATTGTGGTGGGTTCTGGTGCGTGCCGTTCTACGATCTGGCGATTCTTTAACATGGGGTGCAAAATAGCTAAAAAATAATTATTTTATTAAGTTGGAAATCAAACCTGGCACAGACAATGCAAGGTTGGTTTAAAGAATTGACCTTTGCAAATGAGAGGGAGGAGGGATATATGAGCGCTGCTCCAGTAATGTGTAGACCAAAGGACATCTGGGGGCTATTCCGAGAATACATGGATAAGGAATAAAAGCACCATTGAAACCACTATAACGCTATACCATGTGATGTCTATATTCAGAGGAGGTATAAACATTGACAAATACGAAATAACTGGAAAATGCAATACATCGATAATGCTGTGTATGAATGCGAATGATATTCATAACTGCCTAACTGGTACCCAAGTGCAAAGCCCATGGTGTGCCGGATTCCTTCAGACCCGTGCCTATGGCTCTATCTAGGTACGAGTCTTGGAGTTTCACGATTTCTTAACTGGCCTCTTTGGACATAGCCCAGTTTGACCGCAATACTAACAGAAATTTGGGGACCACCTGCGTTCTCTTTCTTCTTTAGTCAAGGGGGCCCTTACCGCCACAATCTGCATAGGTTCTGGATCACTTGACACACAGTGTGAACCCGAATCCAACTGTCCTGTCTTAATTTCACCCTTCTTAGCTATGCCCTTGCGCTCCTTCTGGTATGCATCCACCTGGAGCACTAGATCCAATAAATTTGGAAAAGTAGAAGGAAGAGTAGGAACTATGGACAGGACGTCTTTAAGATCATCAGACAAGCCACAATAAAAAACTGCAGCCTTTTTGTTTTCAGGTTTCAGCCGCCATTTGATTGAAATGTGCCACATATTGCAAAAGGGAAAGTTTGCCCTGTGACAAAGCCAAGAGCTGTAGATCGGAGGCTTGCGCCTTGCATCTGTCATCGAATACAACAGTCATAGCCTGTAACAAGGTAACAAAATCCTATAAGCCATGGTCATTAGCCTCCAACAATCGGGACGGTTGGCTTGTATTAAAAGCTGTTGCATAGAATAAATGAGCCGGATGCAGAAGTGCCAGTCATGGAGTCTACCCGGGATCGCTACAAAAATATTGAATCCCATTACTGCAAGGTAGAAAACCTTGCATGGAAAACAATTAATTTTACCCAAAAAATAGATGCAGGGGTGGATAGCATGGGGATGTGTTGGGTTTATCAGGGCTGCAGGGCTGGGTGGTGTCTTTCCCTGCATTCAAAATACCGAAAATGTATTGTTTTATTTGCAAGATTTTCAACCTCACAGTAAAAAATTGTATTTTCAGGTAGAACCTTCCCACCATCCTCCTGAGCTGGTGTGATGCACACTGGCGAGCAGTGTGAGAAGATGGCACTGCTGTCATATGCTCTCATACGTCAATCCCTCTTACTCGGTCGTACGCTTTTTAAAAAACCTCTGCTTCTCCTATGTGCGATTACTGAGTCCAACTGCCAAAAATCTAGCACATTTCAAAGCCTCATTATAAATCTCCTAACTCATGTAGGATACTCCAAAGAGGCTGAGAGCTTTTGACAAGCCAGTTTTGTCAGGCAAGTCTCACATGGAACTGCCAGTGCCCTAACCGTATGTGCCTTTCCGAGTGAACAGCCTGTTGAGAAAGGCAGCTCAGTGGGTCAATAACCCTGCTGTAGAGATCATTGTGTAACATGTTAGTTCAAATCCTATTGATAGGCGTGTTAATGCCTCTGCATCAGAGGTATGTGTTTAAGATGTAGGTTACATTCAATTGTAACATAGCTGACAGCGTTTGACTTATCAAAAGGACTACTAAATGTTCAGTGATTCAGAAGACGCATCTCATCAGGGCTGCTCTACTTGTAATGTCTCAGAACACACGCCTGTCATCAGGACTGCTACACCTGTAATCGCTCAGAAGTAGAACACACACACATCCAATGAGAGCTGCTATCCTTGTAATGGCTCAGAACACACACATCTCATCTGGGCTGCTACACTTGTAATGGCAGAGAACAGACCCATTCCATCAGGGCTGCTATACCTGTAATGGCTCAGAGGAAGCCCTTCCCATAAGGGCTGCTATACTTATAATAGCTGAAAACACATATCTGGTAAAACAAACCCCCACACTCTATAATTCTCAGCCTAATGGCCAAAAGAAGGTTTGCCCACATCTAATAAGGAGCACCCGATGGTAAAGCTGCACTAGATTTGTAAATGGAGAAGGCATTTTTGGCTTTTTTTTATTGGAATATTTATTGGTGCTATGTCAAAAGACAAAAAGGAGAGGAACGGTGTTAGGCAAGATTGTATGCAGTACCCTTTGGGTGCACTACAACAACACTGACCTCCTGGCAATAGGAACCCAACCTTTGGTATAAGTCTGTACCACACAAGTTGGTAGCATGTTGAGCAGCCAGGCTTATCTCACGAGGGGTGAATGTGAGCTGTAGGGGAGTTACACAGAGATTCACAGTGATAAGTATTCAAATAAACTCTTACACACAAGGTTTCTTGATTAAATAATTATTAATTTATTTAACAGTCAGTTTGAGAAAGCATTCTTCAGAAGGGGCAATATAATAGTAACACACAAATACACACTCTGAGTTTCCCTAAATCAGCAAAAATCCATTTGGGATGGCACACAGACACTTCCTACACCCTCGGGTGACTTCAATAGCTAGGACACTGTGGACATTGATGTATATCACTGTTGCATTTAGGGCAATACTTGGGAGTATGTGAAAGAAAAAGATTATTAGAATAAAACAAGATCCCACAAATATTCTGAAGTAAGTACTTTTGGTAACCCCCAATTCAAATTAAGTTAACCCCTTTACAACTAACCTCCACTATAACTAACCTTGTAAACTAAATTTACAAACAAGATATGCTTTTAAATGTGCAGAAATTGTTATTAACTGCTGTTATCTCACTTGCATTTCTGTTCCTCAAATTGGATAGAAAGGCATTTTTTGGGTCGCATTTTACAGGGACAGGCCCCTTCACAGAGAAATATGCAGGGAGCCTGTAGGACATTGTGGGGAGAGCGCTTCCGACATAAAAGGCAGCTTGCCAGCGGCCAGCACATCGTTTGTGCCACAGCTCAGCCCTGTGGAAATGTGCAGGTCATCTTAGAGAATAAGGTGACCTGCTAATTTCCCAAAAATGGGTTATCTAAAAATAGCATATCCTCTGATCTTTTTTTTAGATGCCCCATTTTTGGAGGATCTGGGCCTGGATCTATATTTTAAAAAAATTGTCATAATATGAGAGGGACATGTGAGAGGGGGAGTGATGGGTGAGATGTGGCAAGAAAGCAGAGGGAGAGCAGTGGGTCAGAGGGGGGGGAGCAGTGGGCAAGAGAGCAGAGAGGAAGCAATGGGGTGGTGGGCCAGACATCGGAGAGGGAGCAGCAGGCCAGAAATCGGATAGGGAGCGGTTGGCCTGAAACAGGCAGTGAGCTGCAGATTGGGAGAAAGGATGAGGGAAGAGTGATATAATGGGAGAAAAAATGCAAGATGCAGAAGTAGCATGAAAGAATGAAGCACTGTATGCTGCGGGAGGAATTGGGGAGCGTAAGGTGTGAGTTGGGAGTATGATTTGGAGTCTGGCAGGGACTAGGGAGTGTAAATTGTGACTTGGCAGTGTGATAGAGCACATCAGTATGTGTATGACCGAGTGAGAGGTTCGGGAACGGAAGTTGTGATGGGGAAATTGGTGAGACGTGTGAGGTGTGTTGGTGAGAGAGGTGTGTGGGTGGGGTTTGAAGAACATAGAAGGGGGGATATATTCAGCATTACAACTGATAACGATCAATACTGTCAAAATATTAAATAGGCATGCACATTAAACCAAAAACATAGCCAAAATAAACACTGTTCTGCCAAGCCAGAGATATTTGGGACTCTTTCCTTTTTAAATTGATACAAAAGGTGAACATAATGACACCTTGGCTCTCTTGTACCCTTGGCCACTGCCTCTTCTTGCAATGTGCCAATCTTAAACCCTCCAGTCCATAGAAAACGTGCAGCAAAAAGTCTGGAATAAAGTTTTGTGCCGCAAAATTTGCCATTTCATGCCGCAAAATTTGCCATTTCATGCTGTAATATCTTGGAGGGTCTGCTTAAGGGTAAGAGGCAGAGCCGCAGAAAGTGAGAGGCGGGGGAAACTGAGTAGCAAAGGGGAGAAGAGTTGAAGCAAAGATGTGGGAGTGTCTGTCAAGCAGGTAGTGCTAGGCAGCAACAGTAGGCCCGAGAGGCAGAGAAGTGATGCTGGTAGAGCGAGGGACTTGAATTATGATCTAACAAGCTGGCATCTGTGGTAGTTCTTGGCAGAATTTTAGTGTCCAAGTATAATGAAGATGAATCTGAGCAGTATGCATTGTCAAGTTTTTTTACACTGTTTCCGAGCACAGTTTTAATTTTACACACAAATTGGATAGTTTCAGACACTTCTTTACTCTCTTTTGAAGGAGGAAACTAATTTTCACTCTCTTGAAATTGGATTTACTCTATGACTTTAAAAATTGGGAGTAAAATGCTCTCATGCCAAAATCCTATCTGGAGCACTGCAGGTAGCAGCCCGCAAGGCACTTCGTTGGAGCTCTCACAGCTGTGTGGCATCTTCACTTCCACTTCTGCACCAGAGCGGTTTGCGTCGCACTGGGAGTTTGACTGGGCTCCTTCTTCCCCCACCAGTCACAACGCTGCTTCCTGCTGCGTGAACTGGCAATCTCTGCGGTTTGGACTGCCTCTGCTGCTGCCACCACACTTTCCTCGTGGTTCAACTCATTGTGGGATTGAAATATCCTGCTTATTCGCCTCATATTACAACAACTAGACCGCTCATTGTACTCAATGGGACCTTTTGATCTTCATTGCCTCTGAGCCCCTCTACCTCGTCCCAGTACCACGTGCATTATGGGTTCTTGTAACTATATGGTGAACTGAGAATTGTTAGTCAGTGAATGTTGTAGAAGTTTGTGATTTACCATTGGTGTGAGGACCCTTACCTGTGCGCTAGCTCTTTGTAGTGTCTTATGTGCTCAATGGAAATACCAATAATGAGCTCAGACCCGAAGGGCATAGCTAGCAGCCATTTGAGGCTGGCATGCTCACTGGCAGCTCCTGCAGATCCGAGCATTGAGAAGCTCCATACGACAACTTTAAAACTAAAAACGAGACTAAGAAAATAAGGAAACAGCTGATGAAGCCCCAGAGAAGCTTTTGTCTGCGTGGGAGACCTGATCGCCTTCACAAGGGTACAATATCGTGCTGGAGAGGAGCCGCGCATGTTGTTAGGCAGAAACCTGTGCAGTTCCCTTAGGGACCACTGCAAAATGCTTAAGACTACAGGTGTTGGCAGTAAACCCAATTGGTAGCAGTCTGTACCACCCAGATTTACCTGGTAGCTGTGGGTGAGCAGCCAGACCTCTCAAGAAGAGTTAGACAGTATATAGAGTATACAAGATAGGTACCAAAATACAGTAGCACAAGCAAACACTGACCAGAGCTTTGGTATCAAGTATATAATTATTTATTTAAACACACACTTAGAAACACTCTAGCACTATTATTATAAGTAAGTTAAAAAAACACAGTCACTATTATCATATGTACATCCCTTATTCCTTATTAGACAAGTCTTAGTTAACACCAGTGAGCGCTTAACTCGAGATGGCACTCCAATAAGTTTAAGAAAAAGGGAGGGAAAAGGCAGAAATTAGGAACAGCACACAACACAATCCTTCAGAAGCACTCAGCAAGGCAGGAAAGTCAAAGTCTACTTGTGAGCAAAAAGTTCAGAGGCCAGGCTCCCTCTTGGAGAGAGTAGAACACCAATGCGCCCACGATCACACAGTTTAAAAGGCTTGGAGAGTCTTGCAGAGAGTTCAGGAAGGAATCAGTTCAGTTTAGAAAAGTTCAGGTAGCCAGCCTAGGGCCAACCCAAGTGGTAAGTTGAGGCTTTAAGAGTCACCCCACACAGACCGTTGCGAGGGAGGCCAGGCGGACACAGTACCTTTTAAAGTGGAGAGGATCCTCCAGCGGCGGCAGTTGTTCCTGGCAGCGGGTACAAGTTGCGGCGTCGTCCAGAGGAAGAGATGATCTCGACGTGGAGGAAAGCTGTAGGTCGTTGCACTGCCAGGGAAGAAACCAGCCGCAGAGTTCTCCGGTTAAAAGGTACTACCCTTTTATTCGCGGTAGTGGAGAAAATGTGGTATTCCGGTTGCCGGGGTGCTTGGCACAGGCAAGGCGGCCACGAGATGATCCGGGAAGGCGAAAAGGCGGGCAAACTGGTTATCCCCACAAGTCAAAGGAAGAAGACTCTTCGGATTGAAGATCTCCTCTGTCGTCGGGAAAAGTGGTGATACGGTTCAGCAGGGCTCCACCGGTGGTGTCGTCGTTGCAGGTCGGCTCAGCTTCTCCCTCTTTGGATTCTTTGGTCCTGTGGCGATGTCTGAAGTCCCAGTCCCCAAAGCCCTGCTTTTATGCAGAAAACCCCCATTCATCAGTCCTAGCTGTCACTCAAACGTGTTAAGTGGTGAGCCGGGCGGCTCACCACTGGGACAATCACACCAGAGTGCGACTTGAGTTGCCGAGGCAACTCGGCCAGGGTGCCTAAACCCCCTCCCACACCCAACTGTGGTACCCAGACAGAGTGGCACCACTTTTGGAGGCTTCTGTGGAACAAAGGGCTCGACTTGGGTTGGAGTCACAGAAGCGAACACAAATGCCATTTTGGAACCGAGTTTCGGCAAAAAATACCAGCCAGTGAATTTATATTAATTTAATAAACCGGCGGTATGTTCGAGGCTATATTAAAAAGTGGTAGCCTCGAACAATGGGAAAATCCCATAGGAATATATTCGCGGTCGAATATAAAAAGTAGTATCCACTGCCACCAGCCAAAACTCGGTCAGGGGGAACTGGACAGTGCCCCCTCGAACAACAGACCCCGGGGCAATCGAATTGCCCCGACCAGTACGTCCACAATATGATGGTTTGTACTGGCTCTGTTCACAATTTAAGACTAGTAAAGCCAATGGTGACTTTACATGCCCTGGGAGACAGTAGTCAGTTCCAGGGTATGGAGTCTGTTTGGGGGTCGCTACGACACCCCTGGGTTACTGCACGGAGGGTGCGGTGTAACCCACATACCAAAAACACATGAAGCCCTATGGAGTAAAAGACCCCATAGCCCATAAAACACATTACAAAGTCAAAGGATATCTCAAATCATGTCTAAGAGTGGGAGAAAAAGAGTCTCACTCTTAGCAGGAGAAAAAAATAAACCCCAAAAATCCTGCAAAGCTGCTGGGGGACTCACTAGGTTTGGGAAATTAGCCTAAACAGAGAATTCTCCCTAACACATGTTGAGGAGAAAATGGCGGCGAAGTGACTGAGGGCTGCTACTGACCGAAACGAGCTGGAAGGTACCAACATGAACGGAAAGCAGAGCTGCTGGATCCAATGCCTGGGAGACCCAGCTGGCAGAGCAACAACGGATGGTGATGGATTAGGGCGTCCGTGAGGCCGCTGCGGGTGTGGTCCTAAAGACAAAGGAGTCCGGAGGCCTGATGTGTGCCGCAGCAGGGACGCAGCGGACACAAGATGGAGGGCAACAAGCAGAAGGTCCAGCGATCACTGCGGCGATACAGAAAGGGACTGGTAGTGGCCCCCGATATCCCAGATGGAACCAGGAGGCTGCAGCATGTGTAACGAGACGATCAGAACACATACATGGGAGCCGGACCGCTGCATAGATGAAGGGCCTTCCTCAGAGAGCTGATACAGCAGCACAAGTCGGCAGGACAGAAGTGGAGCTGCCACAGGAGGGAGCCATGGATGCTACGGAAGGCAGTAAGGAGTCGGGGGAGGGTGAGCGAGGGGGCTGCGCAATGTTGCCATAACATACTGATCCGAATAGGGCTCCCTCCCGCTGCCCTTGGAACTCTAGTGTGGTGCTACGATAACGCTATACATAGCGAGCCAGAAGGGACAACACCTTCATGCGGTGCATACTTTCTGACTCTCCGGAAATACATGGCTACAAGGAACAAGCGGCGCACTGAGGCTCGTGTATACTGGCTACAGCTCCCGGGAGCCATTTAAAGAGTGGCTCATAAACAAGATGGTGGTTACGGCCTTCAAGACAAAAAAATAGGGCTCTCCTGGGAACAGCACAATAAGAGCGAGGCAATGAGTGGCACAACTGAAATGAAACTATATTGCCACATTCAGGCAACACAATAAGAGATCCTAGCATAAATAAACCGCTCAATACATGGGGTGGCAAGATACAGCCACAAACACCAGCCAATTAGCCGACGCATGTGCCGCCATTAATATAGCTGCAGCTTGAGATAACTAGAGGCCGTGAAAGCCTTTTGGGCGCACGAAAGAACAAAGGGAAGCAGTGCGTGCCGGCACAGTAAAGCAAACCACCTGGGCATGCCCCCGGGCTCCTTTCTGGCTCCAGCACACAATAACAAAGAAGACATACTTGAAAGGCATGGCACTAGCAGGCGTACTCTCCCGTTGTAACTAAGCGCTGCCTCCGGTATAACAAAGACTTGGGGGCTAATACCACACAAGAAGGCAAGAAGCTCGAGTCACTGAAGGCCAGAGAGTTGGAGGTGGCAATACATACTGGCTAGTGCCTCCTGTAGAACACATTGCACAGATACCGCCCAAATTAGCAGAGTGAAGTGGGACTGTCATTGGAGGGGGCCCCGGGCCGCTCAGCAGCACAAGTATGCCAGAGTAGGACTGGAGTCTGAGGACCGGAGATCACAGGAGAAGATAATCCCCTCTGAAGCACCGGAAATCAGTGGTTCTAATATGACTGGCCGCATACAATGACAACCAAAGGTAACAAAGCAAAGAATTAGCCGACCACAATGGAAACCTTTACCAAAAGCCAGGCACACCGGCAAGAGTGGAAGAGCGGAGACAAAGGGAAGGAACAAGTAACCCCCTCGACAGAGAATGCTGACTGGTGGAACCTACAGATCCTGGAGGCTATTGCAGCGCTACAAGCGACACTGGAGGCCAAAATCGATGCAGTGGGCATTGATGTGGGACTATTACGACAAGATGTACGAGCCATAGCGGAACGTACTGGGAAGCTGGAAGAACAGGTTAAAGAAAACACAGTGGTCAGGATGCAAATATCAAAGGACATCCTACAGAAAGGACATCCTATAGAAAGTTAAATTACTTGAAGATGGGCCACGTCGAAATAACATAATTGTGGGGCTGCCTGAGGGAACGGAAGGGTCTGACGCCACCACATTTGTTGAAAACTTGTTACTACAGGAAATTGGAGTGGGGGAACTCATGCAAGGGTTCACGATAGAAAGAGCGCACAGTTCCCTCATCAGAAAGCCACCGCCAGGGGCGCCGCCATGGCCCATGATAGCCAGAGTTCTAAATTATAAAGACCGGGAGAAAATCCTCACCTTTTCCAGATCTGGCGGGACAATACATAGAGCCTTGGAGAAGATATCAATATACCCTGACTACACATTACGGGTCCAAAAAAGAAGAGCCCAATACATTAAACGAGAGCAAGGCTCAGGAAGGCGGGATTAAAATACATGCTGATATACCCAGCAAAGTTGAAGGTAATCCACAATGGCGAAGTACTTTTTTTGAGACACCGATTGAAGCACAGGACTGGATGAACAGTGTGCAGGTCCCAGAGACTACATAGTAAAGTCAACGTACTTGACATGAGCAGCGAGATTCTGAGCAGACCACCATAACATAGGCACGCCAAGGAGAAGAGACGATTAATCTACATTTAGAGAGTCATTAGAAAGAACCATGGAAGCAATATAAGATGTACAGTAACAGCAGGAGCAGTGCAGTGTGCCACAGAAACCCGGTAGAGGAAACGTTGAGTGCAGACCCACTACTCCCATAAGTTAGTTTAGGTCTATCGACCAGGTCGAATGGGGCAGAAATGGGGGAGTCCTAGCGTGGTTAACACAGCTGGACAAGTTAAGTTCAGGGTTAGTTCAGGGGATGCGGGGGAGGGACATTGGAGGTAAGCCTGGCATAGATGGGGGGGGGGGAGACACTCGATAACATTTTTGCTACAGCTTGCATTAGACTGACAACCCCAATAGTACTCTGGGTATGGAGATAAAATGGCTGAAACAGTTAAAATAATGACATGGAAATTCAGGGGACTAAATAATCATGTTAAACGCCGAAGGGTAAGCATGTATATAAGGAGGAATAAAGTGGGGATTGCGCTACTACAGGAAACACACTTAGATGTGCAAAGGCAAAAGAACCTGACAGGTGTGTGGAGTGGGGGGTGGCGGGGAGTGTTGATGGGCTCCACTTATTCGTCATATGCAAGAGTGGTCCTCATTTGGGTGGACCCGGTCATACCATTTATAGTGCTGACTACAAAAACAGACCACCAAGGGAGAATAGTTATGATACATGGTATGCTAGAAAATCGAGAAATCTGTATTGTGAACGCCTATGCGCCGAATCGTGATGCCACAGTCTTCTTTAAGTCATCGTATGCTAGACTGGGACCATACAGGGATGGGATATTGATATGGGGAGGGGATTTTAATTGCACACTGAATCCCACCATGGATACATCTGATATCAAACACAAATGGTCGCCCCCCAGCCAAGGTGTTACACTTGCTTTTGAAGCACTTCCAGTTGGAAGATCTATGGAGGGTACAACATGGTGATCACAGAGAATATTTTCATTACTCGGCTCCACATAAAGTTTACACAAGAATTAATTACTGGTTCACAGGAGTTGAACATGTGACCGAATTTACAGAGGCAGGATACCTAGCTAGGATCCTGTCAGATCACTCCCCACTTATAGTAAATTGGCTGGTATTTGCTCCGAGACCACCCATAGCCACATGGAAGCTGAGAAGCGAATCATTATTAGATAGAGCGTCTGCTGAGCACATTAGGAAAAGTATGGTGGATTTTATTGCAATTAACAAGGGCAGTGTGCCGAATGCGAGCACGGTCTGGGAAACCTACAATGTGGTCATCAGAGGGGAAATGATAGCAGAGTCTGGGGGGAGTACAAAACTCAATTGTTAATGACCTGAAAAACAAGGAAGAGAAATTGCAAATGTAAATAAAGAGCATGTACAAGAGGTGATTGGATTGAAGCAGGCCTGCCTAGTGCAATGGGACAGGCTGGGGAAATTTAATTATGCAAGATACCTAGAAAGGAGTCATGCACAGGGGGATAAGCCAGGTAGATTGCAAGCCTGGCTGTATACACGCAAGGACACAAGGTCTCCTATATGCTCCATCCGGAACATAAATCAAGAAGAGGTGAACATGAAAGCAGGCATAAACCAAGTCTTTTCTGAGTTTTATAAGGCACTATATGCGGAAACCACGGATAGATGGGGAGAGCGACCTACATCTTATTGCCCTGCCACATCTAGATGCACAGCAATCCGAAGCACTGGAGATGCCCATAACCCTAGAGGAGGTCGTAGTCCCCATCGGAACGTTGCCCTCGGGGAAAGCCCCAGGCATGTATGGGTTTACAGACAATTTTTACAAGGCCTGCGCAGACACGTTGGTGCCTCTCCTTGCCAAGGTGAACGAGGCGTACGAAGATGAAATCCTCCCTGATAGCATGAGGGAAGCCTTGTTAATCCCGTTACTCAAACCAAATAAGGTAGATACAGATTGCGGATCCTACAGACCATTGTCACTTCTGAACCAGGATAGTAAGATCCTTATAGTGATCTTGGCTAATAGACTCCGTAAAGTAATACCCGCACTGATCGATCCAGACCAGACCGGGTATGTGCCTGAGAAGAACATTGCAGAGAACCTAAGAAGGCTGCACCACGTGATTTATAGCACAAGGGATAGTGTAGCACAGTATGTGGTAAGGCATTTGATTCTGTTCATTGGGATTGGTTGTATGCCACAATGGTAAAGATGGGAATAGGGACGTAATACATGAAGTGGGTACAGCTTATATATACACTAAACCCATGGCCAGGGTCAGGACGGGAAGGACGTACTCAGACAAATGGCAACTATATAGGGGTACGAGACAAGGATGCCCCCTGTCCCCTATGTTATATATGATAGCAGCTGAACCCATAGCTGCCTATCTGAGGCAGGAATATATGGACGCGGGAATAGAAATAGATGGCATAAAGCATATAGTGTCCATGTACGCGGATGATATGTTGCTGTACCTGTACAACCCAGTGATAAACCTGCCATATGTGCTGGAGTGTTAGACAATTTTAGTATATTGACAGGGATTCGAAGAAAAAAGAGCGTGTCCTGTCTGTTCTCATAGGCCAGAATGGTGACAGTGACGGGTGAAGACCTGCCGGTCCTTCCCTGCCATGGAGTAAGACTACCTTCCGATTCTTGGGGGTCAACATATATCATGATCCCAAGAAGGAACACAAATTCAACACACTACAGGCAAAAAATGGGATGGTGAAATCTATGGAGTTGTGGAGCAAGTTAACCATGTCCATGATGGGGAGGGCGACATTGCTGAAAATGGTGGAACTGCCGAGACTCCTGCACTGTTTTGGTAATGTCCCGTATAATGTCCCACGGCAATTCTTCCAGGGCTTAAAACAATATGTAGGGGCTCCCTCCTCTGGCAAGGAGGGAGACACAGAGTTACAGTGAGTGTATTACAAAGACCCTATGAGCACAGAGGGTTGAAGATACTGAAGTTTGAGTTGTATCTTCTGGCGTGCCAGCTACAGTATGTAGTGCAATGGATGGCAGATGATCCCACGACAAACTGCTCTTTTACAACCTGTCATAAAGAAGGGATACCTCGGGCACCTAGTTTGGATTCCCACAAAGGGACAGAATAGATAAAGTCATGAGACTTGATGACCCAATCTCGCCACAGACCCTTATAGCGGCAATAATGGTAGAGATGCCAGGAAGTGGGGCAATGGTGCGATCGCAGTGGGAAATATGCGGCATAGCTAATGTAGGAGACCTGTGGAACGAACGGGGGCGCATGAGTTTTGCTGAGCTGCAGGAAGTTACGTGTATGCATAAAGGTCAATTTCTGTTGAATAACACAGTGATAAAGGTGTTTAAAAGGCAGGTGGCCGAACAGCAACGAGGAGACCACAGGGAGTGAAGAAATAGAGACACTGCTCAGGTGGTGGAGGGTCGACATGCCATTTCAAGGATCTATGAGATATTGATAGAACGTCCTTCGGGAGTAGGATTGAATTGTAGGGAAGAATGGGAAAGGGAACTGGGCAAGACGTTTGAATATAAGGAATGGAAGGATATAACATTATACCATAAGAAGGTCTCCAGAAATGCCAGACTCCAACTGATGCAACTTTACATCACACACGCAAAGAGCCTACCTCACGCCAGCTGCCATCGTAAAATTTAAGAGTGCAGGTAAACAAGAATGTCCTAGATGCAGGGCAGAGGAGGCAGGCCTCCTACACATGTTCTGGGGATGCCCAATAGTGCAGGTGTTCTTGAGGGGACTGGCACATAAAGCGGCTCAAAGAGGTATAGAACTTGAAATACAGACCCCAAGGCTTGCATGCTGGGCCATTATAAGAGAAGTGCGGATAATAAAGCACTTAACAAGATCAAGGATTTGATGTCCATACTAGCCAAGCGTAGTATAGCCATTAGATGGAAGGACACAAAGAAACCGAGTATTGTTAGATGGTGGGGATATTTGGAAAAATGGGTAATGGCAGAAACGGGAGAATGGCAAAAGGCACTGGGAGAACAAAAATTTTGAATTGGGTCTGGACATCCAACGGTGGATCGCCCTGACTGTGACTTTGTTTACTTGTGGTAACGGGGAAGTTGGCATGCAAGGTACATTGGCTGAGGAGGATGCAGTATGATTGAACAAGTACATATTACTTACACTATGCATAAGCAGGTTTGGGGGAGGTGGGGAGGTTGGGCACTTGGGGAAGTATTATTGGGAACAGATATTGTATGATAAAAATGTACTTTATTTTATGGATTTGTTATTGTTTTCTGTTATGACAAAAAATCAATATTTATATATATATTTTTTTAAATAAAAAAATGATCTCAGACCCAAATAACCGGACCGACTCAAAGAATATAGCGAAGTACTACTTTATTATCAGCTCAATAAAGTAGGGCAATCTGGCGAACAACAAATTGCAGTTCACGCACTCGCACTAAGTTTCAATTATACAAAGGCTTTATACCTCAATGTGCGTCAGCTATGACGTCCTTCTATGTTGCAAACTTAAAAACCTATTGAATGGAGGGATTGGTTAAGGAAACATACGTACCTATATATCATATGAGTATTTGTCATGTTTCTGGATGCCACTTATCTGGAAGGCATGGTTTGAACGACCTATAAATATGTATAATACAGATTATAGCAGAATAACAGCAGAGTATTGGCCTGTACAACATTGTATAGCATGTTGCTACAGAGATCCCTGTGATTGGTTGGCACCCTCTCCCAACCTTGGACTGTTGGTTCGTTTGGCAGCATGTAAGCAAACCGAAACTCGGATGCAGGGAACAACATCAGACTGCTACCCACTTGCCCAATTAGTCCATCTCTCATCCGTCAGGCCCCAAGCAAAGGCTTCTTCTTTGTAGTTGACCTTACAGCCTGTTCTCTGTTCTGGGACTTTCAAGAAAGTGTAGGTACACCATTTGGGGATTAATGAATAGCCCCTGTTTTCGACTTCTGAATCACGTGCGAGGAGACCACTATTTTGTCAATTTCAACCTTTTATTTAGTGCTATTTAATTCAATTAGTCTAGCTGTCTTTACTCCTCTTGGCCTCTGGAGACCTGGCTGCTCTACCTCACATAAGCTTTCTGCATCCTTGACTGGCCAGTACTTGGTACTTGCAGGTGTTTTCTTCTTTGCTTCATCTAAGAGAAATATGTAATATGTCTTGCCTACATGGAATATCCTCTTGACTGCCTTTGTACCTTGCAATTATTCCCTGATGTGGCATCCTTGATCCCAAGTCAATAGAATATTCTTTATTCCTCACACAAAGCTGTTTTTCCAGCGTCTCCTGACTCTGCAGCCCTGGTCTGTTTCTGAGGTAGCTTGATTGGTTTCAACACAAGTCTGACATACTTCTTTTTCTCATGGCTGCTTTAATCGCGTTACATTTTCTTCTCCAACAAGCTTCTATATGTCTCATCTACCTTCTGTTTCTGCATATGTACATTCACTTTGTCTCTTCTCACTTATTTCTTTGGTGCACATGATTTCTTCGTATTCGATTACATGTTTCTCTTGTTACTTCAGTTACATCTTTATTCTTGAAGTATTTGCATATTGTTTCAGTGTGTCCTTGTGTCTTTCCTCCATGACGTCACTCTGCAGCTGTCAGATTTTCTTTACACCTCTTTAAAGCTTGATGGTTCCTTCAAAAGTCCCACTACCATTTCAGTTTGAGGGTACATTCGATAAGATTGTCTGAGTGCATATCGTCTCTCACACACTCAATGCAGTATTTGAACAGTACCTGGTGTCTCACATAGTGCTCTTCTGTTGTTCCAGTATGACAGAGGTGAGCGGGGGGAGTCTATCAGTGATGTACACGTCTGTTCCTCTAAATTCCCCTCTGGTCGAGTCCTCCGCCACCTCCTCGAAGACGGACACATGTGACCATAGTTCAAGGGTGTTTATTGAACTTTCAAAGGGGTGTGAAAAACACCTATCTAAATCTAAGATGGGAGCAAGCTACGACCATCAAATGATTAAAAATGCAGTCCTAGTGGAGTCTTGTCAACATAAAAGTGCCTAAAAACCTATTGACAATCCTTAATGCTAATTTACAAATAGTGTGGGGGAATGTTCATGAAAAAGAAAAAAGTTTTCAGCACGGGGCAAGGCGGTTCATTCTAGCCAAGCACACACTCTGGCTTTCTTGACACGAGGATACGGTTCCAATTCCAGCATCAGGGTCTTCTGTGCTCAAGTCTCTTTTCTATTAACGTCTCTTGATTCGGAGGGCCTGATGCACAAAACAAAAATAGAAAGTTCCTTTCTTCTTATAATTATATGATTTGGTTTTATCTCCCTGGACCCCCCTCAGCTGGGCTCGGATCCCTTCTTTGTTTCCAATTAGTCTCCCTCAGCTGGGCTCGGACCAATTTCAGTTCTCTACATTTATCAAGTCTTTCGTATGTGCACGGGGTTTAGACCCATTGCAGGACCACTTCGATATTAAGTTCCTTTTTACAATATAGTTACCATTCAGTTGGATACCTAACAGTCCTTCAAATGAGCGCCCACGTGGCGCCGGACTACTCTGTACAAGTTATCTTATTTTGCCTTTCAAAATACATTAATTTTCAACTTGTTCACGCCTCTCATCACATGCGCTTCAAACACTGTCCTTTGTGGATTTCTTCATACAATGTTGCTGCTTGTATACTTGGTTCAAACACAAGCTGATTTTGTATCAGTTTCTTCGACCTACCGGCTGTGCTGCTTTTACTGGTGCAGCTTTCTTGCAGGAGGCAAGGATAGAACTATAGCGGCAATCGCTCCTCCCTGTCTGGGTTATCAACACTGGGGCTCCCCGGATACCTTTGATGCATAGTGTAAGACAGATCAATGTCAGTTCCCGGTCTTAGGCTTCTCACTCTCCAAGACTCGGGGGGGGGGGGGGGGGGGGGCGGGGGAGTAACGGTTTCGAGAGGTAAAGGGCACTTCCCTCTTTGGACCTCTCTCCGGTCTCGCTGCCTTTCTCCTTGTGTTAAATCACCTTTGTGGAACGAGGCTGCTTCCTCGTGTGCTTTTCCTCGCTCAGAGTGTGCTTTCGTGCTCCGCCTTTTATCCGTGTGGGGAAGTGTCATGGGAGCCTGGTGTGTGTAATGATTAGTAATTACCTGACATTGCCTGACCAGGGTGTTGGGACATGTCAGGTATATGGCTCTGGTGTTAGTCCGTTGTCGCTCACAGTGAACTGTCCGTGAGAAGTGTTTGTGTCGGGAAAGGGGGTGGGGGTTGAGCTTCTAGATATCCTACCTGGTAGGATGGGAAAAGGTGTTACAGGGAAGGGGATACCGCGTCTTACCCTTCAGTGTCCCACTCCCCGAGGGCCCCTCATCCAGGTGATCCTCCTGCTCGGTCCACCCCCAGGAACTGGATCCAATAACGATGGCCATGTCCTGACCACCTGGATGATGGATCCTTTGGGATTAGCGGGTGGGACACCTTCAGTTTTCTCACAACGGTCACCATTCACATCGATCATTGTCTTCATCCCAATAGCTTTCTTTGCTATCTTCTTGCATTGTCCTTTAATGATCCTTATAAGACAAGATCCTAGCAATAGTAACACTAGTATTGCTCCAAGTAGTTTGAAGGCATTCACCAGACAAGTTGGAATCCATGAAAACCGAGACCAGAACCAGACATCTTCGTCTGTCTCATCAACTTCATCCTCTATCTTCATATGCAGTGTTGTCAGCATGGTTATTGCTTCTGTCAGGGTTCCATTTTCTCCATCATGGGCAGGAATGAATGTACAGCAAGATGGCCCGATCTTGGCACAGAAACCTCCTTATATTGCTGTAATTAATTCCAGGACATACCTGTTCTGGAGGGTCATGAGCCTGATTGCCATCACTTTGATTGCATTAAATCCTTTTATTGTCATATTGATTGTTTTGTAGTAGCTCTCACCTAGTAATCTGTAACAACCTGGTGTTTACTGTAGTCTGTATTCCTGGCATGAATATGGCTGTAGATATCACTGCCGTCTTTCTGAATAGTTTATGCTCCGCTGGAATATCGTCACAGGCTGCTATTGATTTTGCTGAAAAATAGTTCTCCCTCTTCAGCCGTAGAAGGTTGAGCGACCTCTTCTTTCTCTGGTGTACATGTTTCGCGCACCTGGTCTCCACAGGGGCGTCTCACGAAGCTGAGCGAGGAACGTCTGCACGTGTCTTTCTCTGTCTCACTACTTCTTTCACGAGTGGGCATTTGCCTAGAATGTTGAATGGAGATGTTAACATGCTGCGTTGGACAGGCAAGACTCCCACCGCCCTTAACCTCCTCGCGCTCCCCTCTGTGCTTATGCCTCACCTTAGGTGTTTAATGGTGGATTCTCCGTCCTGCGTCTGAATGCAGGGGCGCGTTAATGTTCATAGGCTTTTCTCTGGATCTAGTTGCGTCACTGATCCTGCGGCCTGTAGAGGAGTCCTGAACAGCTGTGACTCTGTAGGTAAGTCTTTGTACCAATCGATTCTTGGTATCAGTTTGCTCAAGTGTTCTTTTGTTTCCAAGGTTTTCAGTATTGTGCTTATTCCTTTGCAGGTGCGGTTTTGGAGGTGCCAGATGAAGAATTAGACACCTCACTACGACGCTGCGCAGTATTCCTGCAGGTGAGTGTTAGCGCGAGAGCGCGACGCCAACCTGTATTTAGAAATGGTTCCTTTTTTCTTGCGTGACTAAGCTGATTTTTCTTTTTCTATTCTGCAGTTGTGGTGTGACTCCGGAGCGGCGATCACGTGAACCGCTTAGCTTCCGGGTGAGTATTAGCTCTCATTTCTTGTTCTTCTTTCTGCAGATGCGGTGGTACCCGAGAACGGCAGAAGAGAAGACCTTTTCGGATGGACAGCTTCTCAGGTAAGGATACAACCGCTGTTCTTCTGGTTGTTCTCTCTTTCCTTTCCTTTTCTTTTCTCCAACAGGTGCTGATGGTCCGTGGTTCCTGAGGCGTGGCTGAAGACCGGGTAACTGGAGCTGAGCAGACACGGTGCGTGTTACGAGTTCAGAATAACTCGAAGCGTGTTCTGTCCTTTGGTGTGGTTTATATAGCCTTGAACAAGTAGTCCCAGGTAAAGTAGTCCCAAGCCCAGCCACACCCTGGAAGCTAGACAGTATGGCTCAGTTCCTCCAGACTGGGCTATGTGTGCCTCCATGTTCACTGAATCCTTGTTCACATGAGGAAATAATATGAGCCTGGCACCAAATTTCGTACCAGCATCTGGTCCCCTGATATAAACTAGGTTGCTTCAATAGATTGCCGGCGTCAATTGGTTGGCTGTCTTCTTCAATCCTCTTTGACCCCTGCCTCTGGTTCATGATCTGTTGAGAAAGAAAAGAGACACTAGCAGTCATAGTTGCCAAATAATTATGCATCTCATCAACTAATGCTACACTGTGGGCATCAGTTTCTATCCTAGTAGGAGGAGCAAGGGCTATTCTCATCCGGCGTCCAGTCAGCAACTCATGAGGAGTCAGGTGGTGATCTGAGCCAGGCTGATTTTGCAGGGCAAATGGTGCAAGGGGTAAGAAATGTAACCCCTGCGTCTTTAAAGTAATCTTCATTTGAGCGATCCTCTCTTTAAGGAGTCAGTTTAAACGTTTGCAAATTCCATTCGTATGTGGGTGATAGGCAGAAGAGAATTTATGCTTTATACCTAATAATAAAAGAGTAACCTGATCAAATAGTGAATTTACTAAATGCAGTCTATTGTCAGACCGCAAGACTTAGCATACACCCCATCTTGGAAACCCCTTGCGCACGAGGAACTTGGAAGCCATGTGGCATCGGTGTGCGTACATGGACCGGCCTCAATCCATCTAGAAAAGGGACATAATACTACCAACATGTACCTATAACCATTACATGTCTGCAGCATATCGAAATCTATATGTAGATGATGGCAAAGGGCAATTGGGTCTAGGGATTGCTCTTCTCACTGTCCGCAAAGTGGGCCCTGCTGTGAATTTCTGGTACTCGATGCAA
This sequence comes from Ambystoma mexicanum, assembly GCF_040938575.1. NCBI lineage: Eukaryota > Metazoa > Chordata > Amphibia > Caudata > Ambystomatidae > Ambystoma > Ambystoma mexicanum. Next base: position 728,976,081 of record NC_090937.1, on the reverse strand, counting down.
TTTACAATAAACTATGCCACATGTTCTAATATATTTGGTGAAAACCAATCTTCTGCAATCATGGCAGAAAGACTCTCTTGAATCGTATGCGCGTGGTAGTTGAGCTGCTCCAGCACCAAAGTCAATAATGCTAGAGGCAGGACTGGCTTTCCAGTGCTATCTTGTCTCCATATAGCCTCAGTGGGGGATAAAGAACACCCCCGCTTTCTCCATAAATCTTTCTCGTCTTGTGGGGCTCATCCTTGTAATTCAATTAGCTGAACAATAGACAACACAATAAAACCCTCCTTTACTATCGTGCATGGTCCTGAGATGTGTTTTTACTGAATCAAATATTTGGGAAATATGCTGCCCTTTTGGCTTCTATGTCTCCGGCTTTGTTACCGAGAGAAATCATGTCTGTTCTTTTAGTGTGGGCTGCACATTTCACGACGGCGATAGCCAATGGGCGTCTTAGTGCTTCAATAAGCTTATCTCATAGGGACGCATGTTGTACTGGTGTGCCGTCTGCATGTAGGGAACCCCTCCTTTACAATGTGACAAATCTACATGTACAGTTAACGTCACATAGGCGGAGTCAGAGTGCACCGTCACTTCCTCATGTATTTGGAGTGCAGCGATAAGCGCCAGTAATTCTGCAGCTTGTGCTGAGCAATGCAAATGCCATCTCGCACCTGTCACTACTTCAAATTCACCATCACGGTTCAGCTTTACTACTGCTGATCCAGTATCCCTTTTTGCTAGTAGTTTGGACCATTTTTGAAGAGCCATCAATAAAGCGAGTCCCCCCCCCTCCGAGCGCATTTCATCTTAAAATATACGTTGTGCAGTCATGTACATAGTCCTCCTTTCCTACTGATTCTGCTATGAATGTTGCTGGGTTCACTATTCTGCATCTAACAATTTTGATTCTTGGGTTTCGAAATAATTAACTCGTAACCTGATGCTCTTTGTGTAGCATGTGACAGGCCTGGTATCAAGAGAGAAACAGACTTAAAAGGGTTTGTTTGAAAACCTTTTATTTACTAAGGTTCCTGGGTTGGTGTAATGCCCGATTGGCCCTAGCTCTAAAGGGGTAATTCCTTTAACTGATGTGTCTAATGGCCGTTGTTGTCTTAATAGTCCAAAATGAAAGTCTGTCTCTGTCTTAACCTATGCGTGCCCTCAAAATATGATAGGAAGTGTTTTCAAAACAAGACAAATGGTGGTTCAACAAAAAGTGGAAACCAATGTTGGTTTCAGGTGGTCTTCTCACCAGGGACTGTTTGGTCAATGTCAAACAAATGAGTTCAATCAACAGGGCTGTTCGTAAGACCGTCTCCACAGGCCCCCTGTAGTAATTCCAACTATATTCATTGTCTTTCCTTGAGGTTCCCTTCCCCAAGCTTCAGCTTCTTCAAGTTTCAAAACATAATGGAAAATTTGTAACAAGGTTCCTTTTTAAAGTTTCTCAGGGTTACCTTCCCCACGCCTCAATCTTTTCAACAGTACAAAAAAACTAACAAGTCTCCAACTTGGTTGGTCCTCTTAAGATTCCCTTCCCCAAGCTCAAGCCCCTTTCCAAACTTTAAACACAAAGACACTGTTCTCAGGATATTTTCTTGACAGGGCTCTCGGGGTTCCTTTCTCCAAGCTGTCACCCTCTTCCATCTTTCAAACGCAAGGCATAATATTTCACAGTTCTTTCTTGATTTCATACGGCGCCTTTCCCCAGATTTAGGCCCCTTTAATTCACAACACACATTCTGCTGGTTAGGATGTACCTTTTTCTTATTGACAATCCTTTTCACACACCATCCTTTCATGTGGTAGAATCATAGGCCTTCGAAAACGCCAGGCTCTTTGCTTTTCCTAGGCGTGACCACTCTGACCCTTTTTGACCCGCTCGTTGTTTTCTTGCTCTGACCTTTGCTGATACCTTTTTCTTTCCCTTCAGATGCTTCCTGCACACCTTTTCTTATTCTTTCCTTTCCGCGCACACTTGTGCTGTTTACTGCTGCTCTTATTGTGCCCGTGGCACTTGTCCTTTATACTTTCCGTGCTATCTTGCATCCTCCTTTGTTTTCCTGTTTAGTGTGCCCCTGGCACATTTCTTTGCCTTTTCTCGTGCCCCTCTCTCTTTATGGGCCACTCGCACCGTTGGGCTTCTTTCTCTTGCTTTCTGCTCCAATCAGTCTTTTGCTTATTTTCCCCTCAGATCTGCTTTTCTTAGTTTCTGCTTTACTTTTACTTGCAGCTATGCTTTCAGCCTTTCTGTTTCGCTGTTGCTTTTAGCCTTTACACTCTTTGCTTCGCTCTTGCTTTCAGCTTTTACACTTTCCTTTCATTGCAATTCCATGCCGCTTTTACTGTCCGTGCCTTTTTCCCTCTCCGCTTTCATCCAAACGCACGTTCCCGAGTTTCTCACACATTCTCTGTGAAACTCACTTGGCAGCGTCACGTTGGGAGGCGGTTCCTCCTGGAAATGCAGGGTTGAGGTCAGGGACTCGCAACCTGCCACTCTAGCACCCTTGGGGTCGGCACTGGCCCCAAGGGAACAAGCACTCTCCTGGACCTGGCCGGCAGAATACAGGCAACGGTTCTTCGGCTTTGTGGAAGCATGGCTCCCTCACCACGCTGCAGCCTTTAATCCACACCGGGCCAGCGTATTTGCATGCCATCCTCCTCTATCCCGCAGCTCCTGCTTCTCTCTGCTCCTGGGCCATGCCGGTCCGGACTGCATCCCCAGCTCGCTCACATATGTGTGCATGACCACACCTTTTATATTGAACAAACCTGTCAAGTGGAGTCAGGTGTGATTAGTTACTATTGAATTCCTGACTCTATTATTGGGACAACCTGGGTTCTTTCTAGGGTAGGTTTCCCTTACTTTCCCCATGTTATTCCTATGTGTAATCTTTACTGATCTTAGTGGCTTCCTCCTTGTCTCAGTATTTGTTGTAAATGGGGAGGGGGAAATGGGGTGAGATTGTAAATATCCTCTTGAGGTTAAGGAAAAGAGTTTAAACGGATAACAAGATTTAGGTTGAGTTCTGATCATCTAAACTAGGTATTGACAGGGGGTATAAGAAAATCTCTTGATTCGTTCTTCCCCACAGGAGGAAGTTATCCCCTTCATTGTCTGCAGATGGTTTGTGTATAGGGTGAAGTGCGGCAACTGAGTGTGGTTTGCCGTGGTGTGGATTATGGAATCTTTCTTTACTGGCCATCAATGTTGGAGGCGGACCTCCTTCTGCACCTTTAAAAACTGATTCAGGCGCGATAGCGTGGTGCAGAGTGCGGCTTGCCGTGGTTCGCTGCAGGAGTCCAGGAGTCACGGCGGCTGAATAATTGATACTGTATCTGTAAATTCATTTTCTCCACTCATTATCTAGCCGTTCAGTACTAAGACGCGACTGGACAGGTGGGCCTTTGAGCAACTCAGTTTGTGTTACATTACTCCTGGCTTGTTCTGTTGGTTTGTTTGACTTTTAAGCTCCCGGGTGTTAGGCAGAAACTTGTGCAGTTCCCTCTGGGACCACTGCAAAAGATTTAAGACTACAGGTGTTTGGCAGTAAACCCACTTGGTAGCAGTCTGTACCACACAGATTCACTTGGTAGCTGTGGCTGAGCAAGAAAAGTTAGGCAGTATACAGAGTATTCACAATAGGTCAAGAGAACACAGTAGAACAAGTAAACACTGACCAGGGCTTGGTGTAAAAGAGATATAATTATTTATTTAAAACCACATCTAGAAAAACACACAGGCACTAATAGTAAGCAATTCAAAAACATGGTCACTAAAAGATATACACTCGCTTACAAGAATATTAGACAAGTCTTAAGCCCCACTTATTTTCAGACGGCGGTGAGCGCTTAACGTAGATGGCACTCTAATAACTCGTTTTAAAAAGGGAGAGAAAAACGGAGAATGAATTGAAACAGATCCCAACACTTTTTCACGAACACACAAGAGAGGAAGGCAAAGTAACACCGTGAATTCAGAGTCAGTAGGCCAGATCCGCTTTAAGAGGATCCAAACGAAATGTGTCCAAGGTCACACGGTTGCAGTGCACAAAAGTCTTGTAAAGGTTCAAAAAGGAGTTGGACCAAAGAAAGGGACCAGTTAGAGGGTCAAGGCGGCCAGCCCAGTCCAGAAGGTTAAGGGGTTATTATTACCTAGTAGCAATCTTTAGAAAGGGAGGCCTGGCGGACACGGTACCTTAAAGTGGTGGGCAGTTGTTCCTGGCAGCGGATGCAAGTCGGTGCTTCATCCGGGGGAGGAGAGGATCTCGTCGGGGAGGAAACCAGCCGCAGAGTTTCTCAGGTACAAGGATCGGTCCATTGATTCGCGGTTCAGTGGTGAGTGGCTATCCGGCCGCCGGGGTGCTTGGCACGGGCAGTTCGACAACAAACCGGGCTGGGGTGCGAAGAAAGAAGGTAAACTGGTTGTGCCCACCAGTCAGGGGAAGAAGCCTCTCCAGCCAGGAGATCTTCTCTGTCGTCGGGAAGTGGTGTCTCGGTTCCGCAGGGCTCCACCGGTGGTGTCGTCGTGGTAGGTCGGCTCAGCTTCTCCCTCGTCGGATTCTCAGGTCCTGTGGCGACTTCTGAAGTTCCAGTCCCCAATGCCCTGCTTTTATGCAGCATACCCCCATTCACTCAGCCTAGCTGTCAATCAAACATGCTCCACTTGGGCCAATCACACAAGAGTGCGACTTGAGTTACCAAGGTAACTCAGTCCAGGGTGCCTAAACCCCCTCCCACACCCCGTGTGGTACCCAGACAGAGTGGCACCACTTTTGGAGGCTTCTGTGGAGAAGCCCGCCAAAAAGTGGAACAAAGGGCTCGACTTGGGTTGGAGTCACAGAAGAGCACACAAACGCCATTTTTGAATCGAGTCCTGGCAAAAAATACCAACCGGCGAATTAATATTAAATAAACCGGCGGTATGTTCGATGCTATGAGAATTAAATAATTAAATAATTAAAGTTGGTAGCCTCGAACAATGGGAAAATCCCATAGGTCGAATATAAAAAGTAGTTTCCACTGCCACCAGCTCGATCAGGGGGGACGGAGACGTGCCCCCTCGACTAACAGATCCCAGGGCAATCGAATTGCCCCGACCAGTACGTCCACAATATGATGGTTTGTACTGGTTTCTGTTAATAATTTGGGACTAGTAAAGCCAATGGTGACTTTACATGCCCTGGGAGACAGTAGTCAGTCCCAGGGTATGGAGTCTATGGTGGGGGGTCACTATGACGCCCCTTTGTTACTGCACGGAGGGTGCTGTGTAACACACACAGTAAAAACACATGAGACCCTATGGAGTAAAGGACCCCATAGCCCAAACATTAACAGTCAAAGGAACACCATAAACATGTCCAAGAGTGGGAGAAAAAGAGTCTCACTCTTGGCAGGAGAAAAAAAACCAACTCCAGAAATCCAGCAAAGCTGCTGGGGGACTCACTAGGTTAGGAAAGGCAGCCTAAAGAGAGAATTCTCCCCAACACTGGGCTGGGTATTCTCAATTGGGTAATCTGTTACCCTCTGTTATTAACAGAAGCAGTGACTGCGGGCGACTTTAGCCTTTGAGTTGCTTATCCAAATACATCCAGCCCCCTGTTTCGATCTTTGCTCTGACGTTAGCTGGGTCTGTGGGGTTGTTCGCATTTGTTTTTTCTATGGCAATTTGAGAATCACACTTTGTGTGGGCTATCGGGTGACTTCTAAAGATGGCTGGGGCCGTAGGGGATGACCTAAGGGCCCCAGAACTGGGTGACACTATTGGGGCAGATACAAAATCAGTAAATTTGCCAAAATCCATATTCAAATCTCTGCTTTTGGATTGTTACAGATTCAACCCATCTGAAAGTAGCTTTGTTGCGGATAATCAAATTCCCAGTGTCGGGGATTAAGGAAATGATGGTTACAGAATGGCAGCAACAACAGTTTCAAAACCTTACTATTTATCCCTGACTGATGCTTTAACAACAAACATTGAATATACTGTCACCGCCACTACTTTAAAAAAAAATACCATATCCGAGTTCTTCTGATAAGAAGGACTCGTAGCTTGAATGATGTTTTACAGGTTGAAATTGGTGAGTGTTGCCTAGTCTGGAAGCAGGATAATAATTCAAACACCGTAAATCGACCTGGCCCTAAGACATTGGGACAAAGAGAGGGAAGGTAGCATGGACTCCCACACTGCATTGGACTCTTCGTTTGAACTAAATGCCATTCCAGGCTTTAGACGGGTAACAAAGGGGAATCAAAATTCAAATAAAGTATGGGTGAAATCATCAAACTAATCGCATTAAGGCTACACAGGGGTCTAGTGTAATTGCTGAATCTACTGATACTATCTGCACTGAATTGTGTATTGACCTCTCAGCTAAGGGTCTTTAAGTCACTAAGAGGCGAAGTACAACAACACACAGGAATTTTGCTATAATTGACTAAAGGTATGGATGAGGATGAAAGTACGTTGGTGAGTCTAAATTCTGCAATAAATTCAGCAATTGGGGAGGCCTTGACACAGATCACAATTGATAACAGACAACAATTGGAAAAGCTTACTTCCTTGCAGGGGCACTGGGAGGGAGTGAATGTTGAACTGAACTCACTGAGTGAGATACTCAGGGATATAAACCTGGGAGGTCAATGTTCACATCATACCAGGTGTACACAAGGTATTGATAAAGTACTCCTGGAATCTTCTGCAAATCATTTGGACTCCACACCGTTGTCAGTGTCAACAATAGAGGAATTTGTGCGTTTGGCACAGATCACAGAAGAAGGCTATAAAAGGAATTTAAACGCATGTTCGATGTCATCTAGTGAACACGATTCGGTGAAAATCCCCAAACCAAACGGGAAAACGAAGAAAAAGTGGAAAAAAAGCAGAAGCAATTGTTGGGTGAGATGGTGAGCTTCTGGTGGGGTGGGGGTGGAACAAAACCTCAACAAGACCAGAAAGTCTGATGCTACACATTTCATTCGAAAAATAAAATCGGCTCATTCTACCGAAAAAGGCTCAAACCTGAAGGTTGATGGAAGTGAAGGGGGTGGAGTCTTAGATAATTCAGACAAAAGGGGGGAAAAAAGCAAACAAGCAAACAAGTCCCAAAAAGATGGCACAGGAACCAGAGATTGGTGCAATAACTGTGGGTGTCCAAACAGAAATACAGTGTGAACCAAGAAAGATTGCACCAATCTTCCTAAGAGGGAAAATTTGGATTAAAGCCTCTAAGGTTGAGTTAATAACTTCTGAAAATCGGCAGCAAGTTTCAAAGGAATCATCTGAAAAATATTCCTGTTGGTAAAAATTCTCAATCGGAGAAGGGTAAAGATAAACACTGTGGAACTGGACAACAGGAGGGTTGTTTAATCATCACAACTTCTCTTAAACAAGATAATATTGAGGCTATTGTTACCTCCCAAGGTGCAATGATACCCTCAAAGCAAGGTCTTGTTCACTGTAATTGCTCCTCCAATCAGACTGGCCAATATCCCATAGAACAAGAAAGAAGGCCATGTGCTGTCCAACAGAGATCTGCGCCCAAGCTGTCTGTGTATGTAACGTTTGGTAGAAGTCAAGAACAAAATGGAAGCCAATTAATAAGAGTACGATCTTATCAATATTTAAACCTTATCTGTATTATCTATCCACGGTCGACTTGGATTACATTTGATTTCCACATGCCCAATGTACAGACATTGTTGAAATTGGTGTCAAATCAAGGTTGGGTGTTAGTGCAATCTTAGAAGCAAGTAAGGAGTTGATGGATTTAGGATACAAAGGGCCTCATTACACGTTGTGCGGTAATGGAATACCGTTACCGGTAACGATTTACAGGTACCGTTAATTCCCTAAGCAAATCACGACCCGGACCCACCGCTATCTGCGCACCCGTTAATTACGGTGCCACTAATAGCGGCAAGGCCGCGGGCGCGCGACCCACATGCCGGAATTAGCGCCATGGCGCTAATACTAGGCCATCACAAGCCATGCGGACATGGTATTAGCGGCATGTAAAACACCCAAAAAACTCTTACCGGCATGGCGCTAATAACGGCATCGAAAAGCACCCGTTAAGAGACCTGAGCAGTGTACCCATCAACTACAGGTGGACACAATCAGCACAGGTGCATGCTATGGGGACAGGCAGCACAAAAGAGCACACCACACCCCTACCCACACCCCTTCCCACACCAAGATGGTCCCAATAGCAGCAGCATGACATGACAGCCTTGACTACATGATAGCAGTGCAGCACCTACAACAACAGCCAGCACCAGAGGCGAGCCGTAACAGGCACCCATTACCCACACCATACAGGCGAAGACAGCCATCCACTGAGGAGGTGGCTCCTAACCCCTGTACGGAACCCACAGAACCATCAGGAAGAGGACAACAATATAGTACATCCTTCCAATGACAGTGCTCCGCTGCCTAAGCGGCCTGGGTGTGGCACTCCTGTACGGCCGTGTCAAAGTGGCAAAGACAACCAGGGCATGTGTAGAGCATCACAAAATGTGCATATGATGGAATGTGCCTATGCCACTTGAAATTGACATGCAACCACCAGAGGAGTATGATGTGGCTGGGGATGAGTGCGGGTGGAATGCCCCAGCAGGACATGAAACAGACAGTGCCAAGGAGGCACACGATGTGCATCAGCATCTGATTCTGTAATCTCATCATGCACCAAGGTGAAATAGCATGGACGTAGATGGGAATTGTTGCCCTGGTGCATGTTTCGAGGCCCACAAAGGACCCTGTCCACAATGAATGACACATACACAATAATGGAGACCACGCTTGGGTTTCAAACTCTGAACAGTGTATATTGAACATATTGTGGTACTAAAGTGCATAACCCAAACTCCCAAAATACACCCTTACCCCCCTCCCCCTCAACACACCCAAATACACCCTTACCCCCCTCCCCCCTCAACACACCGAAACACACCCTTACCCCCCTCCCCCCTCAACACTCCCATGTGAGTCTCATGACGTGAATGTGTCCATTGCCACATGTGGCACACGAATCCTGGTGGCCCTATTTGCCAGTGCCTGCATCGTCATCTGGTGGCTGTGAAGCCGTGCGCCGCAGGTTCCGCATAGACCGGCGCAGGGGACTAGTCTGGCGTGAACTCCCAGACGAGGAGGGGCCTGGTTCTTCCTGGGCCGGGAGTGGGCACCGACGCTCAATAGCGTCTGCTATGCGGTTCATGGCCTGCCACAGTTGGGCCATTTCACTGCAGATTCGGCTGGTGCATGCCTCCATGCCCTCCCTTGTCTGCTGTGCAAGTGTAGCAATGTCCTCCCTCAGGCGGGCTGTCTCTGCCACATGTTGACCTACTAGGCCACTCATCTCGGTCTGCCTCTGGTAGATGGTCGAGAGGTCATGTCGCATGGTGGGTGCTGGTGGGATGGCTGATGCACCTGGTCCCATTGCACTTGCATCAGGAGAGGATATCTGGGGGCTCCATATCCCTTCAGGGGTGGGTGAATCTCCATGACTACCCGGACCTGAGGAGTACCTCGGGCTTGCCAGTAAGGGGCTTGTTGGTCTGGGGCTCTGGCTATCAGCATCAATGGCAGGTGTGTCCTCCTCATCTGAAGGTGGGGCCGTGGCTGCTGCTTCACCCGTTCAGCTGGTGGCAGCAGAGTGCATTCCCTCGATGCTGCCCTCACCTGCTGGGAGACACACTTCCGTGGGTGCCACGACGGGAGCAGCCATGGCCTGTGGATGCGTGCAACTGGTGTTCCGGCTGCTTTTGTCCTTGTGGTCATGGACACTCGTCCTGGCTGCCCTTGTGGATGTGGCGGTGTCCCCTGTGGCATCCCTCCTTGCTTTTTTGCTGGATGTGGGAGCAGGTATGGAAGTGCGTGCCTCCTCAGTGTCAGTGTGTGATCCTGCAAGGGTGAGAAATGTTGACAACCATCAGTAATGGGTCGACCTGCCTTGAGCAAAATGAATACGTCATGCCGTTCTATGGATTCCGGGCTCTTTAGTGTGGATGCAGGTAATGGGGATGTTGGGTGGGTCATGCATGAATGGGTCTGTGTTGTACGGGCATGTGGTGATGCATACATGTCTGTTTGTGGCTGGAGCCAGGGCATTCAAATGGACACATGATTGGGGGGAACATCACACTTCACTGTGCATTGTTTGATGCATACACTCACCTCCATCGGACGAAACGGCCACGCCATGCTCCATTTGTCCAACTCCCTCGATGCATTCCACCCCGATGGTTGATGCACATGTCTCCTCCCACTCAGTGAGCTTGATTGGCGATTCACTGCCTCCTCCTGTGCCCGTAGCCATGTTGCGGTTCACGGATAGAATGTTCCGCACACAGAGCCGGAGGTCATCCCACCTCTTTGGGCAGTCTTTGACTGTGCGGGTTGTGGTGCCTACCGCGCTGACCTTGTGGGCTACCTCTTCCCAGATGGCCTTCTTCTTCACAATGGTCTCCCGACGCATGTCGTTGTTGAAGATGACATGAGCATTGTCTGCTAGTGTCTGCGTTAGCATGAGGAGCTCCTCCCTGCAAAACTTCTCCTTGCGTTGCCGCTCAGACGATTTTTTAACGGCCTTGGGCATCTTCACGGTGTCCTTGGTGTTTTTCCCAACGTGGTTCCTGGTAAGGTGTCCTGGATGAGGAGGATGGCAATGGATTGTGTTTTTAAAGATGGCCGCCGTGCTCTTTCCCGTTCCGGTGCGATGACGCTATTTCCGGTTCCGCAATATTACGGAAACCGCTATTAGCGGTGACCGCTAATGGCGGAGACCGCTATTTGCATGTGGCGGCAGGTCGGAAGTGCTGACAGCGCTTTCGAGGATGCCGTTAAGGGACTTTTTGGGGAGTTTAGCGGCATGGCGGTAGGCTCATTACCGGCATGGCGGAAGGCTCGTGCCCGCGATCTCGTAATGGCATGCAATTTGCGGCCTCTTGCGAGGGCGGACACGCTAATTACGCCATGCCGGTAATTGCTGATTTTTACCGCCTACCGTGTAATGAGGCCCAAAGTCTCTTTTGAGATGCCTCTTCAAAATGATAGTAAATCTTTTAATATAATGAATGGGATAGTGGAATCCACAGAGGATTACATTACTAAAGTTTCTACTTGTAGAGATAAACAAACGAAAGGGACCGATCCATATAAACCTGATGCAAATACAAATGTATTGGCCTTAATGCCAGAACTTTTAGGCCAGGTCTTTCAAATATTGGGGCTGTTAGAGAATTCTCTCTAGCCAAGCAAGATGTTAAATTATTGGGATGGAACACGAGGAGTTCCAGCGCTTTAGAAATAAACTAAGAATTGATTATATTTTTAACAGGTTTGATTTGGTTATCTTTCAGGAAACTTCATTGAAAACCACTTTCAAGGTGGACGGCTTTTCTGTTTATCATGAGCTGGTAACCAGCAAGTTGGGTGGGGGGACCATCTAGCCAGCAGAAATTCTATCTTGGAGTCTGCAGAGATGCTATCTAATTCCACTAAAGGTATTCTCGTGGTGAAAGTAGAATTAGGGACTGGTCTTTAGCACAGAATTTGTATAGTGGTTAACATTTATTCAAGCCCCTCCTGTTCTACGCTAATTAATTTCCAGCAGTCACTGTCCGATTGTATTTTTGAATATCTGTGTTCATTTTCCCGCCTATAGCCTTATTTTCATGGGGTACTATCAATTAATTGGCTTAGGGGCTGTATCGAGTAAGGAACCGTCACCTAATGGGAGGACTTGGTATAATTTTCTGTCAGAGTGGAACTTACTTCTGGTAAATGGGAACATTCAGGGTAATGTCCCACCGGCCCCAACACGGAAAAAAGACGTTTGCAATTCTATAATAGATTATCTATCTTTTTTTTCCAAGGATCTGTTTGAACATTGCATGCATTTCTCTGTGAATAGCGGGTATCCTAGTGACCATGAAATCTTGGAAGGAGTTCTTACAATACCCCTCGAGATTGGGGAGGAACTATAGCCATATGCTGTGTCTGCAAATAGTTGGAAGAACAGAGTGGTGACATTCTTGAGAGGAGGTAGGGATCTGCTTAAGTCTCTTAATTAGATCACCAGTCCAATGAATGAGATTCATTTAATAAAAATCTGCAATCCCAAAAACTTTGTAGAGTTTCTATGGGATGCAAATCTTCCAGGTGGGGCAGGTAATCCAGTTACCACCAAACATAATCATCGATTCGATGAAAAAACCTGGGGGGGAAAAGGGAACTGAGGAAAGCTCTGAGGAAGCTGAAATTTAACAAAATGGATGAGCATGATTACTGGAGGGATGTAAACATTTTAAGAAATAATTATAGAAATTGGTCCGATTGTAATAGGTATTTGCGCTTGCACCAAGATGGGAAATCGATGCTAAAGGCAATGGCCCAGAAGAATTCCTGTTATTTCTGGTCAATAATTGACTCTACGGAGTCTGATCAAAGTACTATTAAGTGGGGTCATACAGGAAACAGTCTGGGTGGACCATTTCTTAAAACTTTATGGGGCAAGGGAGACTTCTAAGTTTTTTCCCCCTGAAACAGTAGCTTGGGAGCTTTAATGTCTGGCAAGATCAGATACAAGACTTAATAAAGAAATCACCAGCTTCCTGGGCTGCTGGCCCCAATGGACCGAGCAATCAAATCCTAAAATCTGATCCCTGTCTTTGGTCTCGTTTACTGGCTGCTCTCTTTGGACAGATAGTGACCAGTAGGCATCTTCCACAGACATGGAGGGCAATCATTATACCTATTTATAAAAAAGGGGATCGTTCAGACCCCATACATTTTCGTCCAATTTCTCTTTTAGCTGTGGATGGAAAGATCTTTGCCGGCTTGGTTTTAAATAAGCTGGAGAATTGGGTATTATCAAAGGGTACCCTATCGATACATCAGCTAGGCTTGCGCAGGTGACTGTCGACCTCCTTAAATGGCCTGGTATTAAGTTCAGTGTGCAGTGAGACATTCCAAAGAGGTGGCCCTCTGTTGTATGGCATCTGGATTGACCTATCCCAGACCTTTGATACTGTGAATAGAGATCAACTATGGGGTAAACTGAGGAGCTGGGGCTTACCGGAAAACCTACTGGCACTAATAGTGGACATGCATAAGGGCTCTGAACTCCAAATAAGATTGGAAAAAACAGGGAAATTGTCTGGAGCAATTAGGATCGAGAGTGGTTGCGAAGGGGTGTATTGTCACCCCTTTTCTCTTCAATCTCTAGTTAGCAGATCTAGCAAAGTGGTTGGAGGCTCGGAGCTGGCAATTCCAAAGATTGGGATAGCTAGAATAAAATGGATTGCCTACGCCAATGACATTGTTTTGCTCGATTACGCCCCGATTGATCTCCAGTGACTGTTGAAGGCTGTGCAAGATCTAATGACTTGAGAATTAACCATCCCAAGTCAAACATTGTTGTCTTCAAGAGACCGCTTAAAGTTGCCAAACAATTTTCTTGGCGTTTGGATGACCAAGTGATTCTGATAGCTAAAGAAGTAAAATAAATAGGATCTGTAGTTCGACCATACCCTACCAAAGCGAACCTTCTAGCTATCTTGGAAGGGAAAATTCTCCAATCAGGTGCCCAAATGAAGAAATTAGTAAATACATTTTGTAAAGGTTCCCTCCCGCCAGTTATAAAATATTATATTGGAAAGGTAATTCCATCACTATTATTTGGTTTGGATGCAAATCCCCAGTCACTTTGTATGTATTGTGACAGATCGGAGGCTAGATTGTGGAAGAGTGTACTTCATCTTCCCAATTGCATACCTATTGCCAGCTTAAGATATGAATTGGGCCTTCAGTCAATGAAAGCATGGATGGAATGGAAATGGGTATCCCTGTATAGATTGATCCTGGCCCACCCCCTCCAAATTGTCACTGTATGAGGATGTTTCCCTCTCTTTGGAGGGATGTATGAATGACTACCTAAATGACTTTAAGTTTCTAGCCCTTGAAACTCTCAAAAGGTGTGAATGTACAGAAGTGGATTTAATTCAAAATCCTGAGAAAGTTAAGGAGCGCATAAAAAGGGCTGATTGGATCAGGACGATAGCGGTTATGCACTTCTGGTGTGTCTGCATCTTTATCATGTCCAGTTAAAACCACGAGCATGGCTCCCTACCTATTTGAAGAGATTTCCAAATCCTGTTAATAGGTCTCGTTTCCTGAGATTTCTTCTTAACCTTTTGCCCACCCGCGAAATAAGTTTTTTTAGACAGAAAGAGGAGTTTGAGAACAATGTTTGCCCCTTATGTGAGGACTTTTGTCCAAAGACTTTGATGCATCTGCTGAGTAATTTGTGCAGGGACCTTAGAAAGGAGAGTGAGTAGGCTGTCTCGCTTTTTATAAACAAGGATTGGTGGTTAGGAACTGACTGCTTGTGGGGTAAGGTACGTTTCAGGTATGAAACACTTTTGACAGTGGAAATAATGAAATTGTTAAAATATTTAAATCTGGCTCGATTAACTGATTGTTAATTGGAACTGCAGTAGCTTAATACTGTGGGAAACTTCTATCCTTTCTTGTTTTTTCCTCCTCCTTTCTTTTTAGTGTTCTTCTTTTATATGTATCCATAGATATTGTTCTTAAACTGTATTGTTTTTTACTTGTTTGTGAAAAGTCCAAGATTCTGACTATTACAAAATAAATAAAAAAAAGAAAATATAGGGTTCTAGGTGGTTTTCCCTATGATTTGGAGAGGATGAATAGATCTTGTTCTCAGTGCTCTGATCCTGTGTAACTTGTGCCTTCCTCCCTCTCCCTCTTGGGTAATCGGCTTCTTCCCTTCTCACTCTGGGGTCATGACGGGTAGAATGAGATCTAAGGATCTTGCTACCTGGATTTGGGTCATGGGAATGGAGATATCCGCAAGAAGGCATCTGGCACTTCCTCCTCCATCACTGTCCGGTTAGAATACTGCATCCCTCCTAGGGTATTCTCCTGAGAGCAACCCCGGTCTCCCCTACTCGGGTGATCCGCCCTCGCTTGTCTACCCCACGGTTGGGATCCAAAAGCGAGGGCCCTCCCCAGGCCACCTGAATAGAGGATTACTGTTATGCTCACCTTTTCTCTGCATGGAAGTCGGGCACTGATGTGTGGAGTGCCTGCTTCCCTGGTTAGAGGCGCTGCGTGTCTTTTGTTCCCTGGACTGGCCTTGGGTCAGCTCCTACGACAGGGGAAAGGGTGGTGAGTGAGACGGTCTGTGCCTGCCACCTGTGACCCCCACCCTGCTCCTTCCACACGTTTTCCCTACTCCGGGGCGCTCTCACCATGTGTATTTGGTTGGTGGGCTCTCCTTCCTGCTTAGTCTCAGCAGGGGCGCAATGTCCTGTAGGATCCATTTACTTCACTGACCCTTGAAGTCGAGTGGCATCCCTGTACTGCTGTGGTCGCATCTCGTGTTGCTTGTGTTGCTCTGCTTGTTATTGTCCGTGTAATCTGTTGTATTGTATGTTGTCCGTGTCCAGTTATCTGTGTTGTCCTTTGCTGCGTGCCGCAGTCCGTGCTCATTTCACTGTTGTGACTCGTGTCACTGTTGTGGCACTAAGCCCTCCTCGGTGTGCGTTGGTTTGGTGCAATGCATGTGAGCGGCTGACCCAGTGGGTCAGGGTGGCCTGCCATGTGCCTAGGGGGCCAGCACGAGCTCGGGTGCGGTTTGCGTGATCTAACCTGTTCTTTCTTTCTCTTTTCCAGGTACCTTTCTTATAGCAACCCCTAAGAACTACACAGTCATTAGAACAAACAGGGACTCAGCAAGAGGAGGTGGGGTGGTATTTATGGCAGAAACTACATTGGGTCTCAGAAGTGCTACACACAACCCCACCAAGTCATGTGAAATCATGACCATTAAACTCCCTCTGACAAATTCTAGAACCATTTCCATACACCTAATCTATAGACCTCTCGGACCGCTAGGTTCCTTTGAGGAAGAAATTAGCACACTCCTGTCCACCAACACGAAGCCCAACTCCCAAATCCTTATGGTAGGTGACCTCAATTTAGGCTTCAATGACTCCTGTGACACCCAGGCCACCTCCATTGTCCATACCTTAGTGGAATTCGGTCTTACCCAAACCATAATAACCATAAAAATACCCATAATAACGGCCGAATCCTTGACTGGATAGCAGACATTAACTGCACTGCTACCATCACATCCATCGAGGCCCAACTCTGGACAGACCACTCCCTCCTCACTTTTGAACTTCAAGATCGCTCCCCTCCCAATAGTGAACACCTCATTGCCCCATCCATTTCCACCAGGAACAAAAAGAGCATGACTGTAGACAAACTTCCACCGCTCCTTCAACCTCTACTCAAACCCCTCCCTATTTCCTCCGACCCCTCAGAACTAGTGGACCTCTACAACGCAACCTTAACTAAAGCTCTAGACAAAATTGCCCCCTTAAAAATGCGCAAAAGTAAACCCAAAGCACATCTCAATTTGTGTTATACACCAGAACTAAAAGCCCTAAGAAACAAAAAAGAAAATGTGAAACGTCCTGGAGAAATAACCCCTCTCAAACCAACAAAGATACTCTGCTTACGACTTCCTCCAAATATAAAGAAGAAATCCTGTCAGCTAAATGTGAAACCTACAACAACGGGATTGAAAATGCCAGCTCAAGTTCTAGAGAACTATTCACAATCCTAAGAGAGCTTGAATCTCCAGTCCCCTCTAATGATAACTGCATTAAAGACAAGATCTGGTGCACCAAAATTCAAGAAGCCCTAACCAACAAAATCGCTCTGCTTCAAAAGAAAATAGAAGCAAAAAAACAATTGCTGACGCCTCAACAAACCTCAACTGTCCCCAATCTTGCCAAGCCTACCTCAGTGATTTAAATTTACTCCAGCATCTACCCTGGAAGTAATGAACATCATTGCCTCATTGAAACCCTCAAACTGCCAAGGTGACGCCTGTCCAGCCTCGCTCATCAAACACTTAGCTAAAGAACTAGCCTTCTTTATTACTACCCTCATTAATGCCTCATTCCGCACTGGCATAGTTCCTACTAACTTGAAGAACTCTTGGGTACTCTCTCTACTAAAAAACCAACACTCGACCCCTGCGTCCCTACCAATTTCCATCCTATCACCACAGTACCCTTCCTTCTCAATCATCGACAAGGCAGCCTATAACCAAATCCAAAACTACCTTGAG
Organism: Ambystoma mexicanum; assembly: GCF_040938575.1. Lineage (NCBI taxonomy): Eukaryota > Metazoa > Chordata > Amphibia > Caudata > Ambystomatidae > Ambystoma > Ambystoma mexicanum. Next base: position 728,958,904 of record NC_090937.1, on the reverse strand, counting down.
AACCACAAGCTACTAAGACTTAGACAACCGGGATTCAGGCCCCAACATGGGACAGAAACTGCCCTGATTCACCTAAAGATCCAAATCGATGACCTGAGGGACAAAGGTAAATCCGCTCTTCTGTTTCTGCTGGATCTGTCAGCCGCCTTTGATCTGGTTGATCATAAGGTACTATGTAGACACTTATCCACCGCGGCTCACTTTTCAGCGGAAGCAACAGCCTGGATCCAATCATTTCTCAGTCAACGCACAATGAGAGTATTCTCTGCCTCCTCTGCTACACTAACTATGCAGATGACACCCAGATCCTCCTGCCCCTGACGGGGGACCATATAAATTCTGATCTAGCCCTTGTCAGCAAAATCTATCCCATCATTCATTGCCTGGATGGACACTCATGGACTCTGCCTGAATGATGAGAAGACCGAGCTACTTTTACTAGCCTCCCCAACCAACATGAAGTAATTGAGCAATCTATACCTATACCGCTCTTTCAACATAGACAGTAATGATATAATGGTGGCCAATGAGGTCAAGACATTGGGTTTCTACCTAGATTCTTCTTTGAGTTTGCACAGACAGGTTAGTGCCATCGCCTCATCCACTGCATACATCTGTAAACTTAGCCACTCCAGCAAACCCTTCCTATCCTCGAATAGCTGTATGACCCTAGCAAGAGCGCTTGCCTTATCCAAAATTGACTACTGTAACGTCCTCTACTTAGGAACCAATAAAACCATCACCAACAAACTGCAAATCCTGCAGAATAGCGCCCTCAGAACTGCTCTGAGTATCCCCAGACAACAACACATATCCACTACCAGACGGAACAACAACTGGCTCTCCTTCCAAGAAAGGATCCATCTCACCTACAAATGCCTCAATAACGCTGCCCCCCAATACCTGGCAGAAAGATTTGTTAAACACAACTCTGCCAGACCTACCAGGTCCACAAATTCTGGACTCCTAAGCATAACGAGATATAAAGCAAAAAGAGCGAGAGGTAGCAGCTTCCCTGTGTTGGCCGCCCAACTCTGGAACTCCCTCTCCGACCTTGCGCCCTGAACAACCCTTCCATAAATTCAGAAAAGACAGCAAACTCTGGCTGATTTCCAAAAATACACCAGTCTAATCTCTACCCTCTCTCACACCTATCTGTATATACTCTCCTTTGTAGCTATCTCACCGTAGCCGTTGCAACGGTATGTACACTCCTTTCCTCTTGCTTAAGTGTGGTGCTGTACCCCCACCTTGCGCCCTATATTCAAGTGTGACAATGATGCAATACCGTGGAGGTACTAACTGCCAACTTTTACCTGTAATTTACTGTATCTTGTGTACATATACTTTTGCCTTTCATTTGTATCCTGTATATCTGTAGTGTATGTACCATATACTGTGTAATCTTGAACATGCATATTCTTGTAATGCGCCCAGATACCTTAGGGTGGGGTGCCCAATATAAATAATAAACAAACCTGTGAGCCGGCGTGATGAATGAATCCGGTCGATGGCGACAGAAGCGGTGAGTAATGCGCGGCGGTAACGGGGCGCGATGAATGAGCTCGGCGGTAAACCTTGTTTTCCTTCTCTTGTTTCTGCAGGTGCCGGAGACCGATGAAAGCTGGAGTCCTCGACGAACAACAAGGTCGTTGCTGGAGGCACAGGTAACCCAGGCCCGATGCTCTCCGGCTTTTCATTGCAGGTTTGTAGAAGATTGCTGGCAGGAGTTCCTCTGAGAGCGTTATGCTGCTAACTGCAGAATACCGCGAAGCATGCCTTAGGGCTTGGGTGGGGCTTATATAGCCAACCACGCCCTGCTACTCCCATTGTGCAATTAATGAATTATTGCAGACCAATGCACAAGCTAATGCTTAGAGCCACGCCCTTTACTGCAATTAGCACAGAAGTCTATCATTCAGTGGCAGACCGACTATACCTGTGTTTTCCTTGAGGTTAGCTCCATGAGCCTGTTGCCGGAGATGCCAGAACTGGGTCCAGGTGGCCCTCCTTTGAGGCTTGATCCAGTCAGGGCCCTTATTGTGCCCCAATGTTCCCACTGCTGCTGGGCTGGGGCGATCTGGTCTGCTCACCGTGACAATTACTGGGGTCTACATGGGAGAATAACTCCAGGTTTCTCAGAGTTGTCAATGTCCTTTTGGGTTTCTCTAGAATGGCGACTGAGTGCTTGACAAATAATGTCACTGAACACCCCATTGTAATGCTTGAAGCTTTTTCAATAGGAGACACAGCAGTAGCAACTATTGCTTGTTCGTAACGGTAATGCCCTTTTATTACTGGATCTAAAATCCCACTATAGTAAGCCAATGGTTAGTGTACATGTCCTAATGTCATTTTCAGTATGAGGACTGCCATCATAACTTCTCCATTTGAATGGGAAAATAGGTAACATTCTTCATGATGATAATATGGAATTCCTAATACAGGGGCTGTTCTGATCTCCCTTTTTAATTCTTCAAATCCTTCAGTCGTTTCATCTGTGCATGTTATCTTTTGCCTACCTCTGCTTCCTTAAGGCCTTTTAAAAGCGGTTGAATATATGTTCTATAAACGAAAACTTAGGCTCTGCAGTATTTACATATGCCTAAAATATTTGCACTTCACTCACTGTTTTAGGTTCTGGAGTTTTTATAATTGCTTCTGCTCTTTCAGGTGTCACTTTCCTCCCTTCTTGAGAGATTAACTGTCCTATATACAGGACATCTTCCTGACAGTATTGGAATTTTTCTTGGTCTACTTTGTATCCTTTTTCTGCTAGTGTTAGCAGTCGAACTGAGTCTTCTTGAGGGTTCTTTGTCTTCTTGTATCCGGACTTGGGTGGGTTTGAAGCAGGCCTGTACTGTTGTCCCTGTCCTTTCCAATCTATATGTGGGGGGTGTGGAATATTTGGGGACAGGTGAGATAATGTCATCGGCAAGATTAGGCTGTCTGAGACTTGATTGGTTAGCCTGTGCAGATGATTTTATCCTCTTCGATCGAACTCTCAGGGGCCTTCAATGTAAATTAAACTTATTTGCTCAGTATTATATCTCCAACAAATTATCACCTAATTGGGGTAAATCAAAAATAGTCCTCTTTTTTTAAAGGACGGGAGACCATTAAACACTGTTCGTGGAATCTAGGCAGAGAGAGACTTGAGCATGTGGACTCCCTTAGGTATCTGGGTTACAACCTGAGCAATCGGTCTTCAGGTGTTATATGGAAGAAAGGCCTTAGAGCAAGCTCTCTGCCCTGACCTCTCAAATGAAATGTCTCTACTGAAAGGTGTGCACATTCCCTGTTTTGCCGATTCGGCGGTTTAACCTGGCTAAGGTTGAACCTGTGTTACTGTATGGAGTTACTGTATGGACAAGACTTCTGCCTACTAGTCATGGGTGATTACCTTAATGTCGTGCAAGGAAAACTGTGGAAATTAGTCCTGGGTCTTTCTACTGCTATTCCTAATTGCATTATTAGGCAAGAACATTGCCTCCCCTCACTTAAGGCCCGCTATACTTGACGTCTGCTGGCTGCCTCTTACTAAGATCCTCTGTCCACCAGCCTCTACATGGATCTGCTTAGTATTACTAAAGAAGCCACAGTCTTTTCTGTCAATTCCTTTAATAAAAGAATGCAGGACATTCTGATCCTTATTGGTGGCACGGAAGAGGAACTAGTTCAGCGACCTGGTTATGTAAAGGCTAAATGGTACAAATTAGAATCGGCAGAAACAGTTGATGCAATTAATTTGTATACTTTGCATAATGAATATGGTAAATTAGAATGTATCCCCTGGTATTTGCAGAAGTTACCCTGCAATAGAGTTTGTGATGTCTATTTACAATTTTACCTCAATCAGTTTCATTCTAAAGAACGTATCATTCACTGGAAGGGTCAACACTAACATCTACTGTAGGTTCTGCGAAAGTACGGATGACCAGGAAACCCTTCAACGTTGGGTCACTGTCTGTCCTTACTTTCTGGAAAATAGAGAAAGATGTTTCAAACAAAATGCTCTGAGGAAACGTGATTTCTCTATTGACCTTTTCTGGTCTCAGTTAATGTGGGGTCACAGTGTATCACTCATTTAATATCTGTATGAATTTTTTTATGTGTTTCTGTTCTTACACTGTGATGATTGTTTATTTCCTGTTAATCTGCTCTTTTTGTATTTCTGGATATGTTTTTTTTGTATAAGGTTGCTTTGGTAACCAATATCACAAAAAAAAGTAGTTCTTTAAATCTATTACTGTAAAATATTTGTCCTTCGATGGGATGTTACTTAATATTGTAGCAGGATTTGAAACTAAAGGAAACTCTGCTTCAACAATATTGTTTAGGGGACGCAGATCTTGAATACATTTTTTATTTATTTTTTTTTAAAATGTATTTTCTTTTTTCACTGTGTAGGTACACAGCCGTGTTACATGAAGACTCTGATGGCACTAATATTCCCTGCTTCATGAAAGCAAAAAAATAGTCTCAAATATACCTTCATCTGCTTCTCTGGACATGGGGATATTGTTTTGCTCGTGGCAAAATTGCTCCTGGTTTAAACTCGATTTTAACTGCTCCTTTCAATAGACACACGTCATATGGACTGTTGTTTCATAAAATGTTTGGCACTTTTTCTAAATCTTCCTGGAAATTTTTTTTTTTTTTAAATATATTTTTATTTTTTAAGGTCAAACAAACACACTACAACTGTTTCAAAACATAGAAAGCATCATATTCCAACACATTTTCAAACTCCCCAACTCCCGCCTCCCCCTTTAAACTAGAGCCGGTTCTCACATATTGTTTACAGGAACATCATTGGGTGGCACACTACCTAGACAGCCATCAATCGGGTCCTCTGTTACGTTGTCACCCTGGTAAGGGTTTGCTAACGAGGCCACCAATTGCCACCAGGCCAGCAAGGGCCCTGCTTCTTCTTCGCCCCCCCCTGGTGACCGCTTCAAACCAGACTACGGATTCAGCTTCCGCCCACCTCAAGAGGTCTGTCCACCATAACTCCACCCTAGGTCTGTGGGCCGCCTTCCAGCCCATGGCGATCCTACGTTTGGCCAAGACATAGGCCAGGTCCTTCATCTTGCTTATGTGTTTCGAATGCCGGGGTCTAGGGAATAGTCCAAGCATGCATGACCAGGCCGATTCCACATCCAGCACCACCCCCCCGCCAGCCAGTCTCGTCTTGATCTCGTTCCAAAATCTATGCACCTCCGGGCAAGCCCAAAACATGTGTAGCAGTCCCGCATTCACCTCCTCACACCTGGGGCATTGCTGCATAGCTGATCCCCCAAACTTTGCAATCTTCCCGGGGGTTAAATAAGCCCTGTGGGTAACTTACAATTGAAGCTGTTGGAATCTCGCGTTACGGGACAACTTTTTATGGTACCTCTGGGCCCGTTCCCACTGCCTATCCGTCATGGGTCCTCCCACCTCCTCCTCCCAATCTTGTCTCAATTGGAGCAACTCCTTCCCTGCCCTTGCTCGCAGGAGCTCATATATCCTCGATATTTCGTGCCCGCCCTCCGATACATCATACATGGTTTCTAGGGAGGCATCTGGATCCTCCGCGAGCACTGTCTCCGGCCATCTTTCTCTAGTCTTTTTCACCAGCCTAGTGTAGGTTATATATTGGCCACCATGTACTCCCGTCTCTTCCTGCAGCCGCTGAAAGTCCATCGCCTCCCCTTCCTGCCATATGTCCCCGAGGGTGGCTAGGCCTACCTGTTCCCAGTATTTGCGGACCGATTCAAGTAGTTGAGAGTCGCTCCCACACAGAGCCGCCAAAGGGGCCTGCTGGGAGTATGGTTCCGAGTCCCCCCCAATCTTCCATGTCCTGTGCCAGATCTCCCAGCCCAACCTGAGTAGCCGCCCCTTGCCCACCAGTTTATCTCTGCCCAACCACACCACTTCCATCAGATAGTATGGGGCTGTATCTTCGCGCAGGAGCCTGGCTTCCGCCGAATCTTCAGTCGAGAGCCACTTGGCCACGTACTGCAGCTGCCCCGCCAGGTAGTAGAGTTCGTAGTTAGGCAGGCCTATCCCCCCCCCTGTCACACAGGTTCTGGAGCTTCCACAGAGCCACCCTATTCCTAGAGCTGCCCCACACAAAACCCCTACACACGCTGTGAAATTTTGCGAATAGGCTCCTTGGTATCAGAAACGGGACGTTTATAAAGAAGTGCAAGAGTCTAGGCAGGACCACCATCTTGAGCAAGGCCGCCCTCCCCATCATGGTCAGGGGCAATCTGGACCAGAATACCATACTGTTCTTAATCCCCTCTATCGCCTTTTCCGTGTTGTGCTTGTGTTCTGTCTCGATCTTGTGATAAATGTTTATTCCCAAATACCTAAATGTTGCGGGCTGCCATGGTATTGGCAGAACAGGCAGTCTCTGCACCGGGACATTCCTATATCTACCCAAAGGGAACAGGCTGGACTTTCCAGGGTTCACCGATATACCGGAGAGGATGGCGTACCGTTCTATCACCTCTAGGACGTACTGTAGGTTTTCTTCTGGGTAGCGCAAATAAAGGAGCATATCATCCGCATATAATGATATCAGGTGCTCTCCACTGGCCGTGTTTATGCCCACCTCCCCATATTGTTGACGCAGGCATATTGCCAGCGGCTCCAATGCCAGTATATAAAGCATAGGTGACCAGGGACATCCCTGTCTGGTCCCCCTGCTCAGTTGCCAAGAATCTGAGACCGTGGACCCTGTCCTTCCTGGAAAAATTAGTTCATTGTTTACCATTGCCATTCTGCGGTATATCTCTGTTATCCACTTTAATCCAGCAAGTGAGAAAAATACTAACTCATCTAAATAATAATTATTGAAAAGCTCCTTGTCTGTCAACCTATATCGTTCACCGAGGGCTATCACTGCTCTCCATCCTCTTCCCTCATCTGTCCCATGACAACCATCCTTTCTTATCTAACCACTGCTGCTTATAACACTTAAGGGGATAACCTGTCCTTCTTCATCATCCATAGGTATTTCTGGTTTGCAAAGGCACTTGCTATGGTTGCCCTTGTGGCGGTTGCAACTGTAATGGAGTCGGCTGTGTTTGCGGTGCATGTATCTGATTCTGCGTCTGATCTTGGGCATAATACTCATGTGGTTCTGTATTGTATTGTGGAATATAGCCCATCCCCCCTCGTTTAGTTTGCCAGTTTTGCTGCATGCCCCCTCTACTTCTACATGTTCTGGCTGTATGTCCCATCTTTCCGCAATTCCAACATTGCTGTAGCTGTCTGCCATTAAATCCTCCTTCTCCCGGAGTGTTTTGAAATCCACCTAGTCATCCCTTAGGTCCATTCCCTCTTCCTTGTGGCCAAATATTTTTCCCACTCTGATCAATATGGTACACTACATTGCTTTGCTGGCTGGCCGTATCTCTTGTGTTGTCACACCTTCACCACTTGTCAATACCGCTCCTTCTATGGCTAATTGTGACAATTCTTTCTGAACTCACTTCGCTTTCTACTCTCAGCTTTCTTCTTATTTTTCTCCTGCAACAATCTGCAGTGATGCACGAGAGTCAATTGTATCTCTGGCCATGGCTTTGTTTCCATCCCTACCGGTTTCTTCTTCTTCTGCTGTTGCACTGGCTCAGGCAGTCCCTGACATATAATGTGATTAAAATAATTCCACTGTTTTATCCCATGGTTCTCTAGTATCGAGACACCAGCATTCTTGAATATCTTGAATAAAGGCAACAGGATCTTTATCCTCACAAATTTTCCTAGTCCTAATCGCTCCCATGTCTGATGTATCGGGATATAGTACCCTGAGCCCCTGCCATATCTGCTCTGCTGTTTTTAAATGGCACTCATCATGTGTTGTTTTGTGCAGTCCCACTCGCATACCCCACTCATCTCCAAATGTCTTCAGCCCTCTCCCCTAGAATGGCTGCCCGTAGGCCTTTTATGTCACCTATTGCTAACATCCTTCCTGATGTCATTCTCTCTAATTCATAAATCCATTTTTCCGCACCTGAAGTCAAACTAGGCAATTTACATTTCAAATTATCCCTGTCCATTTGTGGCCACAGTATAAATTGTGGTTGTCCTCCCCCTTTCCCAAATAACAGGAATTGTGTTAACCATGGTCCATGATCATACCCAACTACACTTCTTGTTTTCCAGGTGGGGCTAGTCTCGCCCATTCGTCTCCGTCCTGGCAGTCACCTTAATCTGCTTGCATAATAAGGCGGGAATATATCCCCTGCACTGCACGATAGTACTTGTGGTCGCTCAGTATATGGTGTCGGTTCTGGTGTTTTCTCGTTGGTGTCCTCGAAGTGAGACCATTTTGCCTCTTCACTTATCCTTCAAAAAATTTTGGCTGGTGGGAATGCCGGATACAGGTTTCCTCAGGTAGGTGTCCCTTGAAAGGGGAACTGCGTCCTTGCTGCCTTTTCACTTTATATGTTCGGTATTCAAATCTATTGGGCATCACCCAATGTCCTGTTGGGAGCACCCCCCTTCTACCGCCCGAGTCACGTTTTTATATTGGGCCAACTCACCGGTCTTTTGTGGCGTCTCCGCTGCTTCTGCTGCCAGCTCCCGCTTACGCGTAGCAGTCTGCACGGCTCTTTGCTGGAGCTCTCACAGCTCCATGGGGACTTTGCTTCTGCTTCTGCACCAGAGCGGTTTGTGTCGCACTGGGAGTTTGATTCCCATGCGACTGGGCTCCTTCCCCCACCGGTCACAACGTGGCTTCCTGCTGCATGAACTGGCAATCTCTGTGGTTTAGACTGCCTCTGCTACTGCTTCCACACTATCCGAAACCTGAAGGTGTCTCACCCGCTAGTTCCCAGGAATCAGTCATCAGATAGCCAGGACACGGCCATCGCTATTGGATCCAGTTCCTGGGGGTGGACCAGTGACGGAGGATCACCTGGATGGGGTATCATCGGGGAGTGGAAGTGGGACACCGACAGGTGAGAGGCGGTACACCCTTCCTTATAACACCTTTTCCCCCATCCTACCCCGTAGGATATTTAGAAGCTCTACCCCAAATCCCCTTACCGACACAAACACTTTGTTACATTGTGAAAAACCACAGACTAACACCAGAGCCGTTTACCTGACCTGTCCCAACACAAGGGTCAGGCAGAGTCAGTTAATTGACAATAACTACTAATACCTGACGTTCATTTCCGCTTACCCACAAGGATAAAAGGCGTAGCACAAGAGCACACTTTGAGCAAGGCCAAACGTATGACGAAGCATCTATTCCAAGACGACAGCGCAAACAGAGGAGAATGGTGGCAAGACCTGAAAGGACGGCAAGGAGGGTAGTGTCCTTGCCCTTTTCGACCCAGACCCGTGCAGCCTCCGTGAAAGGAATCATAAGACCAAGAATTACATCTGGCGTGTGGTGTAACAGATGTCAACGGTGCACGGGGCCCTCTGCACTGATAACCAAGGCTGGGAGACGCGCTTAGTACCGTGGTACCGTCCTTAACTCTAGAGACAAGAAACGCCAAGAAGTTCAACACAGCCGGTGAGTCGTGGGAGACAATAGTAAACCGGACTGTGTTGAGCGAAGGTTGCAAATGGCAACATGATATGATATGAATTGAAAGAACATGTGAACAAAGAACTTGTGTGTTAATGAACTTTTAAGATAACCCAGGTAAAGACCAGCTGCTTGGTCCCCTTTTGTTGAAACTTCAGATACCAGGAGGCCTTAGGAGAGCCCGACGTAAGAGGTCAAAGTGGTCAAAGTGGTCCTACAACGGTCGCGTAAAACCCCTTGTACAATCGAAAGTCTTTGACACGTTACCAAGAGCAAAGCTCAGGGAAATGAATCCTGCATTGTGATAAAGAAAAGTGAATGGTGTATCTGGCAAATGTGAAACCCGGCTGAGAGATGCCTGCAGGTTGGGGTGAAGCATAAAAACCTGTGAACATTGTGTTGACAAGAGTGAACCCGTCTGAGTGATGTCCACCGTCAATGATTGTATAAAGACATCGCGACTCATGAAAATATAAAGAGTGAAAGGCCGTAGTGAACCCGACAGAGGGAGGCTAACATTGTCAAAACAATCAGAGACCGATTGAGGGGGGTCCAGGGGTGAAGTCATCACCCAACGTAAAAGATTACGGAAAGGAATGTTTGTTTTTGATATTTTTGACACATCAGGCCCTCGGTGGCAAGAGACTTTGTATGAAAGAGACTTGGCCACAGAAGGTCCTGATATCGTTGAAGAGAACTGTAACCTCGTGCTGGGGAAGCCCAGTTGTGTGCTGTGCTCAGGAATGCCGCCTTGTCCCGTGCTAAAAATGTGGGGAAGGGAGACCCCAGTTATACCATCCTGACCTATCATTTTATGAACACTTCTTTCTTTTCTGGTGAACATTATCCCACACTATTTTTGTAACTTAGCGGTAAAGATTGGCAATATTATTATTATATATTTTTTTTGTATAGGCCCTTTTTATTTGACAAGACGCCACTAGGACTGCCTTATTATTATTTAATGGATGTACCTTGCTTCCATCTTAGATTTAGGTTTAGATTAGGCATTTTGATCACCCATTTATACAGTTTAATAAACACCCTTGAACTGTGATACTTTTGTCTGTCTTTACTGTTTCCACCATGGGTTCCTTACAACACCTTCCTTCTGGTGCAACTAATTGTGGGATTTAAATATCCTGCTCCAGTGCCTCATGCTACAACTAGACCGCTCATTATACTCAATGGAACCTTTGTTCTTCATTGTCTGAGTCCCTCTTCCTCGTTCCAGTACCACATGCATTATGGGCCTTGTAGTCCATGGTGACGATCCTTTGACATTTAACTGGTTGTAAGTATTTGGTGAACTGAGAATTGTGAGTCAGTGGGCCTCATTCTAGGCCTGGCGGTCCGGAAATAAGGGTGCTGTATCGGTTTACCGGCACCTGTTCCGTAACACCAGACTAGAAGTATCCTTGCAGGGGCCGGTGCGGGCTGCAGGGGAATGGGGACTTAAACTTTCTGCCGCCTGACATCCCAGGCCGCCGGGACTTGTAATGTCCTAGTGGCACTGGGATATCAGGTGTTGGTAGCAGTGTTATGAGTAACGGGTTGACGCTGAACTTGTAATGAGGCTTAGTGAATGTTATAGAAGAGGTTTGTGATTTACCATTGGTGTGAGGACCCTTTCCTGTGCGGTAGCACTTTGGAGCGTCTTATGTACTCAATGGAATTCCCAATAATGATCTCCGACCCAAATAACCAGACAGACCCAAAGAATATGGCAAAGTACTACTTTATTATCAGCTCAATGAAGTAGGGCAATCTGGCGAACAACGAATTGCAGTTCACGCACTCACACTTTAGTTTCGATTATACAAAGGCTTTAAACCTCAATGTGCATCAGCTATGACGTCCTCCTACGTGGTAAACTTAAAAACCTATTGTAGGCAGGGATTGGTTTAGGGAACCGATGTACATATATAAGTATTAGAAATGTTACTGGATGCCCCTTATCTGGTAGGCACGCTTTGAACCACCAGATTATAGCAGAATAACAGCAGCAGATTGGTCTCTGCAACATTGTACAGCATGTTGCTACATAGACCCCTATGATTGGTTGGCATTCTCTCCCAACCTTGGACTTTCGGCACGTTTAGCAGCACGTAAGCGAAATGAAACTCTGGGGCAGGGAACAACGTCGGACTACTACTCACTTGTCAAATATGTCCATCATCTCTCATTGGGCCGGCCCCAAGCCAAGGCTTCTTCTTTGTAGTTGACCTTGCAGCCTGTTCGCTGCTCTGGGACTTTCCAAGGGAGTGTATGTATGCCATTTTCTTCTTCTGGGGATTAATGAATAGCCCTTGTTTTTGACATCTGAATCACGTGTGAGGAGACTACGATTCCGTCTATTTCAACCTTTTATTTAGTGCTATTTAATTCAATTAGACTGGGTGTCATTACTCCTCTTGGCCTCTGGAACTTGCTTGCTGTACCTCACATAAGCTTTCTGCATCCTTGACTGTCCAGTACTTGACACTTGCAGATGTTTTCTCCTTTGCTTAATATAAGAGAAATGTTGTACCTTGCAACTATTCCTTGATGTGGCGTCCTTGATCCCAGGCCAATAGACTGTTTTTCCAGCTTCTCCTGACTCTGCATCCCTGGTCTGTCTCTGAACTAGCTTGATTGTGTCCAACACAAGTCTGATGTCCATCTTTTTCTCATGGCCTCTTTAATCACGTTAAATTATCTTCTGCAGCAAGCTTCTATATGTCTCATCTACCTTACGTTTCTGCATTTTGGTACATTCACTCAATCTTTTCTAACTTATTTCTTTGGTGCTCATGATTTCTTCGTATTCGATTACATGTTTCTCTTGTTACTTCAGTTACATCTTTATTCCTTAAGTATTTGCATATCGTTTCAGTGCGTCCTTGTCTCTTTCCTTCATGATGTCACTGTGCAGCTGTCAGATTTTATTTACAGTTCTTCAAAGCTTAATGGTTCCTTCAAATCTCCCACTACCCTTTCAGCTTGAGGGTACATTCGATGCAGTTGTCTTTATTTGAATAATACCTGGTGTCACACATAGTGCTCTTTTGTTGTTCGAGTATGACGGAGGTGAGGGGGCAGAGTCTATCAGTGACGTACATGTCTACTCCTCTACATACCCAAAATGGAATCATGACAAATCAGGGATATCAGATGTAATTAATTTTACTCGTGATTAGATCACAGCAGGTTCTTTGGACTGCGTCATAGGAAGGACTTGTACAATAACAGCAGGGCATCAGGTATTTGGGGAGTATTGAGCTTTCATCCTCCTAAAAGGATGAATACTGCGCCCCCCCCCACAAGGGAGTCATCACTTGACCCTGACAGCCATATCCTCCCATGTGATCCTCTCTCATGATACCACTACCAGGGGTTCGGGTCAGGAAGCGGCTGCCTTCCCCTGGCCAGAAGGGAAGAGACTTTAGGCTTGGGTTCTGTGAGGACTCTGCAGGATTCATCACAGCACCCTTGAAAAAACAGAAGCTTTTCCTCATGCACTGCTGATTGGAGTAAAGCCTTGCTCGCTAGCATCAAAGGCACCATACTTAACGTTTGTCACACTTGTGCTCCTCGTGCTCCCAACCATGTGCATTGCAAGGCATACCTCACGGGATGTATTTGGCAAAATGAGTAGTCCTCTCCTCCTAGAAAGACGCCCAATACTCACATACACGAGAAATAGAAGCAGATACATGTAGGTTTTTAGGCATGGGAGTAGAACCCCACACACCGGCATCAAATGTTTCACACTGTACTCGCCATGTGCTACGGCTGATGCATGCCAAAATCTCAAAGGATTCCATGCTGCTTATGGTGTGTTGCACTTTTAGGAATGTATATCATGACTCTGTCATGACTGGCTCTTAATAAAAGTAGCCTCAGCCAGCACGTGCAACAGAGCAGCGACACCCTGCGCGGTAACTGGTGTCAGTGTCTACCATTGTGTGGATGCTGCGTGATCACTGCCTGTCTTGAGTCCATGGAGCCAGTGTGTGGAGTCTGGGTGATCCCAGGGAAGCCCCCAGCTGTGTGGCCACAGACCTGTGGGTCAGAGCAGGGTTCCCTGCCTCTGGTGCGGGCGCGTGATTGTGGCTGTGTTGGTCCCTGCTGGGTGCCCCAGAAGCTGTGTGTCTGGCCCATTTGCCCACGAGCCAGACACAATACTGCTGGCCAATCGCAGCCATGGAGGAACTTCTCTTGCAACCCATGAAGGGCCCATTCAAGGGGTTGTCGCCTAAAGTGTCCTACCCTACCAGTCTGGTCCTGCTTCCAAAATATGTGAGCAGATCAATGTAAATAAAATGTGCCACAGGCAGAATAAGAACTCGACCCACAGGCGAGATTAGAACCCTAGTCACCTGCATCCATGCTACCTCACTTCACGAATGGGCCATTGTTAGAGCATGCCTAAATGATGATGGATGCAGAACAACTGGATGATTACGGCCATGGAGGAACCATACGAGCAATCCACAAACGGCACAAGCGTGGTTGGCACCTAACATGCCCAGCCTACCACTCCACTCTTGCCTCCAAAATCTCTCCCATGAATTGCAATAGTAACCAGGAACTGTTTCGACCGCTGTGCAAAAAAGATGTACCTCATGGCAGCTGGGAAATTTGAAGCCCCCCTTTTATGCCAAGAGGCCGACCCCCACCCTGTCAGGCCCATCAGCTTCTGGCCTCTCCGAAAGGAGGGGATGCAGCTTCAGGGCCGTAGGGGCAGCCCACTATGCTCATTGCACTTCCTCACACTCTTTGGGGGCATGTGCAGCTTCTGAAATGTTGCCTGTATTTACCAGTGACAAAACAGCTAAGGGGCTCTGAGTACCAATTTGAGGGATGGACAGAGAGCAGGGGCTAATTGGATGCTCGCTAACTATCCAAGCCTGTTTTGTTTGTCCATATGTACTAAACTGCCCTTAGGTAACCCTTGGGCCACAGGAGATTGTAGGGGTATCTGGGGCCCCATCTGCAGCATGGGCTGTCTGACCAACTGTTTGCCCAAGATTACAAGCTGCGTTGTGCTCCTGCAGCTCCCTGCTGACTGCAACCCTTGTCTCGGGAAGATAGCTCAGGGGCAGCGTGCTCGCCTGGGAAGCAAGGCAACATAGAGCAACACAGGTTCGACCCCCGGGTCCACGCTTAGAAACCTGTGGGTATTAAGTGCGTTATAAATAACCAATTAAATTAAACCCTTTGCCGATGGAATACATTAGTGGCGAATAGCCAAGGCTGGATTGCATTGATCCATTGCTGTATGGATTGCAATGATCAACTGCTGTACTGATGCCCCACCCCGCCCCCTCCAATCGCCTATGAATACAAGCAATCAGGGATATCATGTTGGCCAAAGATCACATTCATGGCTCCCAAGAAGTTCTTGAGGTAGTTATATTTTACTCCCAACCTTTTGTAATGTGGGAGTGAAATTTATTTTTCATGGGGTAAACAATTAGTTCTCCTTGTGAACTGGGATGCTGTTTGGTAAGTAAAAACACATTTTATCTTTGAAATAGAACTTTTCTTGATTTATTCTCGCATTAGTGATTAATTCGGAATATAAGCATTCACTTAGATCTATCTCCTACTAAATGAAAATAAGTCGTTTAGCTATAGAACGGGCTCATGTTGCAAATGTTTCTTTGGAGAGTGATTAAATGAAAATAATTATTTTTACATCTTACATATCCTCTTATAGATCCTAACACAATGTACTGTAGCGAGTTTACCTTAACTAATTTCTTGCAAGACCTGGGTCATACATTATTATAACTGCAAAATCAAAAGTTAAATATAGAAGAACACGGGTTTTCACTTGCAGATTATGGTAGTTTGCCTTAACGACTTAACAGTTGTTGTTGTGGGGGAATCCCTGGCCCCCACTGCGTTGTTCCGTGAGCCCCGGGCCCCCTCTGTTCCAAGCACTCACACGGAGACATGTGTCAGGCTCTGGCTCCCCTGTCACAATGTCGTTGACAGGGACGCCCCTTTTATTTATAGGGCACACAGCGGAGTGCAACGCCACTCCGCCGCGTGCTTGTCCCTTAAAGGGGCAACATCAGACTCCTCCTCCTTTTTCATGAGGACAACAAATAATAACACAACCCACAGCATGACTACGATTAACATCTACAACACACTAACACCCTTAAGCCAAACAACTAGATCCCCAATGAGCCCCTTTATTCACAGCCACCCCCCTTCGCCGCTGTGCAGGTCCCTCCGGGTCGGACTCCATTATGAGTCCAAGACAAAGTCACTGAAACAAGCAGGTTTGCTTGTCCCTGTCCTCAGGGGTACCTCCTGCTCGCCTCGGGAGTGGGTATCATGCCATCAGCTGGCATCCTCACAGGGGATAGAGGGAGGGGCTCTGCACCCCCGCCCTCATCAAGTATGTCCGAGGGGCTCCGCACCCCTGCCCTCGTCAAGTATGTCCGCAATGTCCTGGTCCACGGGAGCCTTGGTCCTGGGCTCACCCGGTTTCTTGAAGAAACTAACGTTCCTTGTGACCGAGGCTCGGCCGTCCGACGCAGTCACCATGGACCCCTTGACTGCTATCACGTCCAGCGGCTCTGGTTCATAGGTTACCGACAGTTTCCCGTGGGGGTGCCTGTTTCTTATTAGTACTTCATCCCCGGGCACGAGTTGTTGAGGATGGAGACCCCTCCTTTCATTCTCTTGCTCAGTCCGCAGTTGCGGCTCCATCTCCACTTGTTTAGTGTCGATGACCGCCGGCTCCTTTTCCCTCACGTCCGGCAGCAGACCTCTCGGGCACCACTTGAAGAGGTCTTCGGCCGGGGCCACTCCCGTTGAGGTGTACGGGGTTGTTCGATATACCCGCAAGAATTGGTAGAGGGCCCTCTCCAAACACTGTCCTTGACCTTGCGCAATCCGAAAGACTTTGTTTAACGTGCGCAACATCCTTTCAGCCTCTCCATTGGCCCTCGGCCACAGGGGTGTGACCTTCCTATGATGTACATCATAGCCTTTCAACAGGGCAGCAAACCGTTCTCCTTGAAATGGAGCCCCATTGTCAGAGCAGAGTACTGTGAGGAGACTATGAGCCGCAAATACCTTTTCCACCGCCACCGCCACCACCACCTGCTCGAAAGCCACCGACTGGATGAACTCCACCTCTGGGTATCTGGAGTACTCCTACTACCACCAGGAAGTGCGTCCCCTGCGACGTGGACCCAAAGTCGCCGTGGACAAGTGCCGCGTGGCATGGCTTCAATGGCAGGCTCTCTCTGGGCCGGCGACGTTGCCTGACACCACACACATGAGGCGACATAGTCATCCACCAGTTTCTCAGGTTTGGGGAACCACACCTTTAGGCGTAGCTGGGATTTGGTCTTTGCAGCCCCTTGATGGCCTTGGTGTGCCAGGCCGATCACCTCCTGTACTTTGGCCTGCAGGACCATGATCCAATCACCTCTCAACAACAGACCCTTCTCCGAAAACGACAGCTCCTCGCGCACTCTCCACGCTGCTCGACCACCACCTTTGCTTCCTGTGTGCGCCCAGCCAGCGACTCCAGGACACTCTTCCACGACCCTTGCTGCAGTGCCGCTCTGAGGCTGCAGAAGCACTTGTCGTTTGCAGCCGCCGCTTCCAGTTCTTTGAGTGGTAGGGCATTCGGGGTGGCCGCTTCAACCACCAGTTGTATATGATCACTGGCCTCTTCCGCACAGCCATCAGCTTCTCCGTCCTGGCGACTTCCCGGATGGGGAGAGAGGTAGTCGGCTGCATTGTTTGCACCAGGCCGATACACCATCGAGACCCCGTATTCCAGCAGGGCCAACATCCATCTCTCAATCCTCGCTGGTGGTTTTGAGGACGAGCCTGCCAGGATCGGCAGTAGGGGCTTGTGGTCTGTCACCGGCCTTCCCAGGATGTATAGCCAAAAATGCCTGCACCCCCAGAGGATGGCCAGCGCTTCTCGCTCTGAGAATACTGCTGCTCCGTGTCGGACAGAGCCTTGCTGGCATAAGCCACGGGGCGGACGCAGGAGTCTTGCCCCACTTGCGTTGGAACTGCTCCGAGGCCAAACAGGCTGGCGTCGACAACAATCTCCGACTGCAGGGCAGGGTCGAAGAAGGCCATTGTGTCTTCCTCATTGAGGGCGCTCTTAATGTCCTCGAACGCCGCCTGTTCCAACGGTCCCCACTGCCACGCCGTCTTTCTTAGTGGGGGCCGGTAGCGGCTCCGACCTGGATGCCAGATTTTTGATAAACCGGCCACAGCAGGTGACCATACCCAGGAAGCTTCTCACGTCTGACACATTTTCTGGGGGTTTCGCTTCCTTGATGTCCTTTACTTTCCTGGGGTCTGGAGACACTCCTCCCTCATTGAACATGAATCCAAAGAACTCTGTTCAGCCTCAGGAACTCACATTTTTCATGGTGGAGTGTTAGGCCCAATGATTAAAGCCTCTCGATTTTCGCCAGTCTCTGCAGATGGTCGACTTCTGACCTGGCGAACACCAGGATGTCATCACCGATGTTCAGAACACCCTCTAGGTCTGCCAGCGCCCCTCTGATAATGTTTTGAAATAGCTCAGCCGCGGAGGAGACCCCGAAGCTGAGTCGCTTGTACCGGTGTAGACCCCGGTGGGTTGTGAAAGTCGGGATATATCTCGACTCTGCATGCAGGAGGACTTGATGGTATCCCGCCCTGAGATCGAGCTTCGAAAAGAAGCAAGCTCCCTGCAGCTCTGCAATGATGTCGTCAATAGTAGGTGTGAGATGGCGTTCCCTCCTGATAGCCTTGTTGGGAAGCCTCATGGCCACACAGATTCTTACCGACATCGGGTTGCTTGGGTTTCCTGGCAACCACAATTGCGGTCTCCCAGGTCGTTGGACCTTCCACCTCCTCGATGATGACAAGGTTTACCAGGTTGTCCAGTTCTTTGTCCACCAATTCCTTCAGATGCAGTGTTTGAGGTCAATTGGCTGCACCGACTCATCGATGTGCAGTCTCACTGGATCCCCAGCCATGCGACCAATCCCTTGGAACAGGCCTGCATACTTCTCCAGCAGTGTTTGTATGTCCTCCACATATATGGAGTACGCAAAGCTCACCAGTCCGAGGGCTTCGGCCGCCGCACAGCTCATTAAAGTGTTGGTACTGACGGGCGTTACATAAAAACGTGCTTTGATCTTGGAGCTTCCATGCCCTACCTGAGCCATAAATGCACCATCCAGGGGAATAGGATGTGAGCCCCCAAATGTGAAAATGCAAGCTTTCGGGGTTGATAGTCTGGGGGAAAGGGCATGGCATCATAATGCTGATGGGCCATAATGTTGACTGAGGCCCCCGTGTCCACCAGCACCGATACAGGAGAGTCATTGACTGCCACGATGCACCTCGGCTGTCTTCGGCCCTTGGACTGGAGGGCGTCAATGCTTGACACAAAGATGATGTTTTCCTCTTCCTCCTCCTCCTCATCGGGTTGGGCACCTTCCTCCCCTTGTGCTACCTGGGCCACATTTGGAGGGCGGGACTGTCTGAAAAACCCAGATCCCACTGGGCTTCTCGGTACCAACACCAGCATGGACGCTCTGCTCACCCTTGCGAAATGGTCCATCAGGCCACACCGTCCGCATGGCCTCCCTGCAGCTGGGCACTCACTGGGGTGGGGCAGGTCGTACCAGCACTTCTGGCATGCTTCTCCTGGCCTCCCGCCCCTATCACCGAAGTTGCCAGACGGTCTCCGGGCACCCCTGCCGCCACGACCCACAGCACAGACCGCTTCTGACTTGGCTGCGCAGGACCCCGCCTCCATCCTTGAAGCACGTACCTCAGAAATCTCCTGGCAGCGGCCCAGCTCCAAAATGCGAGGAAGGGTGATCCCTGGTTCTCTCAGCACATGTCTCCTCAACTTGCCTGAGGAGCACCCTTGGATGAGCTGATTTCAGATCATGTCATCGGCGTTGTCCAATGCACATGCCACAGAGAGTCTCCTGAGACGACCATGAAATGTGTCGAGGGTCTCGTCTTCTTTCTGTTTAGTGGATAGTATGACAAACCTCTCGTAGTCTGCATTAGCCAGTGGAAGGAAGTAGTTGTGCAGGGCTGTCTTTGCTGCGGCATAGGTGGTGTCTGTGGGCTGGAGGGAGTAAAGATCTTGTGTACAGCCGGTCCAGCGCCATACAGTAACGTGGCCAGCTTGCTGTCATCGCTGGTTTCCATCGTTGCACGAAAGTACATGTCAAGGCGATCAATCCATCGCCTCCACCTAGGCCTCAGGCTCGATGGGGGGCAGACACGTCAAACTCTGATATGGGTGGGAGAGCCGCCGGGGCCCTCATCTGGGCCATTGCTGGAGGTGGGGTTGCTCCTTGCTGTTGTGGGACAGCCTGTGCCCCGTCCTGGTTTGCTGGGTCACTCATGGGTCAGAGCGCACAAGCACCCCTTCAGTATTGCACAGGGGCTGCAACTCATCCAGCTTGATTCTTCTTCACACAGCCAGCTTGATCTTCCACCTTCCACACCAGGATCACATGCCTCCAGGCACCCTTGATCTTCAAAACTTCCCACCAGTGCACACAAGCACTCACCAGCTTCCAGCAGTAGCAGTGGTCCAGTGGCCAGTCGCCAGATTGTCCAGCATTGAGGAGTGTCCAGAAATTGAGCCATTGAGGCCTAGGGTAGGAGTTCCAGAATAGCTAGTCTCCCCCCCAACCCCCAGTGCCTCCACTTCACTCGGTGAAATACACCTCAAAATTACAAAAATTAGCAAATTTCAGGTATGTCCATGTAGGGATAGCGGTCCGCTATCCATGCGTCCAAAAATTAATTGTGCCTGGATGGCACTCGCATGCCCCACCGGAGCTCTGTGAAGCATCCGTGTATGAGGGACAAAATGGCCGCCTCTGCGTGGTCTACCCCTCCCCCAAGCGTAGAACGAGAGATCCATCCCTCGGTCGGTATAAAAATGAATTGCCAAGATCACCACCGGGTCCGGGCATGTCTCCGGCCTCGTCGCCACTGTTGTGGGGGAAACCCTGGCCCCCACTGCGTTGTTCTGTGAGCCCCGGGCCCCCTCCATTCCAAGTACTCAAACGGAGACATGCGTCTTGCTCGGGCTCCCCTGTCGCAATCCTGCGGCCGGGAATGCCCCTTTTATTTATAGGGCACGCGGCGGAGTGCAACGTCACTCCAAAAAGGGCAGCACCACAGTTGTAGTCTTGGAGGTTTTACAAATATTTCACTTCAACGTATAAAGCTTCCAATTTATTTTTGACTAATTTGGCAACTTTGCTTGTGCTCATTATTCGAGGCCTAGTGATGTTCGAGGGTGTCCTTTTGGAAATGTGTGATGTATTCCCTTTTTTACACAAGTTAGAGTTCAGGTAGTGCGTTAACTTAACTTAAGCGCTTCCCTAAATCATGCCCGTCTTGCCAGCTGCTCTCTGTAACGCCTTGTGGATCATATGCCGAATTTGAATCCGACACTGTTGGCGCAAGTTAAATATTTACTATTCTTAAGTTAAAATATATCCCAACCCTCTGTCTTTTTTTCTGATTTTGTTTGACTTATTCTGTGTTTGTTGTGCAGCAACAGCGTTTTCACTTTTCCATCAGCTGGTCAACCTATCTGCTATCTCTGTAATAAAGCATTGAATCTACCTATTTCACATGAAACCATTTAGCATAGTATACAATTATAATCTTTATTATTAACATGCAGCTATTTCAGTCTATTTTATTTTTGTCTTCAGGAAACCTTTCAGTTCACACTTTTAAAATGGGCAGAAGAGCTTAATGACCTGGAACGGATACAAGATTTATTTGATTGTTACGAACAGGCCCTTGAGCTTTTTCCTAGAGATGAAGTGATTTGCAACAGCATGGGCGAACATCTGTTCAGGTTGGTAAAGTGGTGTTTGTGTGTGTGTCTGTTTTGTAGTAAAAAAGTATCAATGTAATATCTTACTTTTCTAACTTGTTTTCACTATCTTTACATTGTTCTGGGACTTTTAGTTTACATCCTCAAACTTTTATATGTGGGAACTCCTTAAACTTTTTTATTGGAATTAAGATATAAAATAAATAATTTACCACAAAATCAATTAATCTGTGTACCGTACATATATTTAACTGTATAAAATCATTTGCAACCCTTCCATAATTCAATTTTCAAAGCTGGCTTCTGTGTGTATCCAATATTTGTGTACAGTGGATCAATTGTGAATTTTATCAGCATTAGTTTTCATATTGTATATAGTCCTTGTGGATTGATACTTGTAGTGCTACATTGATGATCCGTCTCGATTTCCACTGCATCATAACTAGTCCTTTAAGCTAGAATGTGGTGTACAGGATAGAACTCTCATCAAAGAGAGAGAGCAATTTACTTCCTGGCCAGGAGCAGGGCAATACCAACTAATTTGCATATTTCTCAATTTCTCCATCTTATTCAGAACAGTAATACTTGGCGTTGGAAAGGGCTGGTGCATCTCTCTCGAGGCCAACAAGGTTATCGAGAGCTGAGAGTCAATAGCAGGAAATAGCATGCTGCGACTGTGTCAGGTCATACAGAACTGTTGTGGGAAAATACTTGTTTGTATTCCCGCCGTTTGTAAAATTCAGTAATTCCATTTGGTTCCAAGGAACATGAACCTGGTGAGTCGGGTTCTCAGTATCAAACCCAGGCACCTGTATAATTGGAAATGCTTGAGTTACCATAGACTTTGATGGGGCATTTATAATCCATAATAAAAATGTTGACACTATTGCAGGACAGAAGTTTGTCTCCAGTTTATACTCCTTAACTGCTTGGTCGATGTCCTCATAATTATCTGGCAGGGGATACACTTCCTCCTTAACGTTTAACCTTTTTTATTTATTATTTTTTTTAAATTGATTTTCAAACAAAAAACAATCCTCCTCCCAACCCGCCCCCTCCCTCTCTTCCCCCGCCAGAGAGAAACACTTCTGACTAAGTATCTTCCATAAGTCACCAACCTGTTAAAAATGGGTCCAAAAGTCTCAAGTTGTGCAGATACCACTGTTTCATATAGTTAACTTGTAGAAATGACAGTACATTGTCCCAATCTTGTCTGAAAAACTCCTGATCCCCTTGATCTGTACAGGTTGCCCACTAGAACGCCCCAAAATGCCATACCTTGCGCAACCAGTCTGAATCGGAAGAAGGCTGACTACTTAGCGCAGAATTGGCAATCGTCAACCACGCCCTTCCCAGGAGTATCATTAAGCCCCTCAGTTGACTCTTAGTAAGCCCCTTGCATCTTTGGACCCAGAGGCCACAAAGCTCCACCTTCCCATCCGAGATATCCACCCCTGCAAACATGCCCTTCATGTGCTTTTTTTTTTTTAACTCCTTCCTGAACGGTGGAGGACCTGACAACCCCACCAAATATGCCTCCAATCTCTGTTAGAATGACAGCCCCTCCAGCAGTTCGGTTGAGTCGAGGGGTATATTGTATGAAGCCTGGCTGGGGTGTAGTGCCTTTGGTACATCATTTTATTCCACGTTTACCGTACCTGAATCCAGTGCATTAATTACGGTATATTCTCCCAAGTTTCTCCCCCTATGCTAGTGCCCAGTGTACTCTCCCACTTCTTTTGATATAGGCAATTTGTCGGCGCCGGGCGCTCATTGAGGAATCTATAAATAGCTGATGCACACTTTTTCGAGTGGGTTGTAATGTAGAGTTCAAAGGTTGTTAACTGGCACGTTGCTGCCGCCATAAGGGTCGGATCTGACAACCAGTGATACAGGTAGTGATATCGGAGCCTGTCGGATCCAGTGAAGCCCAGGGTTGATTTACATGATTCAAATGTCCTTATTTTCTGCCCTTGGAACATGTCTCTCAGCTTCAGACATCCTGCCTCTTTCCAGGCACTAAATGCTTCCCATTCCATTCCCGGTGGAAATTGAGAATTCAGAAACAACTGCATGAATGGGGAAGGGGAGGTTGACAGCATGCCTCTAGTGACAGCCTTATCCCATACCTTCGCCGCCAGACCCACTATCATACTTCTCCCTAGATTCAGGGGTCTATTCTCTTTCTTCATCCTCAGCAGACCTAATAGGGGAGTACCAGCTACAGCCCTGTCTTTTCTCACCCAAGTTTATTTGTATGTCACCCGAAAACCATTCCCTCGTTATTCTAAGCTGCGCGGCTTAATAGTACGTCTGGAAATGGGGAAGCCCCAACCCACCCCATTTCTGGATGTCGTCAAAATATTCATGGCCACCCGGGGAGATTATTTTTCTGCCGTATGTAAGAGAGTAAGAAAGGGCTCCTGGCTCTGCCCCGATCTGCCCAGGTGGGCTTAGAACTAAATGATAAAGGGATCAGGGTGACTAAAAACCAAACACATCCATCAAATTGTCCAGGCCAAAAGAGAATATTGCTCTTGGTGAGATTGTTGGCAAACACCTATGTTTTGGCCCAATATCTATTGATGCATAAAAAACAATTTAATTAGTAGGGTAGGACACACGTTAATAACATAGACTTTGTACATAATACATGAACTTACTGCTCCAGTTCAATTAGCTGGACCAGAATGCAAGAAAAACATGTATTGTCCCTTACAAACCAAAGGGTGTGATGAACGAATGACATATATGTGAAATACAGGAAAAAACTGCTCAATTGACAGTGTAAACAGTACACATTATATATACAAATGGGAAGTCGACACTACTGTGTTTCGGCCAGTTATGCACTCTTTAGTGAGGCTGACATGTGGTAGGCCTTCATCAGGACAGAGAAGCTGGTGGAGTTCAGAGTGTCATACAATTCTTTGCTGTATGCTTAACTTGTTTTATAAGGGACAATACATGTTTTTCTTGTATTCTAATACAGCTAATTGAACTAGACCAATAAGTTCATTTATTATGTACGAAGTCTGTTATTAACGTGTGTCCTACCATACCAATTCAATTGTTAAGATTAGGTGTATGCATCAATAAATATTGGGGCAAAACATGGGTGTTTGCCAACAATCTCACCAAGAGCTTCCTCTTTTGGTTTGGACAACTTGATGGATGTGTGTGGTTTAGTCACCCTGATCCCTTTATCATATAGTGCCATATGTAAGAGGACACCATTTTATTAAGGCACCTAGAAAAGTTCTTTGGGACTGGGATGGGGAGTGCTTGAAAGTAATATAAAACTTTAGGTAAAACCACAATTTTTACAACTGTGATCCTCCCCAACCACGTGATCGATAAGGGGCTACACCTTTGTAGACCTAATTGTATTTTCCACAGGAGAGGGGGGTAGTTGTCTTCGTATATACCCCCATAGTCTTAGCTAGTACCACCCCTAGATAAGTGACTCCCGAGATCGCTTCCCTTAGCTGAGTGGAGCCCTTGACCGGGTCCATGGTGTCCGAGTGGCAGCTAAGTTTTAAGATTTCTAACTTCTGCATGTTCATTTTTAACCCTGCTATGAACCTCAAACTCTTCAAATCTCTGACATCGGGATCAACTTCTCTGGGTCTGACAGTGCCATCAACATGTCGTCTGCAAAGGCGATCACTTTGTGATTTTCCCCTGCCATCTCAATCCCTTGAATACCCTCCAGAGAACAAAGTCTAATTAGCAAGGGCTCTAAGTATATGGCATATAGTAATGGGAACCCTGTCATATGGTAATTAATTTAAACATCAATTTATCGCTTGCCGAATAGAGGGAGTCTGTTAATTGGCTTGTACCCTTCTAAGGAATTTCGACCCAAACCACATTATTCCAAGTATGGAACAGGAAGGTCCATTCGACCCTGTCCTTCTCAGCATCCGAGGCACGGAGGAGTGCTGGCCGTTGTTGTTTCTGTTTTTTATATTAAATGACAAACTCTACGCACATTTTTGTGTGTTTTCCTTAACAGTATAAAACCGGCCTGATCAGGGCTTATTAGTTTAGGCAAAAGATGGAAGAGCCTATTCCCCAGAACTTTTGTGTATATCTTAGCATCTAAATGAATCGGCGCAATAGGTCTGTAGGAGCCCGGAAGGGTCAGATCTTTCCACTCCTTTGGAATTACCACCACCTTGGGCTCGTTGATGGAGCCTGTGAGATTCCCTGTGTTTAAAGGAATCATAAAGCTTTGTAAGCCATGGCACCAGAGTGCCCTGACATGTTTCTTTTATAAATGTACACCGTATAACCATCTGGCCCTGGAGCTTTGTTAGCGGGAAGATCTTTAATCACCTCCAACACTTCGCTTTCCTGTATATTCCCATCAAGGCCTTCCCTCTCTAAAGGTGAAATGTTTGTAAATGGGACAGTATCTAAGTATGCTCTTTGCCTGTCATCCTCGGGTCCCTCTGAGGCATAATGTTTTGCATAGAAATCTTCAAATACTGCCACAATCGACTCTGTAGTCGTGATTGTTCCTCCTTCCTTATCCTTCATTTTCAGAATGGTACGGGAAAGGGTCTTGTTCTTCAACTGTCTAGCCAACAGCCTGTCCAGTTTATTTGCACCCATATAGAATCTTTGTTTTGTAAACGATAGGGCTCTTACCACGCTTTTTGTACGCAACAGGTCCAACTGGCCCTGTGCATGTCTCGGGGATCTCTGAACCCTCCTATTTGGACTGTCTCTAATTCCTGCAAGATGTCCCGCACCTGGGTCTCCAGTTCCCTTTCCAACTGGCGTTTTTGCTTATCCCAGACAGCTTTTATTGCTATAAGGTGCCCCGGTAACACTGCTTTAAAGGCATCCCAAATTGATGCCACCGCCATTCCTGGGGTCTCATTTTCTACAAAGTAGGAGTCAATCTTCTCCTTTATCGAATCCACCACCAGAGGGTCCTGCAATAATTCTGTTGGAAATCTACATAGCCCACCTGCTTTCCCTTCCACTGCAATAGGTAACTTCAATGGGGCATGATCTGATAATTCAATGGTCCCCAGCTCAAGCTTTTTTATTCTGCCTACTATGCGCGTGAAGACCCAGATATAGTCTATCCTCGACAATGAGGAGTGAACATATGAATAATATGTGAACACCCCCCGCCCCCTCATTTGGCCCTTTTGTTACCCTCCATGTGTCATGTAGCGCCAATGTCGTGATTGACTCCTTTCGAGGCAGCTTTTATATGGTGGGCCGCTCGTGAGCGTCTATCTTCCTGGGGCACCCAAGCCCTATTGAAATCCCCTGTCAATAATACTTCCCCCTTTGCGACCCCTCCAGGTGCGATAGTATATTCCTCAAGAAACCATCTTGGCCCACATTGGGGGCATACATTATCGCTAGTGTGTAGGGGCAAGCATCTAGGCACACATTAAGGAGGAGAAATCTCCCTTCTGGATCTACCTGAGAATCTTGTACCTGAACTGTCAGACCATCTCTTATAGCTATGAATACCCCCGCCATTTTTCGCAATGCATTCGCCTGGTAAAGCTGACCATATTCCCTTATTTCCAGCTTCATTTTATCCCTTATCCTTATGAGGGTTTCTTGAAACATCACTAGATCTTGCAGGTGGAGAAACCAGAATGTCTCCAGCTTTCTTTTCTTAACAGGGCTATTCATACTCCTTACATTATATGTCAAAATAGTCAACCTAGTCATATCATCTGGACTCAATAGTGGTTCCTTTGCCCCTGTCCAGGCCTCTGCGCCTTTCCCAAATCTCCCTCTCCAGCAGTTCCCCACTCCCCAACCTCTCCCCATTTCCTCCCACCATTTCCTGTCTTGTTCCCGTATTCCTCCTTCTTACCTTCACCGTCCTTCTCCCCCCCCCCCTTCCCTGAGGAGAGCCAAAATTCCTAGGGCGTAATGCCCCTCGCTCTTGGCTCTCAACCTAACCCAAGGCACCTTACAGGGAATCCTAAACCCCACTAAGGATTCCAGAGACGACTTCTCACTGCGTCCCCACCAGCTGCTCCTCCTATCAACCTGCGGCTCAATTCAAGCAATTGTCCGGGGGAAGCACCCCAAATCTCTGTTCCTACTCTTTTCCCACTGACCCTCCTCCCCTATAACCTTATACCTTCTTCAGCATCCAAAAAGAGACAAGGAGGGGTCCCATCGAGCTACCTCAAGATGTAATCACTGGAGGTGACAGAACTATGTAACAACTTTAATGTGCTTATAGCCACATCTTTATCAACAAATGTAAGAAGATGGGGAGAAAGGTGGTTCCAAAAAATATATTCTTATTTTATTTAGTGATTACTCGTACGTTAAAACAAGACCAACAGGTCACGTTTGCAAATTTAGACAACATAAAACAAAATTAATAGGAAGACAATTCATTTAACACTTTTTTGTCCTAGTGTTCACTCCTTGAATACATTGAATTTCAAGTGATGTTAGTAACACATGGGTGACTTTGCAAGGTGCAGTTCATATCCGACTATTTGCAGGGTCCCCATATACATTGTGTCGACATGAGTGAATCTGTTTCCAGCCTTCTTCGTAGACACACAAATAGACTATTAGTTATTCTTGGGTTTTTGAGCCGATTGTGCAAGGCTTTCTTCAGGACACATCAACCCCGTATCTTACGGTGTGTACCAGTGTTATTGCAAAATTATCTCCACATATCTATAAAAAACCAGAGACATACATATAAATATTAAGTTCGCCAACCACTCCATTTTTTCTAATATTTATCTTAAGCCATGGGTGAAACAATGCTGTCAACATCTCATTTTATTTGCGTGCACATCGTATACTTTAATTACTATGACTGTACTGTGCTTCTTTACAGTCAGATCGATATATACTCAGTTACAATCGATTCAATTTTATGCTATCTTTCAAGACTCTTGTTATTTTAGCCCCATTTGTGGACTTCTATTCATGCTGCATTAGTGCCAGATGAAGAGGGCAGGAAAGGTGACGGAAGGGGAGAGAGAGGAATGAGAGGGGGGGAGGAGGGAGGGACAGACAACAAGGGAGACATTAATGTGACTTTATTTAACTCCGTCAAACCATATTGTAAAAAGTGGAGTCAAAAAAGCCTACCTATATGGCTCTTATCATTCACAGAAGACCGACACGATCAATCGTAAAGTGAAATGCTTGTCACAGACGGGCTGCTTATCGTGTTAGTACACAACTGTGGAAAAAAAACCACCAGGGACAAAGGACTCAATTACTTATTTGTCAATAGTTATTGGTTGGCATCTCAAAAGAACGCATGTGACTGCGCCTACCTTTCGTGGTCCCGCACAGTTATTTAGATGGGTTAGTCTCTAGCATTCAGCGACAGGATATGTTGGGGTGGGTCATTATGCGCGAACACCTACTGAGGGAAACGCATATGTCAAGCAAGATCGGACTCAAACCGCTGATTTACAAGCAAAACAGAAAAGCATGTGTCTACTTACACATAGCTTACTTTGTCTAGTGAGCTTGGCAAAACTCCACGTCTCACAGCAGGGACGGAATTCGGCACAGGACGAGGTGGTTTCTTTGCTTTTTTCACTCGCCATGTCATAGGTAGAGTTACGATGAATGGCTAGGGTGTATTGTACACCTAATAAACGACATTACGGGGTGTTGAACAACATTAGTATTATTCTCAAGTATGAGATGAAACGGGCAAACGTATGCCGGCAGGACACTTACTTTTAGGGGCGAGATCCCCGAGTGCATCCGGTGGAACTGGCGAACGCGGGTGCCAGTAAGATTCCGACCGAGACTCCGACCTGATTTTTGTCACGTGATCATGCTACATGCTGTATAGCTGGGTCACGTGATGCAGCCAGACACAGGACTAGTCCGTGGCAGGGAAATGGCCACACTTTCTTGTTGGCCATTTTGGAAGTATATCACCTACGTATTGCAGGCCGTAGCGCAGCCGGACAAATGCTGGCTTCGCTCTGTTTAATTGACAATGTACATGGCCCCCAAAAATCGCAGTATCAGATCAATGGTGTGGAAAGTCACATTAGATATAATGTTTCAGGCAGGATAATCACAGTCATAAATTATTTGCGTATGAACAGACCCCACTCTATGTATAGATTTAGTCCATGTTTTACTGAATCCAGATTAAAGATCCATTTTGTTCTACGCAGTTTTTTGTCTGTTTCGCCACCACGTGGGTGGTGGTCGACTTTTTGTATAACGCACCAGAAAATTTCATCATGAGAATGGTTCGCCTTCTTGTAATGTTCAACTAATGGTTTATTGGGGGTACCATTTTTTTATGCAGCGGCGATGTTCGCCAATTCTAGTGCGGACCGATCTTTTTGTTTTGCCAATGTATATAAGTCCACAGGGGCATTTGATACAGTAGGCCACCCACTTGGTGGCACAATTGGTGAACGTGTTCAGATTCCAGTTTCTCCCTTTTAGCTCAATGGATTTTAAATTTTGCGTAAATTTGCACATGGTGCAATTGCCACATTTAAAATGCCCTATGACCGGCGGTGGATGCCATAGTGTCGATTGGGTCTGATCATTACTCTTGATGGTAGGATAGGTATGGACCAGTTTGTCTCTGAGATTGGTCAACCGTTTAAAAGCAAAACGAGGTGGGGGAATATGGAAATCCTCAGTGTTGATTATTTTCCAATTTTTTAGGATTACCTTCCTTAAGTCATTAATTATCGGGGTAAAAGACGAGACACATGTTATTTTATCTAACATGGTTTTTGTTTTTTTCGAGAGGCACTCTGTTCTTGTGATATTGGCTGCCTTTTTATATGCTCTTCTCACAATGTGGGAGGGATACCCTCTTGCCTTCAGATTTTCTTTTAATGCCATGCCCTGATGTTTAAAATCTCCTTTTGTCAGTATAGTTACGCCTGATCCAGAGAAACTGACCAAAGGGTAGATTCTCCCTTAATGATTGTGGATGATATCTTTGAAATTGGAGTAGCGTATTTCTGCCCTGGTCTCTTCATCTGGCACTAATGCAGCATGAATAGAAGTCCACAAATGGGGCTAAAATAACAAGAGTCTTGAAAGATAGCATAAAATGTAATCGATTGTAACTGAGTATGTATCGATCTGACTGTAAAGAAGCAAAGTACAGTCATAGTAATGAATGTATACGATGTGCACGCAAATAAAATGAGAGGTTGACAGCATTGTTTCACCCATGGCTTAAGATGAATATTAGAAAAAATGGAGTGGTTGGCCAACTTAATATTTATATGTATGTCTCTGGTTTTTTATAGATATGTGGAGATAATTTTGCAATAACACTGGTACACTCCGTAAGATACGGGGTTGATGTGTCCTGAAGAAAGCCTTGCACAATCGGCTCAAAAACCCAAGAATAACTAATAGTCTGTTTGTGTGTCTACGAAGAAGGCTGGAAACCGATTCACTCATGTCGACACAATGTATATGGGGACCCTGCAAATAGTCGGATATGAACTGCACCTTGCAAAGTCACCCATGTGTTACTAACATCACTTGAAATTCAATGTATTCAAGGAGTGAACACTAGGACAAAAAAGTGTTAAATGAATTGTCTTCCTATTAATTTTGTTTTATGTTGTCTAAATTTGCAAACGTGACTTGTTGGTCTTGTTTTAACGTATGAGTAATCACTAAATAAAATAAGAATATATTTTTTGGAACCACCTTTCTCCCCATCTTCTTACATTTGTTGATAAAGATGTGGCTATAAGCACATTAAAGTTGTTACATAGTTATGTCACCTCCAGTGCTTACATCTTGAGGTAGCTCGGTAGGACCCCTCCTTGTCTCTTTCCTGACATTCAGTCCTCCCCCACGAGCCCCTATCAAAAAAGAGGACCTCTGTTTATTCAGTCCGCTCATTTGAGTTTTCTACACTTCTTCAGCATCCTACCAATCACAGAGCCCCAAATGATTAAGGTCTCTTCTTCCCCGCTTGGTCTGGAATTCATCGTCACCGTTTTCCATCCCCACAGCTTACGTCGCCATCGTCCTTGGTATCCTCCTGAAGGTTCAATATTTGCATTCCCTTGTCACACGTTACCATATGCTGTTGGTCGTCCCATGTGAAGAGTAGACCAAACGGGAATACCCACTTATTTCTTACTTGCTTCTGCGCAGGAATCGGACCACTGGGCCCATCGCCCTCCTTTTCTTCAAAGTACTTTGCGCCAAATCCTGAAATAACTGATTGTCTTGCCCATTGATCGTTGTTGGACCTGATATTCGCGCTGTCATAAGTATCCTCTTTTTTGGTGCATAAAAGGTTACTGCCCTCAGTACGTCTGTCGGCCTCGCCCCGGTTCAGTTCGTTGTGGGCCCACTCTATATATGCGATCAAAGTTGATTAAGCTGTCTCCCTCACTTGGTGCACTGTATTTTCAAGTCCTTATCTTCCACCGATTCTGCCAGGTTCCTAATCCCAATGTTCAATCACCTGGACCTGTTCTCCAGGTCCTCACGCTATAGTCCTAAGTTGTGAGTTAGTCTGGCGTCCTGTTCTAGAACCTCCTCTGACTTGTTTGCATCTTCCAACAGCTCCTATTGGGCTCGCTCAGTTGTATCCACTCTCTCCTCAAGCTCCTCAAGCTTCACAATATCAGCCTTTATGTCCTGAATAGGTTGCTTCATCTCTGCCTTCAATTGGGTAAATTGGGTTTGAAAAGAGGACATAAATTGGTCCTGGAACTCTTTGAACCATTGTTGCATGTTCCCTGTGGACCGGCATATTTGATTCCTCAAGGTCCTCTTCCCCCTGTCTCTGTGTGTCATCCTTGTCCTGGCCTTCTTCCATCTGTGCTGTAGCCTCCTGGGCCCACAATTTTGCTAAACTGCCCTCCGGGCGCTTCGGGAGGGATTTCAGGCCTGCTGACGCTGTTTTACCTCTAGCCTTGAACATGGGGCTCAAGTGGTCAGCCCGAGGTACAGAGATGCTGTCTGTGCAAGATACTTCCTCACTCCTGGCTGATGAAACACTGTAATGAATGGAGTGTTAATTCTGCTTTTCACCCCAGGACTCTGACTTCAGATGATTGACTTCAGATGATGAGGTGGCGTTGTTAGGAAATATTTCCATTTATGGGTAATTTTCCCCTCCAATTGTGAACCCCCCCCAACTTTTTGCTGTTGTCTGACCATCCTAGCCTGACTTTTGCCAGTGCTGCCCAGCCTTCTGCTGTACTCCGCTGTGCTTTTGCTCATTTTGTTATAGGGAAACGGACATGCCCTTCACTGTCAGTACTGGGAGACTTTGTTTCCCTTAGTCGTTCACTTTGTTGCTATTTCTTAGTAACATTTTATCAGTGCACAATGTACCTTACAGTACAGTGCAGTGCACTGGGGTCCCTTTTTCATTTTTAAGGCCCTAGACACCTTTGAAGGATTTTTGGTGAATGTACAAGTGTGCCCTGGACAGAGCTGGTGGCAGCTGTTACTTTCTATGTATTTTCAACTCTTTTCTATGGTCCAACCCGCGTTTACCATGTTTGGCCCAGGACAGTGGTCAGTGCCTAAAATGGCCATGCCCCCAGGTAACTTTGTTCTGTCCATTGGCCATCTTGTCCCTTTGCCTTCCCCAGGTCGAGCAGACCTGTGAACTTCCTTATTTGGTCATGCAGACCCACGCGCAAACCGAAGCTTTCTCAGGCTTCTGCATGCATTGTGTGTGTGCCTCCAGGATGTGGGCAGTAGGTGTCTAGTTCTAATACACATCCTGGGTGCCAGGAGGTCTGGTGTGCTGGGATGACTGGGACCACCGTGGTCTGTGATTGGTTCATGTCTGGGATGGCTGTATGTGAGCAGTTCTCCTATTGGTTTCTCTTCGTTTTCGCACAAAAGAGATTTTGGATAAGAGAAGGCATCTTACAGCCATTTCAGGTCGATCTTCTGAGTTCACACTGAAGTAAAGGAGCCAAGTATCCTGAACTGAAGAAGCAGATCCGCGGAACCGCTGGTGATCCGCTGGAAGGTTTGGCACCCTGAGCCCGCTGTTGTCCCGTCTGACCCCCTGTTTCTGATCGAACCTAGAAGGCCTGCAAGAGCGCTTCGACCCGTTGAAATAGTGGGACCAACTATTCTCAGCACCTCCTGCTTAACCAGTAAGCAAGCCTTTCAGAGGTGTTCCTGCACTGCCCAGTGAACTGACCAGCTTGTACGGGACCTTTGCCCTGGAACACCCGCCACCTCGAGTTTCGACTTGAGCCTTTGGACACTGTAAACTCTGGGTATAAGGCACTCTCCTGCCGAGTTCCGTACACCTAGCCTTCATAGGTCTGGAATTAGGAGAGTATGCCTGAACCCGAGCACACACAGTCACTTTGTTGCCCAGCTGTGGTGACAAACTTTGTGGGTGCCTTACTGCTGTGCCTGCAGACTCGCTGCAGTGGAACTAGCCTGATCCCTTCACCAGGAGTGGATAAATCGCCACTGTCCCGCCACAGAATAATTCCCGGAACTCAGCCCCTGAAAGCTGCAGAGACGCGCAACTGCAGCTTTTGAACCTGCGACCGAAGTGGACTTGACTGCCGAAGTTTGGTCCGGAGTGCGCTGAGGGTCGGTAAGTACTTGCAACCCATACCAGTGACCCCTGGCGCATCCATAGACTTTTACGCATGAATGTCTCCTGAGGGCCACTCTTCTTTATCAAGGTAGCCTGTGCTACCAAGCTCTTCCCAACTTATGGATCCTGTTCTGCCCTCTTGGGAAGACCTTCTTTTAATAGTGGGCACTTATTCTTCAGTGCTTCACCCACCTTCCTGAGCCCTGCAGCCCCATGAAGAGACCCCGTTTTGAACGTAACCGCACAATCACGTGTGCCAGCACTGAATGTACTTTTGAGCTGAAGGCTCCACTCATCTTAGGGACTGGACTGCCTGATAGCTAGGGTTTGAATTGTGTAGGACTGCCTAAATGATATTCGCACTGTGTACCCCTTTCTTTGTAGGTTGTGGATCTATACTGAACCACAGTAAGGCAGGATAGGCAGAGTTCTACTGGAGAGCAAGGAAGTCAATTGCAAGGCCCAATCTTGGAGAGAGCAAGCAGAAGGGGTCCAGGTTCACCAGGGGGTTATGCCCAAAGAGTCTTTGTAGATAGTTCGCACAAAAAGGATGAAATTAAAGTCAGGAAACGTTAGCTAGGTTGCCCCAGGCCAGCCAAGTTAGAAAGTCGAGGTTTTACTGTCACCCCGAACGATCTGTCGCAAGGGAAGCCAGGTGGGACACAGTACCATAAGTGTGAACGAAGCTCCAGCGGGGGTAGTTGTTCCTGGCAGTAGGTGCAAGTCGGTGTTTCGTCCAGAGGAAGAAGAGGTCTCGCCGTGGAGGAAAGATGAAGGTCGTTGCACTGCCAGTGAAGAAACCAGCCGCGGAGTTCTCCGGTTAAAAGGCACTACCCTTCTCTTCGCGGTAGTGGTAAACCGTGGTATTCCGGTTGCCGGGGGGCTTGGCACGGGCAAGGCGCCACGAGATGCTCCAGGAAGGTGAAAAGAAGGTAAAACTGGTTATCCCCACCAGTCAAAGGAAGAAGACTCTCCGGACTGGAGATCTCCTCTGTCGTCGGGGGAAAAGTAGTGAGACGTTTCAACAGGGCTCGTCGTTGCAGGTCGGCTCAGCTTCTCCCTCCTCGGATTCTTAGGTCCTGTGGCGACTTCTGAAGTTCCAGTCCCCAAAGCCCTGCTTTTATGCAGCACACCCCCATTCACTCAGCCTAGCGCTCAATCAAACATGCTAAGTGGTGAGCCGGCCGGCTCACCACTTGGGCCAATCACACAAGAGTGCGACTTGAGTTACCAAGGTAACTCAGTCCAGGGTGCCTAAACCCCCTCCCCACCCCCTGAGGTACCCAGACAGAGTGGCACCACTTTTGGAGGCTTCTGTGGAGAAGCCCGCCAAAAAGTGGAACAAAGGGCTCGACTTGGGTCGGAGTCACAGAAGAGAACACAAATGCCATTTTAGAATCAAGTTCTGGCAAAAAATACCAACCGGTGAATTAATATTAAATAAATAAACCGGCGGTATGTTTGAGGCTATAAGAATTAAATAATTAAAGATTGTAGCCTCGAACAATGGGAAAATCCCATAGAGATATATTCGCGGTCGAATATAAAAAGTAGTATCCACTGCCACCAGCCAAAACTCGATCAGGGGGGACGGAGACGTGCCCCCTCGAACAACAGACCCCAGGGCAATCGAATTGCCCCGACCAGTACGTCCACAATATGATGGTTTGTACTGGTTTCTGTTCATAATTTGGGACTAGTAAAGCCAATGGTGACTTTACATGCCCTGGGAGACAGTAGTCAGTCCCAGGGTATGGAGTCTATGTTGGGGGGTCGCTACAACACCCCTGGGTTACGGCACGGAGGGTGCTGTGTAACCCACATCAAAAAATCACATAAGACCCTATGGAGTAAAAGACCCCATAGCCCATAAAACACATGGAAAGTTAAAGGAACACCTCAAATCATGCCTAAGAGTGGGAGCAAAAGAATCTCACTCTTAGCAGGAGAGAAAAAAATAAACCCCAAAAATCCAGCAAAGCTGCTGTGGGACTCACTAGGTTTGGGAAATTAGCCTTACAGAGAATTCTCCCTAACCTGTTCCTTCCAAGGGGAACCGATACATGTTTTTATAATTTTGGTCGACTCTTACAACATTGCAATCCCATTTCTGTCCTACTTACTTTTGTTTCCTCCTTACTTTGTGATCACAAAGCTGCTTTGATAATGTCCTTCTTTAAATGCAGTGTGACCACAAACATTGCAGTCTACATACTCATGTCATGAGTCCTCCATTCCATACTTTCAACTGTGTACACAGAGTGTATTTTCCTATGGTACATTTTAGCAGTATGCCTTCCACAGGAAACGCAGCATTACATTTCATAATATCAAACCGTTAAATATAAATCTGGAATGGTCTCATCTAATGTTCTGCAATATTCTGTGCCAGTGCCTCATCAGGAATGTAAATCCCTTTTCCTCACAGCGACGGGGATCTTCAGAGTCTGGGATCAATAGTGTCCGAGTCAGCTGGTGAGTGAAGCGTGGCTGCATGAAAACAGCAGTGTGCCCCACTCCTGACTCCCACCTTTGCCTGTTCTCTGACCGTGGCACATTTAGTCCAACTGGACCTTAACTTCAATGAGGTCTCATCTGGTGGTGCCAAATTATGGGAAAATACTTATTTGGGTTCCTTCCTGTGTTCAGAAAATAACTAAGACAAAATGAAACACTGGAACCAAATTTAGTTTTATGCTCAGAGACACAGGTTTTTATTATAGCTGCAGTTAACTCCACATGGTCAACAATCATGCAAACCACCTGTCCTCTCATTATCTCTGTCTGCTTTCCCCCATTCACAAGGAGAGCATTTATACATTTTACAGTTAGTATAGTCTTACGAAGGTCTTAGATCCTGGCTAAATCTCAACATACTCTCTTGCAGCTGTTCTTCGTCTATATAACATGCTAAACTTGTTCTGCAAGTACAAGTGGGCAGCTGAATCCATACATAGACATTCCATGTTGCTGCAAGATCAGGATTTCTAAAGCAAGACATGTTCACAGTTTTCTGTTTTAGAGAACCTATTTCAAAACAGGCTTCCAAATGCTACAATATGTAATACACAGCTCAGTGTTAATTGTTTTACAGTTCACTATAGGGGGTTAGACTCTACAAACTAATTTGTGAAGGAGGTATTTCAGTATTTCAGTATTTCAGCTGTGCAAAAAAAGCTTGTTGGTTCAGGTATATTGATGAACAGCTACATAATTGTGGGCAATATTACATTTTCAGTTCAGTTCAATTTCTGAAACTGTATGTTGATTCTTCAAAGTGGAGAGCTTTGACTTCCTGTGAAACCTGGATTCAGAGAGTGTACACATTAGGGTCACCATCTAAACCACCAGTATCCATCCAATGTCCTTGCTGGAACTGTTATTGGCTAGAGCTATAACTTGCCCCATTTTATGTTTAGACCAGACAACACATGAAACCTGTCCACCCTGGAGAGATCTTGATATGTGGTCTTGGAGAGAATATGAATGTATTATCTAACATTGTAGAAGTATGTTGGGAGTCTTGAATTTTAAAATTGAAGCCCATTACCAATATGTTCTCGCTTTTGACTAATTGTTCTATTGCCAGTGCAAATAAAATGTATCACCAGAGTGGAATCCTCCTAAAATCTCCTACAGAGTTAAAATGGTGCAGTATCTTTGGGGCCGATTCTGGCTAAAGATTTATTATGCTGTTAATGTCAAGAGTCAGAAACCAGTCCCCTTCCACTATTATCTATGGGTAGCTAAGGAGGAGCCATCATTCCAGGGTGCAGAGGGCCCTCTTAGGCCCTAATAGCAGGTCCACTGCTTGGAGATCCAGTGCATCCTTCTTTAGAATCGTAAAAAGATGGCTTGGATTAAACTATTTGGAATTGCCTGTAACTGTTTGGGCGATAGTCTACACCAGTATTTTAGCTTCGATTTTATTATCAAAGCTAGGCAATGTATGGGGACAACAGGGGAGCAGTCAGTCCTGTCATTACCTGGTTTTAGGATCAGGGAATTCTGGGCCTCTCTGGTAATAGGTATTGGGGGGGGGGGAGTATCCTGATCATCAAATCCTTCAGGTAGCTTGGCATTAATTGTGCATCTACTCTAGGGGCTTATTCCTTGAAAGACTCTATAGTGATCCCATCTTGGTCAGGGGCCTTGCTAGTGGTAAAGTCTTTAACAATAGTCTGACAATATTACCATTTCTGTAATGGGGGGCGTTCAGGGCCTTTGTGCAGATTTCTATCCAATTCTGTAGAGCCCAAATAATAATTGAGTTAATAGGTAGTGTGCACAGTGTTTATCAGCCCTTCTTTTGCACATTTTGTCTTTGAAGGCTATTTCTGTAATGACAGTGCAATGTGCTGAAGTGCCGCGTTACATTCTTACCTGTTGAAGCTGCTGGTGTTCTTCCAAATGAGTCAGGTGATTGCAGGGACCAGAACTTCTTGAGCCGCTCTTGTGTTGACCTCTCACTACAGCTGCACTATATTAACAGTGCTTCAAGAGTCACGCATGAAGTGCGTCACCGTCATGCCAGTACAATGGCTGTGGTGGATGGGGCTGTGGCAGAAATAATATCCCTGCCGATGCATCCAGTGATCCAATCACCTGGGGACATTAGTAAGGGAAATTCCGGCGAACACTACAAATGTTAATTTATGCAAATATGACTTGAGAAATCCAAGAACCTGCCCGTTGGTGCCAGGTTCATAATCACTATGGAGAACACCTTTAGGTTGGGACTATTTTACTTCGAACTAATTACTTTTGGGGGGGGGGCTTCAGTCAACATGGAGGCACTCACATAGCTCAGTTATCAAGAACTGAGCTATGCAGTATAGTGTTTAGGGTGTGGTTGGCCTGGGACTACTTTACCTGGACTATTTTACCTGAAGACTATTTAAACCACACCCAAACAGCAGAACACGCTTCGCTTTATTCTGCTGTTTGCAGCGTAACGCTCACCGTGTCCAGTTGGGTCTCCAGTATTCTTGATGCCAGCTACCCTTGGAACCACGTGCCTGCGAAGAGAAAAAGAACATCGTTTTTGGAATCTTACCTGTGAGTAGCATCCTGTCTTCAGTCCATCGTCCGCTCCTGATTCTGCTTACCCAGAGACATTCGATCCAGCGAACTCCGTCATCCGGGCACCGCATGCTTCCCGGAACGCAGCAACTTGAAAAGGAGAGAGAGAGAAGAACAGCATCCTCACGGTTCCACACAAACAACGAAAATCACAAGATCCTTACCTGGTTAGTCGCCTCTAGGCCAGCATCATTCCGGAACATCACTGCAACCGGCGAAGAGCACCGCAGCCTACGAAGGAAGGGGAAAGACCCAGGTTAACATATACAAGGCAAAACGGCGCCGCGCATTACTTACCGGACAGCTTCGCGCACACTGCACCCTCATTTACTGGCTCGTGCTCAGCTTTATCCCGCACGAAAAAAAAAAACAACCTCTCTTTGCACACCTAAAGAGAAGAAATAAGACATAAATAAAAATAAGAGGAAAGAAGGAAAGAACAGAATAGAATACAAAGACTGTAAAGGAGCAAGACCTACCTTAAAGACACTCAAAAGGGCTCGCACCAGTGAAGCAACTTGGTCGCTCACACACACACAAGACTACGCACTCCTGCCCCGAAGAGCAGGACGGAGAGCACGCCTTCTAAAGAATTAAGGTGAGGAGAGGGCCAAGGAAAGGTTTTGAATCCAAGGGAGGTGGGAAGACACCCTACCAGAGACAGTTAAGTCTTGAATCCAGCCCTCCTGTATTTCAGGCTCAACTTCCATTGGAGGAACTACCCAGGGATCGGGGAGAGTGTTCGAGGCACATATCATCCAACCAGGGCTGAGTGGCGTCCCCGTGGATACCAGGTGAGCGTAACAGAACGCAAAGCCTAAATAATATAATCCACCTGGGCGTCATGGAGACATCGGAAATTGACCAATTGGCTCAGTTGTTGGGACAGTTACGTGCCGAAGTACAAACAGCCAGGCAAGAAACCATTGCTCTCAGGAGGGATTTGATTGTTACTAAAGATCGTACCGATGAAATCAGTAGACAATTACTCCAATCACAGGCAGGACAAACACCATTGCCTGGAAACATTCCGCCGGCACAAGTACCAACCTCATTAACCAGTCCAGTACAAATAACTCTTCCTGGAGAAGTTCCTTTAGTTCCACCTGAACGATTCACAGGGGATCCCAGGAGGTATGCTACGTTCATGAACCAATGTCGTCTTCATTTCCTGGTGCATTTCCCAATGACCAGGCGCGGGTTGCTTTTGTTTTGTCCTATCTGAGCGGTAGTGCTGCGGATTGGTCGGTACCATTAGTAAGTCAAGATGATCCATTGTTGCATGACTTTGGGGGGTTTCAGATGGAAATGGAGAAACTCTTTGCTCGTCATACCCAAGGACAAGCATTAGACAACAAACTGTTATCACTCCGTCAAGGAAATCAAGACTTGTTAACGTATATAGCAACCTTTAACAGAGTAGTCGTTGACGCTGGGTGGCCTGAAAACAAAAGAACCACCCTATTTCATCGAGGTCTATGTGGAGAATTGAAGGACGTCCTAGCTCAGGTGGTTGACCCACCTAAAGACTGTGCTGCATTCATCAATCTGGTTGTGCAACTAGATCACAGATTACAATACCGAAAGGCAGACCGGACTAGATTAGACACTTGGGCTATGTATGTTCGGTCAAAGGATAATGTCTCACGAGTATCGGAGAACCCTGTAGAACCCATGCAGATCAGAGGGGTACGACCCCCATTAACAAAAACCGAAAGAGACAAGAGAAGGTAACAGCAACTATGTTTATACTGTGGAAAATCAGGTCACTTCCTCAAAGAATGCCCAGTGAAACCTCCAAGGAGAATTGTAGGGGCCACATAGAAGGAAGATAATAAGGAGTTGGAAAACTACCAAGCTCGGCAAGCGTAGAGGTCAGTTTGTTGAGTGAGAAGAATGAGCCACCGAACTCACACTTTGCACTACCAGTGATCCTAATCAATCACCAACAACCATATCGGATGCATGCCGTCGAAGCATACATAGACAGCAGAGCAGTTGGGAATTACATAGATCAAGAACTGGTAGCAGAGATGGGGCTTCCCTTATGTTAAAAGTCGACCACTGAAAAGGTTACCACTGTGGATGGGACAGAAATAGCTTCTGGACCAATAACTCATGTACAACAGCTCTGACCCTACTGTGCCAGGACGGACAACGAGAATCTATTTCCTTTTGATCTCATCAAGGCTCCTCAGTTTTGACTAATATTAACTAATATTAGGGATGCCATGGTTAGTAGCTCACAATCCTCAAATAGATTGACATGCAAAGAAGCTGGCCTTTTCCGATGACTGTGCTCTTACCTGTTATTACCAAGAAAAAGAGGAACCCGACTTATGCACATCTGCGACTCCCAGAAAGGCGGCATTAGTACTTGGCACGACTAGTACTTTACTGAGTGAATACCAAGATTTTCAGGATGTGTTCCAGAAAGAACAAGCTAATACGCTACCACCGCACAGGCCCTACGACTGTCAGATTGACCTCATACCTGGTGGGCAAATTCCTTGTGGCAGAATCTATGCTCTCACAGAACCAGAAAACCTACATTTGAAATCTTATCTAGACCAGTACCTGGCAAATGGGTTTATCCGCCTGTCTAAATCACTGGCAACCAGTCCCCTATTCTTCGTACCAAAGAAGGAAGGAGATTTGAAGACTTGCATCGACTATCGCGCACTAAACCAGATCACCGTAAAGAATCATTATCCACTGCCACTCATTCCCGAATTATTAGATCAAGTAGAGGATGGCCACATTTCTACCAAACAAGACCTTAGAGGGGCGTATCACCTGGTTCGACTAAAGAAAGGAGATGAATGTAAAACCGCCTTTCGTACCAACTTTGCAACGCTTCCGCTGCATTTCAGTACTTCATGAACGATGTCTTGCGGGAATTAATCAATGTTTGTGCCTTGGTTTTGTAAGTGATTCCAACCCGGCACTCCACCTAAGTCAATGCCTAGCGTGTAATGCACAGCTGGAACCCTTAATTATATATTTTTGTCTATAAGTTCTTTTATTTCTGAATGACGTACCCTTATATCACGCCCCTCTCTTTGAATCCCCCCCCGGTCTCACTGAACCAGGAAGCAGGCTGTTTTGCAAAGTTAAAAGATTTATTTTATGGATTTGCACAATATATATATATATATATATATATATATATATATCAATCACACTATTTAATATTTATACAAGGATCACCAATGGGGTGATGTTACAATCAACAATCTCTTTAATCAGAATGAGTATAGATAGGAAAAATAATGCAGCATAGAATAATACTTTGTGTAGGTTCAGTCAAATGCAATGTCACTCTTTCCCCCTGCACACTACTCAATCCCCTCAATATGCAGTATAAAGAGATGGAAGGAGAGAGCACAGGTTTCAGGAAATACAGAATTGAACAAATACAGTATTAATTCCAATTTCCCCCAGCAAACTCGCATAGAAACAGGAATGATTGCAAACGGCTCAAATGCTTTTGAATGTGGCTTTGAATGAATGGTTAAAAACACTGAAAAATGAATTTAATTCACTAAATTGGAGTCAAACTAGTGGAAGCCGCTTTGTATGGTTTCAGATAAACACTAGCACTGATTATGGAGACACTAGCAGATTGAACACTGAATTCCGAGATCGGATGCAAAGAACAGCTGTTTCACACGTGATGAAATTGAGCCAAACGAAAAATTTGCGACAAACGTTTCCGCGTGCGAGAAGTGCGATTGCGGAAGAACTATACGTTGGAATGCGGTTTTGGATTTGTTTCTAGCATGCACGGTACGGAAGTTATGATGGTTTTAGTAGAGGTCGTTTTTTCTCAGAAAGAGTCAGATTTTCAAATGAAAGATGCGCTTTTGAATTTACAACCAAGATTTTCTTTACACTAGGCAGTCTATGAAGATACAAGATACCCAACGGTACAGCCACCAGATCAGTGACGCCTCTGTCTGGCTTTTGCCCGCCGAGACACTTGTCTTTTTTCAGCAAATATATTAGCGCAAAGATGATATCATCACTACGATTACCAAAGGACTATAGGAATGAGAGAAAGATTCAGGAAAGACGCAAGATTTTCTACAATGCAGTTCTGGATATGATAGAATGGGTTTGGATAGGTTTATTTAAGGATAATATACTTGCTAGTGACAATTCTATGCTATAGATACTCACTACTACTGTTTGGAATGGCCCGTCGGGGATCTGGTCAAAGATTTCTGGACTGGAATTCTGCTAGCCCACCGGACAGGATTCCGGGTGCTCGGATTCTGCCTCAGCACGGCACTCTGGACACTGCACAGCACTCTGGACTGGATCTGACGGGTTGGTTCTGGTTCACAGCTATCTGGTTACAGCTCTGCTCTACTGGTTTGGATCTCTGGATTCTAGCAAGAGTTCTTGGCAAGAAAGCAGAAACAGCACAGCCAGGGTGTTCTTTTGGTGCTCCTTGGGGGGGTCTGGGGTAAAACCTGGTTTCAGGATTTTAAAAGGCCAAGCTGAGAAGGGTTCAGCTTTGGAATTGGGCCTCTCAGCTTTCACAGGATCTGGAGCCTTGGATATGGGTTTCTGCTGCAAAGTGCTTCGCCAGCAATCAGTTGATGGGTGAATGTGAGTCTCTCTAGGTCCTAAACTGTCTCTATTTATGTATTTCCCAAAGGGGTGGGTAGGCTGAATCATACTAGGCACACCTATTGGTTAGGGTCTGTCCTCTCCCCTGATTTTAGAAGGAAATCTGGTGCCATGATGATGCTGTATTTTACAATCCAGGGAGAACTTCCCCTTTGTTTCTGCACAGTAAATCTATTTTTCATATAAAGCATATTTACAATTTTACCAACTTGCTAGCGATAACATATTTACATCACAGATTTAGTGGAACAAGTATTCCTCCGAGTCCCATCTCAGTGAGAGCTTTGGTTCAGATTTGACAGTTTTTCATGCATTTGGTTGGGTACCCAATGTCAGATTTGTCCAAATTTTTCTACATATATGCGCATGACATCTTGGCATAATCCTGTGAAGTTTTATATTTCTAGCATCATCACAATGGCTACAAAATCACCATTTCTGTAGTCCTGTCTCTGAACATAGCACAGAGTCCTGAGTAGTTTGAAATTGTGACCAGGATTTTCATGTTAACAACACTACATTTTACAGATTTTTACCATTTTGCACAGTTCTGTCTTTTTAAAACATATACTTTCTTGTGTTTTAAAGATACCCACATCTGTCTGTCCCACCCACAAGGATTTGCTGGGCCAAGAGCAATCTATGCCTCTC
The DNA here is from genome assembly GCF_040938575.1 of Ambystoma mexicanum. Lineage (NCBI taxonomy): Eukaryota > Metazoa > Chordata > Amphibia > Caudata > Ambystomatidae > Ambystoma > Ambystoma mexicanum. The sequence continues at coordinate 728,914,558 of NC_090937.1, read as the reverse complement.
TTCCCGCTGGCAGGGGTTTCTGTTGACACTTGAATTTGAATACACTTTCAGTCCAGGAAGTCTATTTCTCTCCTCAGAGCAGCAGAGCAAATCTCCTCCCCCCTCCATTAACATCCAACTGAGAGCTCCTGGCTTTGCCGAGAAGCAGGAGAGCTGCCTTTGTTGGAGTAAACTGTGGAATGTGCTTTCAAGTCCTCCGGCTGGTATCAGTTCACTTTTAAAACCCAACTTGTTTAAATTTGTCTTTGATAAAATAAACTTACATTTCAAAATAGGCAAACAAATCTCTAATTCCAGTCTTTTTAACCATAGAAATTAAATAGTGGCAACCTATACTGCTTTTTTATGGCAAGTCACTTCTTTTCAACAGTTTGACTTTAATGTACAAGTTTAAACTGCCAGTGTACGATACAGGCGGCCAGCGGTACTGCGCCCATATCTGACAGATTTTCACAAGCAAGCACACTTTTTAATGTGGATATTCTCTGATAGATTCTGCTTTTCCTGACAGTGCGCTTATGTGGATTCCTTAAATAAGGTGATGGTTAACACCCATCAAGGATGTTGGATCTTTTTTGATGTTTGGGAACCATTATTTTGCAATTTCAACAGCCAAGGAAAAACGGATTTTAGAGTACTTTTGGTTTTCCTGCCAATGAAGCACTGCCTTTTCAGGTACTCCCATTTCTGTCTGTGGGCAGCCCAATGACAGGTTTTGGCAGTATGGTCTCCTGTTCTACCACTGACACAGGCAAAGTAGATTGGCAACCAATTTTTCCGGTTTCACTCTGCACTTCTCAATGGTTTTAGCGCGCCCCAGGCCTTTTGGCAGCCATTCTGTTGGTTCTGGTGAAAACAGCGCACATTGATGTTGCAGGGCAGAGCCTAGTGGGTCAATGCATCCCACAGTTTACATTGATGACATCTTAGTATATTCGCCTCAAAACAGGACCATGTCAAGCATGTCCGTTCGTTCTTACCAAGCTCAGCCAACATCAACTGTATGCTAAGCTCGAACAATGCTTTTTTCATGTAACCAAAGTTGAATTCCTTGGTTTCATCCTCACTCCGAAAGGCATCCGAATGGACATGCACAAGGTAGATGTCATTCTAAACTGGTCGTCGCCAACTTCGCTTAAGGGAATCTAGAGTATGATGGGTTTTGCAAACCTTTACCGCCGATTCATCCCAGACTCTCAAATTGTACATCTGATTACATCATTATTATGAAAAAACAACAGGAAGTTCAATTGAACCGAAGAAACGGAGAAGGCTTTCCAAAATCTTAAGAAAAACTTCACTTCTGCTCAAGTTTTATGACACCCTCGCCCAGACCTCCCTCCCCATCGTAGAAACAGATGCCTCTAGTATGGCTATGGGAGCTGTTCTCTCACAAAGGGACCCTGAAACTGGCCAGCTACATCCCGTGGCCTTCTGGTCACAAACATGTTCACCTCCAGAGCTCAACTATGCTATCACAAAGAACTTTTGGCTATTAAATCGGCTTTTAAGGCATGGCGACCTTATCTCTTTGGAGCCATACATACTGTCACGGTAATAACAGATCATCGAAACCTGCAATACCTAAAAACACCAAAGGCTCAATCTTCACGTCAACTGCGGTGGGCCCTTTTCTTCGCTGAATATGATTATGTAATCCCATATCGACCTCGAGTCCGAAATGGAAAGGCTGACGCCTTGTCCCGCATGGGCATTGATGAAAAGGTATATACAACTCCAGATCCAGTAGCCATCATTGCAGAGGACAAACTCTTAGACCTTACAAGAACGTTTATACAGACTGAACTCCAAGACACGAGTCAGCATTTAATGCATCCTAACACTTCACTAGAATGGTATACTCAAGGAGAACAGTACACAATTAAAGAACAACTACCATATTTTAGGAACCGTTTATATTTGCCCAAAAAATAACTACAACAGCAAGTCATTTTGGGATATCACGATTCCCTGATGGAAGGGCACCCTGGAATTGCCAAAACCCTAGCCAAGGTAAAACGAAACTATTGGTGGCCCACTTGGCGTGAATACATTATCCAATTTATTCAGTCATGGGCGTGTGCGCACAATATAAATCTCAAAAGCAGAAACCAGCTGGTCGTCTTCAACCATTGGAAATCCCTCCCGCACCATGGCACACAATTTCCCTCGATGTCATTACAGACTTGCCTCCCAGTCAGGGATTCAACACTATTTTAGTGGTCGTAGACTTATTCTCAAAAATTGCACACTTTATTCCTTTTAGGGTCTTCCAAATGCATCCAGTTTAGCAAAAGTGTTCCTGGAAAAAATTGCACATTTACATGGCTTTCCATCAGTTCTGATCTCCGATCGGGGTAGTCAGTTTGTGTCCAACTTCTGGAAAAAGTGCTGTTCGATGGCCCAAATCAACATCCGACTATCCACCAGTCACCATCCTCAAACAGATGGCCAAACAGAAAGTACTAATCAAACACTCAAGCAATACTTGCGTTGCATGCTGCATCAAGTGGAAGGAAATTGGAAGGACTTGTTATGGATAGCAGAATAAGCTTATAATAATTTGTTACACTCCAGCACTGGACAAACCCCTTTCTTCATCCTGTATGGTAGACACCCACGTACTTCTGAATTGAATCTTCCAACCACTTTGGAAATGCCAGCGGTTAAAAACCTACTTGACACATGGACTTGATCTGAGATCACCCTGCAAAACATAGTGATTATAATGTTGCCTTAAAAAAAGTAGTTTGCTTTTTAATGTTTCCTTTCAGATCTATTCTGCATTAGGGAGGAAGTGTCCTGTTGGAACCAAAATCAGAAAAGTTTGAAACGGTGCAAAGTTACATCTTAGATTTCAGCGGTCACTGAAAACCCTTTATTCTGATCATCCTGTAGGTAAATCTGTACCTCTGCTTCTAGCGCCAAGGTGCCTTAGGGCGTATGTGCGCTCAATACATATTCATAACATAACATACATTTCAGTCTCTTTAAAGTATATCCTTTGTAGGATTGCCTTTCATTCGAGCATACAAACTGTAAGTACACATACCTCATACTCTGGACCTGTTGCAAAGGAGGAAGTGATTGTAGTTGAAGTTCCAGCATCCTCCTATAACAAAGTACTTGTTTTAATACGGATGGAAACACAACATTAAACTGAAAACATGAGATGCAGACGATGGTACATACTGAGAGACACCCATACATGTCACTTTGTATAAATAACCAATACTATACAGAATCATTTTCAATCTGTTTAAATTCCAAGCATAACACATGCATGTATTGTTCATTTGCTTTTAAAGGACTAGTACAATATAATGACTTGATAGGCGAGTGAGGTTGATGTTGACCATTGTCAGAAAAGAGTACCTTTCAAAAGGCAGATTAGGATTAGAAATGTGGTCACATCCAATGCTCTAAAATATCACTTTTTTGTATGTCGTTTGGGCTCACCATTGGGATACTAGATGTGTAGGTGGTTTCGTCACTGGTGAGGGTCTGTGCTTCATCAGTTAGCTCTACGTAAAGACAGACATGCCAACCAACACATTTAGAAAACATTAGGTGTCTTTTAAAGGGCACTATGGAAGTTTTGACTAAGGGTAACATTTCACTGAGTGTCTCAAAAGCGGGGAAAGAGAAAATAATCTGAAGTGAAACATTAAAAAATGTGGGCGATTCTGGTAACTAGTGAAACTTGAGTGATACAACATTGATGGAAATAAACACTGAAAACTCTAAACCGTTCATGAAGTTACCTTTTCAATACACTATTTTAAATTAATCAAGAGATCATTGAGAAGACTTATTTATACAGACCACTGTCCTACAAACCAACAAACAACAAATTAATCGTCCACTACTCACCTGAGCCAGCGTGTGCCGAAATTGAGTCGGAAATGCATTTGGAAGCAATTTACGAAGAATTCTGGGTCAACGGTTTTTTGTGTACTTTGTGGGTACCTATTGTCGGTAAAATGCAGGCTGCAGATGTGGAATATATTGGCCCTCATGTCGCCCAAGACAGCCTGGGCTCTACTTTCAATCTCGTCCACTGGAAAACCGCAATTTGTAATCCATCTTCTTATTAAATCAATATGCTTTAGGAATATATGCAGGACTGTGCCCAGAGTTTTGCCATGGCTCACAGAAGGGCAACCAAAAACGATACATGGAAGCATTCTTGAAAAGTCTATAAGATCTGTATAAAAAAATATAATTAATTAATACAAATAATTTATGAATGCTAATAAAGCAAGCATTAGACAGCTTTGTCTGTAAAGTTTGTTTTAAATAAAGAAGGAAAACCTGTGTAACCTAGTCGAATTATCAAGGCGATCACTTTGTTTCAGAATTGATTGTTCTACCGCAAATTGTAACTTATTACTTGCCCAAAAAGTACAGAACTATGATAACGCTGCACACCTGATGCTTTGTGAAATAAACACAGTAATCATGGGGGCGTGGCCTGGAGCTCCATCGATGTGCAGCTCCTCTGATGGCCTCCACTGTTAGAGATGTCCCAGCTGTCCCGCTAATGAAAGGAAGGTGACTCCTGCAAGCGGAACACTGGAGCTGCTTGGGGTAAAATGAATCCCTAACGCTCATCTGTGCCCCAGAATGGAGCTGGCGAACTCTGCAGGCGTCCGACGCCGAGGATTCCGAGGATTCCAAAGTGGCATTTGGACCAATGAAGCTCTGCCACAGCACCTCACTGGAGGCTTACACCAGATGCCCACCGCAGCGAGTTACTAAGCGAGGAGCGCTACCCGCTGGAGGCCCCCGCTCCACCAACGCCCCATAGCGACTGATGCTCTATCAGCCACCTATGACCACAGCGTGAGTGAGACCCTTTGCGCTAATCCGTGGAGACCTATCCCCATGCGAGGGAGCAGGCCAACTTTGATTGCGGTCTTCGGAGGAGAAGCCGCAGATTGCAGCTAGCAGTGGTGGAGGGCGATATAAACCTTGCCGGCTCCCACCGGCGGACAGAAGCAGCATTCAGCACCCGGACACTGGCAGGAGGCCCCGCTTGGCCTGCTGGGCGCCCCGGGCGGTCCTTCAGGCGCGGGGCTCTCGGCAAATCAACACCTGCAGACAACATGGGGGCAAAGGTACCCACACACTACAACGGCAGGGACGATCCTCAGTGCAGCCCGTAACCAAACGCAGCTATCTGGCCCAATATGCTCCACTAGGGTGGACAGAGATTCGTTGGTGGTCTCCCTCAAGAGACTGATTCCTCCCCCCACGGCCTGGCCCCACGCTCGCTCGCCCTCAGAGCAGCCTGGGCCCCACAAGAAGGGTGGTCATCACGGAGGCCCCACACAGCCCACCCTGGAGCGACTAGGGCTCTCAGCACAACTACTCTCCTCCATTCTTTCAGGGTGACCAGTGACCCCTGGGCCTGTGGTAGGGAGAATTCTGCCTAACAGTCTGTGACTACTTCCTGGGGCGCCCCGGCCCATGGCTCTACACCTTCTCAGCAGCATAGGACCTGGCCTAGTCCATCTGGGCTGGTCTGGGCCCTTCCTCCTGAGAGAACAGCTGGCTGGCTTCTCCTGATGAAATTAACTTGCACACTTCCTCATTTTGGACTCGCAACAGGGAGCCCGACACCATAGGGACTATGAGTGAAAAATTTGATCCAAAATTTGATCAATTTCCCGCTGTTAATGGCTTGTGGGCTTTTACCACTCCAGTGAGACCCGGGAAACCGCAACCCTCCGCCACCATAATAATCTCCCATCCACTTGAAGCCTAGCTTGATGGGAATTCGACCAACCGACCTTGCTACCCACCCAGAAACTGGTCTCACTCATGTACTCTCCATCCAAAGATCAAGACCATGCCTCGAGCGCGACTACCCACAGTATTGTGCTGCACAGGATCCGTCAGCCCTCTCCCCGTCGGTCAGAGCTACATTAATCATTGGTGCCCCCCCCTGCTTAGCCTATCCTCTCCAGGAATCACACAGGAATCCTTTGACAGAGACCTAGGACAATGGCCAGGCATCTGAAACCCAACAAGAACAGACATTACCACCATGTTGCTTTCAGCAGACACAGGGGGGAAAAAATCTGAGTCCCCAAAACTCGCGCCTCAAAAATCAAATCCCCGGAGGACAAATTGACTGCTGGCGACCAAAGAGGACATTCAAGCCTTCATGTCAGACATTAAGGTAGAATTTAGATCATGCATGTCGGTGCTCTCAACCAAAATAGAGAGAACAGACCAGAGGGTCACGGACGTGGAGGAGAATATGGGTGAAGTGGAGGTTCACGGACGCGGAGCAGAGGCTGGGTGAAGTGGAGGACTTGACCCAAGAACACACGGCAACTCTTGTGGAAGTCCAACGTTCGATCCAGGCACTCCTTGATAGAAGTGAAATTCTCGAATTCAAACGGGAGGATCTCGAAAATAGGGCCCAACGTAACAATCTGCAGATACGAGGGGTCCCCACCTCGGTCTTGGATAAAGACCTGGCTGAATATGTGGAAGACTTCTTCCAGACACTGCTGCCGCACCTATAAAAATCGCAACGTATGCTGGACCGTACCTACAGGTTGCACCCTCGGCGAAGAATGGAGTCAGACCCCCCACCCAGATGTGATAACGAGAGTGCATTTCTACAACACCAAAGAAGCCATATCAGCAATTGGGCAATCCCGGGACGAGGTGACATTCCAAGGCTCCACGCTCCAAATTTACCAAGATCTCTCCCCCTTGACATTGCAAAAGAGAAGGGCCCTTCAGCCTCTTAACGCTCTTCCTACAAGATCAACGGATCCAATACAGATGCTGTTCCCAACAGCCCTAAAATTTTCCTCTAAAGGATCCCTACGTAGGATCAGCCACCTTGAGGATGAGGCAGCGATCTTATACCCCGACTCTCCTGGGGGAGTAAAGAACCCCTCTACTGATCACACGGATGGTGAAATGGATAACTCGCTCCTTAAACCAAGTCGATCTTCCTGGGCGAAGGTAGAGGAGCCAGAACACAAAATGACCGGCGCTGGCGAAAAATAGACGGCCGGGAACAGGGATCTACGAGCTCAGCACTGCAGACTTCACACGGCCCATGCCCAACTCCAAGACGCATGCCACCAATACCCCCTTAGAGTGGGACTCAAACTTTGTTGACTGTCTTGGCCCCTTTGGCTGGACGGACTGATTTAGCCCCATTGGCTATGGGACATGCTGGACAGAAGAAAAAACGGCTTCCCAAACTTTCACAGATTCGGCCTCCCGTTGGAGGTTGGTGTTAAAACCCCAGCCACAAGATGATATAATGCTACCTAAACCCCCGGGAGATGACTAAACCACGCTCCTCCCATTCCCCTCCTCCAGGATCCCTGAATGCCATGGACTCTTGCACCCCCCCTCATCTGATTCTGAATTAACAAAACTCCCAGGAGATGGCTGACCCACAATCATCCCAAACCCCTTCCCCGAGATCCATGAATGCCTCAGACTCTTCCCCCTCCTCATCTGGTTTTGAACTTTGTCTCGCTTAACATCTGAGGACTGAACTCCCCCACCAAGCGCAAATCTGTTCTGCGGCGACTACACAACGGGGAAAGTGCAGTGGCTTTTCTTCAGGAAACACACCTTCTACCAGCAGACTTTTCGTGTCTCCGCAACAGATACTTCCCACTCCAATTCCTGGCATCCAGCAGCACTAAGAAAGGGGGTACATTGATCCTCTTCGCAAAAGCGCTGCACCCACAAATTCTGGAGACTCGGCAATGCCCCGATGGCCGTTATGTGGCGGTCAAATGCCTCCTGCTGCGACAGCTGTACTCACTTTTATCAGTGCATGCCCCAAACGATGGTCAGGGCACATTCTATGAGGCTCTGGGCAAGACCCTCCTGTTATTTGCAGAAGGCCAGATTATCATCGGAGGAGACTTTAACGGGGTCCCGGACCCAGCTAAGGATAGATCACACGCCCTACGCCCAGAGACTTCAAACTGGCCCTCAGCCTCCTTCGTTTTCTCCAGACCCTAGATATAGTGGACACATGGAGAGTGCTTCACCCCGCCGATAGGGACTTCTCTTTTTACTCCTATGTACATAGAACGTTCTCCCGGATCGACTTGCCTGCTGGCTTCCCCACAGACTTTAGCTTATGTTGATGAGGTGTCCATCGGATCCAGGTTACTATCAGACCATGCTTCAATAACCCTGGTCCTTCGGGCTCATGATCCGGAGCCTGTCCCGCAACGCCGGTGGAATCTCTACAATCCCATCCTCAACGAGATGCTACTGAGAGACTCGATAGCAAAAACAATCTTCTTGTAGGAAAGCCTGAACGCTGATACCTCCCCAGCCAACACATGGGACGCCATGAAAGCAGTGGTGCGAGGAGAATTGATCGTGCATGAGGCAGCGTTTCATAGACGCAAACGACAAATCCGACTGAACCTCGAAGAGGAGGTCCACAGGGCCGAAGCGCAACCTAAGCGTAAAGGCTGGTCCCCTAAGTCCCCACGGACCCTACGGGCTGCCCAGAAAAAACTGGAAGCCCACTACGCAGAGAATACAACGCAACTGCTAGCCATATATAAACAAAGCTATTGCGCCAGGCATAACAAGGCGAATGAATTACTGGTGGAGAAGCTAGCCAAGGCAAGGAGTAGAAACACGATTATAGGCCTTCACGACCAACAAGGCAAGGTCCAATAACGGGACCAAGAAAAACTGCGGCTTGCGGCCGCCCACCTTGCCGAAGTTATGTCTGCCTCACCGCGAGCCCAGGATGAACAACTAGAATACCTGCAAAGTGCAGCGCTTCCCCCAGCTTAAAGACTCTGTGCGAGAGAGCCTCGATGCCCCGATCTCAGGTGAGGAGATTGATGCCGCTATCAAGTCCCTCAAACCGAGAACCCCAGGCCCGGACGGATACTCAACAAAGTTCTATAAAGTTTTCCGCCCTCAATTGATAGCCCGCCTGGTCACCCTCTTTAACTCATTCGGCGAGTCGGGAGCTGTCACCCCCTCTATGCAGGAATCTATCGCTGTCCTCATTCTTAAACCGGGAAAAGACCCCAGGGACAACAGCTCATACAGGCCCATCTCCCTTCTAAACGTAGACGCTAACATCTACTCAAATATTCTGGCGAACCACCTAGCGCGGATCCTGCCGGACATAGTATTCCCGGATCAGACCAGCTTAATAAAAAACAGATCAACTGGGGATAACATCCGTAGATCCCTTAACCTAATTGATATCGTGACCCAGGACTCGTTAAGCTAGCACTTTTAGCTCTAGACGCAACCAAAGCGTTCGACAAAGTGGACTGGGCCTTCATGTGCCTCAGCCTAGAGGCGTTCGGCTTCAGTCCAGCCTTCCAAAAACTCGTTTTGGCTAACTACCAATCACCGAGGACCCTGCTTAGGGTCAATGCCTCCCTATCCAACCCTGCGGAACCAGACAGGGGGGCGCTGTTGCGTACAATCAAGATGGCCACCTGGGCTGAGAGCTCCGATCCCACGAAGATCCTGTATTTAAATTGATCATCTTCGGGGCCAAAGCTACGCAAACCAGCCTTTCCAGCTGATGCCCTGTAGCCCACAGCACATCCTGGTCAATTTGGGCCGTAAACCGCAGCGACGTTGCTGAGTTTGCCGAGCTTTCTGTGGAGGCGGGCGGACCTGCCTGCCAGCGGCCGCCGAAGAGATCCAGATGGAGCTTGCGGTGCGCCGCGGCTTTGCTATTTTCGTGAGGCCGCGTGGGGGGAGGGGCGCCTACACAAAGGCGCCGCTACTGAACGAAAAGCAGAGGCTTCCCATGTTGGCAGCAGAGGAGTTCCAGACTGTGTGGGAGCTCGTGCACGGCACAAACCCGGTGCCTGCTTTTTCTGTTTCTGCCTGCCTTCAGTGCGGGGACCCCTGCCGGCTCCAGCTGCCGTTCTGGCGTAGGTCGCGAGCTCTAGAGGGTGCGGCGAGGCACCACGGAGGCATCATTTAGCCATAGCCCCACATACGGAGAAGAGCATCACAGAAGGTATGTGGTGAGCCGCGGGTACACTGGGAAGCCGGACGCGGCCCTCCAACATTATAAAGGCGCACGCCCGGTGCTGTGGGGGATGAGGCTTACACAAAGGGCGACGGTGTCCCACGTGCTCTCATAATACGTGGGAGAATTCAGTCCAGTTAGAAGATAACCGGACACCTATTGACAATCTGAGGTCCCATATACTGAGGCTGGGTGTGGATTAGCCCAACAACACTGGATATCACGAGGGGTCTGTAACTTCAGACACTGGGGCCTGCACTTGACTATAAATCACACTCCTAAGTGGATGGAACACAGGGATTGCTGACCCATGGCGCCACCAGTAATAGCCCCTACTCAAATACAAACGTTCCTTGCCTCACAAGATTGTGCATCCCCGAGCCACCTGTGATTGATCCTGAGGACTGGAGACCATCACGCTGGGACTGCAGAGTGTCCCAGCAGGAAAGGGGGATCATAGCTCCTTCATTAACACGATATACCTCAGGGAGCCTGAATGCCATGAGATAAACTGCTCCAGCGGATAGGCTGGGACGTAAAGAGGTCCTGCGTACAAAAAGCAACCAACATAGCCCTTGGCCTGTAGTAGTGTACCGGCCCATGTGCAGGCGGCACACACACACAAGCAATACAACTGCCAGGAAGGCCCAGGCGACACGACCCGGAGACAAGATACCCAAACGCCTCGACAACAATGTCACTGCCCTGTGGAGAGGCCCACTAAGTAAGAACCCAATTAAATCGAGGGCTCGCTGGCAAGGAATAATCTGCCCTGTATGGTCTGTGCCAGACCAGTATAGATTGCCACTCCAGTGCAGGTGACGGGAGAAAGTTACCTACCCCAGCTGGATATCTGAGGTACATTGGTCGCCACGAGAAGAAAGACCCAGGTGCGAAGAAAACTGGTCCAATGGACTCCTTTGCCAGCTCCCAATCCCATGGAATGCCTTCCACCACAGTATGGGAGGACGGTATGGGAGGACGGCTCGGGCGAGACATCGCCGGAAGCTAGAGAAGACCGCCTCATGACCATGGTTCAGAATGGCTTTCTGGCTGTTAATGCCAAATTGGATGATATTGTCGCAACAATTAGTTCCTTCAAAGCTAGAGTCGATAAGGAAAGCTCCCGCGTCACTGAAGCTGAAAATAGGATAAGCACAAACAAAGACGCGATAACCCAACATGGCCGAGACATTGCTCAATTGAAGGGTGAACTATGCAAAACTGAAGCCAAAAGCAAGTATCTCGAGTCGAGATCAAGAAGGAACAATATCCGTATTGTAGGCATTTTAGAATCCTTCTGCAAAGGCCCAGTGGAGCGTGGAGAGCCTGCTAAAACACTTCTGGGCACAGAAACATTTTTAAACCACTTCCTCGTTGAGAGAGCTCACCGCACCTTGGCACCACCCCGCACAATCATTGCTCGTCTCCTCAACTACAGAGAACGAGACACGATCCTTAGAATGTCCAGGGAAAAGGGAACCCTACAATATGAAGGAAACAGAGTACACATCTATCCTGATTTCTCGACCAGTGTCCAAGCACAGAGGAGATCATATGAACAGGTTAAGAAACTGCTAAAGCTCCACCACATCCCCTATGCTCTCATCTTCCCGGCTAAGCTACGAATCCATTTCTTCGAAAATCCCTCTGAAGCTACAGCGTACATTGAGGCATCCATCTCTCTTCCCCCCCAGAGAACGAGCACGAGATCAGAACATGCCGCCACGACCAGGAGACGACAGACTGGGCCAGCTGATTGAATTAGACCTACAACAATATCCTTTTATAAAGCGTGAGACCCTCCAGCTGGGATGAAGAGCCCCAGCTGAAACTAATTTAAAAGTTGGGATTGAGAGCCTCTGCGCACGGAGGCCATGCGACTGTAACGAGCAACCCTCAGGAAAGTTCTACAGGTTATGGGGAATGGGATACATAATCGGGTTGGGGTTGATGGTGCAGGTGCGGGTGCGGGTGGGGGTTGCGGTTGGGCACAAAGTTTGGCCATAACTGGCAACTGTTTAAAATCGAGGAGTTTAGTTACGTCGAGCATAGCTGCAACACCCGACAGCACACTGGAACCAAGGCACAGAATTTTCATAAAAGAAGATTATGGCACAGGGTAATGGTGGAATAACCATCAAACTCCTCTCATGGAATGTCCGTGGCCTTAATAACCCGATAATAATCCGGAAAACAGCGGCATACATTAATAGACATAACCCCCAGATCATACTACTGCAAGAGACTCATGCCCTGGGACAGGTCTGTAATGACTTTGCCCTGAAGTAGGGGGTCACTCGGGTATTACACTGAATAGTCATCCCATTCCAGGGGAGTTCTCACCCCGATAAATCCGAAACTGGGTTTCCGCCCCCAGGACACCAAAATCGATGACCAAGGGAGATGTGTATTGGTCTGGGGAGTGATTGTGGGGAGTGGTCATAGTCAATACATCTGGACCCAACATAGACGACCCAGATTTCTACAGCACCATACATACCATGTTGACAACAGCCGATGATACAGCTGTGATCTGGGGAGGAGATTTCAATACAATCCTTGATACGAACCTCGATCGATCCTCAGCCTCTCATAGATCCCAACTAAGACCTCCCTAGCAATATGGCAGATAATGCAACGTTCAAATTATGGGTATGGGGTGCTATCATGGCCAAGTCTACTGGCCTGCTGAGATCTGTTAGAAATGAACTAGACACCACAGAAGCCAAACTAGAATTACTTGAGTTTGAGTACACTGCCACACACAGCAGGGAAGCCCTCTCCGATATACACACGATGCTGGGCGAATTCAATTGACTTGCTGAGAGGGAGGTTCAGTACATGGCTTCCCCAGCTCGTGCTCGAAGATACGAGGAAAGCAGTAAGGCCGGGAAATTCTTAGCTCAGATGCTCAAAGCCGAGGGCGATCACACCCCCATTGCTGCCATGCAGACGCCCAACGGGAACATGGTAAATAGTGATAGAGAAATTAACAATATGTTCACCACATTTTATAAGACACTATATTCTAGCCAAGAAACCAAATCAAGGGAAGAGATAACAGAATATCTACATTTACTCGATCTCCCAACCCTCACCCCGGAAACACTATTACTATTAGACACCCCTATAACATTAGAGGAAATAATAGAGGCAATCAAATCATTAACTTCGGGTGGGGCCCCGGGATCGGACGGTCTGGCTGCCGAAATATACAAGGAATTTCGGGACATGTTAGCCCCAGCCCTGTTAAAGGTGTTGGAGGAGGTGATGGTTAGGGGTATACTCCCGGACACTGTGCGTGAAGCAATAATAACGGTTCTCTTCAATCCCCAATGGCCCCCACAAAACATGGGTTCATACAGGCCCCTCTCGCTCATCAATACCGACGCTAAAATATTTGCGAAAATTCTGGCGACCAGACTATTGCCCTACATGTCCATACTGGTTCATCCTGACTAGGCCTGATTCATACCGACTAGGTCCACTGCCTTGAATTTGCGGAGACTCTTCGGAGTGATGGCACAAATAAACCCAAAGGCGAATGCGGTTGTAGTGACTTTAGATGCCGAAAAAGTGTTTAATTCGGTCTTCTGGACATATTCATTCTTGGTCCTCGAGAAATTTGGGCTGGGTGAATATTTTGTCAACTGTGACCGACTCCTCTACACATGCCACGGTGCTAGGGTAATGTCAAATAACACTACATCGCCACTGTTCTTGCTGGGTAGAGGCACTAGACAGGGCTGCCCCTTTTCCCCCATTCTATTTGCGCTCACAATAGAACCTATGGCCAAATACGTGCGACATAACCACGCACACAGGGGACTCAGGATGACGGGTACACCACAGTTAATCTCCCTATATGCAGATGACACCCTACTGCCTACTGTACATCCTTAATCCGGAGGAAAACTTGGCACCCATCATGTCAGAGATTGCGAGGTTCACCGAGTACTCGGGACACAGGATTAATACATCTAAATCTGAACTGTTTCCACTCACCCCCAATACCAGGGACATGTCCAATACACAAGGGTTTAGGTGGTCCCCCGCACGTATTCGATATCTGGGAATCATGATATCGAGAGACAAGAGCACCCTCTATGCAGTTAACTACGGGGAACTATTGCAATCCCTTTCCACTAAATTACAACTTTGGACTAAACTCCCTATATCTCTGTATGGCCGAATATCGCTTCTCAAGATGGTAGTGCTTCCCAAACTGCTATATCTCTTCAGTAATATCCCAATTTGTCCTGATAGAATTTTTTTTCGCAAAACTCAACACATTGACTACTACATTCACATGAGGGGTAGGGGGGAAGACGGCTAGGCTGAAAGAGTCCAAAATGATGGAACCTTTTGCAAAGGGTGGGATCTGAGCACCAGATTACAAACTTTATTATTTAGCACCGCAGGCACACTTTGTGAAACACTGGTTTGATTTGGAGGACACAGCAACACATATTCCCCTGGAAAGATACGCAGCGTCCCCCTTGGAATTACAAGCAGTGATGTTCGACCCTTAACGAAAAGACTCATGTGCTATGACCCTGTGAGCACCACAACACGAGCCTGGTTCAAGATATATAGGAGAATTGATATTATAACACCATATGACCCAGAAATACGCCTGTGGAACTTCCAGGTATAACGCCCACATTTGACAAGGCACTACAAAGTGCGTGGGACCTGAATGGACAGTTTTTTTTTTTTTAAATATATTTTTATTTTATATATATAAACCACACAACATTACAACTTAAACATAAATAAACACGTTTAACAACAAACAACACTGCAATCCCCATCCCTCCCCCCTATGAGCCTGTATGGTGTTCGCCTTTGGTATCCGCTGTGGGCGAGGGGGCGTCATCACTCTGAGTCAATTGAAGCTGACCCCGTTCCAAACAGTTCAGCTATCAACAATTTCCATGCCGCAAGAGAGCACATTTCCTCGTCCTCCCCTGCGATACTGGCATCTCGCCACACAGCCGTCTCGGCCTCCGCCCATTTTTGGAGATCCCTCCACCAGACCTCCGTTCGTGGCTTATGACACTCCTTCCAACCCATGGCAATCCTACGTTTAGCAAGCACATAAGCCAGATCTTTCAATTTATCGACATGTCTAAGTTTACGCGCTCTGGGATATCCCCCCAGTAAGCAGGCCCAGGCTGAATCCACTTTGAGCGTAACACCCTTTCCTGCCAGCTTCTGCGCCACTTCACCCCAATAGCTTGCAATTACTGGGCACGCCCAAAACATGTGTATCATGTCTGCATTCTCCTCGTCGCACTTGGGGCACGCCTGGCGTCCAACACCCCGAAATTTGGATATTCTCAAAGGGGTCAGGTATGCTCTGTGCGTTATATAAAGCTGTATTTGCTTAAACCTGGCATTTCTCGATACTTTTTTATGATACCCGAGGGCTCGCTCCCACAACCCATCTGCCATCGGGGCCCCCATCTCCGTTTCCCATTCCAGTCTCAAGTGCTCTAAATCGCTCCCAGCCTTCGTCATCAACATCTCGTACAACCTAGAGACCTCATGCCCGCCCTCCGATGTGTCATATAGTATTTCCACCGGGGCATCCGGTTCATCGGCCAGGGTAGTTTCGGGCCACCTATTCCGGATCTCCTGCACTATCCTGTGATATGTCATATATTGACCCCTGTGCAGTCCCGACCCTGCCTCTAATTCTTCGAACTCCAAGATGGTCCCATCCTGCCAAATATCTCCCATGGTGACCAACCCCACTGACTCCCAGTATATCCGAATGGTTGCCCTGAGCTGCCCGTCTCCCTTCGCCAGTGCGACCAATGGGAACTGCAACACACACGGCAAAGGGTTGCCCATCATCCGGCAGGCCCGTTTCCACATGTTCCGTCCCAAAGCTAGCATACTAGGCCGCTCCCTCATGCATGCATTAGCCACCCAGATCACCTCTCGCAAGTAAAAAGGGGAGCAATCCTTCCCAAACAGCCTGTGTTCAGGGGTCTCTTCATCAGAGAGCCACCTGGACACATATTGTAGCTGCGCTGCCACATAATATGCCTCAAAGTTCAGCAGCTTGATTCCGCCCTTCTCATAGAAGTTCTGCAGCTTCCACAGTGCGACTCTGTTGCGCATGCCGTGCCACAGGAATTCTCTGCAAACACTATGTAGCCTCACAAAAAACTTCTTAGGAATCATGTAGGGGATGTTGTTAAAATAATGCAGAAGCCTGGGCAGCACTACCATTTTAAGCATGGCTCCTCGGCCCATCATCGCTAGTGGTAATCTTTCCCAGAACCTCATACATTTCTCGATCTTCCCCACAGCAAGTTCGGTGTTATGCTTGTGCTCTTCCACGGTCGTATGATACACATCAATCCCCAAGTATCTAAAGGATCTCGTCGCCCACGGGATCTGCAACACTGGCAACCTCTCCACTGGAGTCCCCACATAGCTCCCCAGCGGAAATAGAGTGGATTTCTGAGGGTTTACCGCTATACCGGACAACCAGGCATACCTCCCCATCACCTCTAAGACATACTGCAAATTTTCTTCTGGGTATCTTAGGTATAACAGCATATCATCTGCATACAGGGATATGAGGTGACACTCTCCACTCACATCAATGCCGACCGGGTCATATTGCTGCCGGAGGTAAATCGCTAAGGGTTCTAGGGCCAGGATGTACAACATTGGGGACCAAGGACACCCCTGCCTAGTGCCTCTGCCCAACTGCCATCTCTCTGACACCACTGCGCCCGTACGGACCCTGGCCAGTGGTGCACTGTATAACATCTCGGCCCACCGAACATAACCTGGTCCCATCCCGTACCCTTTCAGAGCCGCTAGCAGCCAAGGCCACCGAACAGAGTCGAACGCCTTAACCGCGTCCAATGCTACTATCGCCATTTCGCCGTCCTCACCACCACCCCACTCGACCACCCTGTGGAGGCGCCTGTGGTTGTGAGTGATGTTCCTATTAGGGACATAGCCCGTCTGGTCAGGGTGGATCAACTTGCCGATCACTCTACGCATTCTAGTAGCCAGGACAGCTGTCAGGATCTTACTATCTTGGTTCAGCATCGACAGGGGCCTGTAGGAGCCACAATCATGTCCCGGTTTATTTGGCTTGGGGAGCGGTATTATAATCGCCTCCCTAAGTGACTCCGGCAACCGTCCCATCTCGTACGCTTCGTTGAGCATTTCCAACATGGGCGGGAGCACTTCCTCTGCATAAACTTTATAAAATTCACTGGGGAACCCATCTGCCCCTGGGGCCTTACTAGTGGGCAACTGTCTCACAATCTCCTTCAGCTCTTCCAGGGTGATCGGAGCATCCAGCTCCTCTCGCTCCTCATTGCTGACCTTGGGCAAGCCTACATCTTCCAGCACTTCGTCTATCTCCTCCTGGCTGCCCCCCTCGCAATCTTCGTATAAGACCTTATAGTATTCCACGAATGCCCTGTTCACGCCTTCTTGGGTGTCTACCTCCTCCCCCTTTTCATTGGTTACCATTCTGATCGGGGATCGTGGGGTCTCACTCTTGTACAGCCAAGCTAAGAGTCGGCCCGTTTTATCTCCCCCCGCATGCAGTCTCTCAATATACTTTCTATAGTTCAAATTACAGAGCCTGTCCCAATGTTCCGCACACTCTTGTTGCAATTTGGAGACCGCCTCCGCATCTGTCCCACCACCTTTCAACTCCTCCTCCAGCGCAGTCTCAGCTCTATGCAAATCCGCCAGGACTCCCCCCATCAATCCCTTAGACTTCGCAATGGCGATCCCCCGCATTACGACCTTAAAGGCCTCCCATAAGGTGCCAGCCGACTTAACGCTCCCTTTATTCACCTCAAAATAAGCAGTTATCTCTTCCCTAATATCCTCTATGAAGGCGGGGTCTTTGAGCGCCTCCGCCCTTAGGCGCCATGTTGGAATACGCGCTCGTGGGGAATACAGTTGCCATCGCATGACCAGGGGCGAGTGGTCAGAGAGGACCCTCGCCCTGTAGTCTATATGGTCGCACTCCGCGACTATGTCTGGCGTAGTGAAAAAGTAATCAAGCCTCGTGTGCAGTAGATGCGGAGCCGAATAGTGCGAGTATTGTCTCGCGCTCGGGTGTTTCGCTCTCCACACATCAACTAGGCCAAAATCCGCCAGCAGCGTCTGCAATACCCTAGCCGCCGGACTGGGCCCAGCCATCTTGTCATCCGACCTATCCTCCCTGGGGTTCAACACGCAATTAAAGTCACCACCCCATATCACCGTGCCCCCCATCCCAACACTGAGCTTGGTGCACAGCGTCCTAAAATATGTCGCCGTTTCCTGGTTAGGCGCGTATGTGTTTACAATGCACACTACTTTGTTCTCTACCATCCCCCTCACCATAACCAACCTCCCATCCTCCTCCACAACCTCCTCAATTAGCTTGAATGGGACGTGTGGCGCCACCCACACCAGCACTCCTCTGGCATAGGCGGAGTACGTTGATCCTACCACTGTTCCCTTCCACTTCCTCCCTACCAGCTCCAGTTTCTCTCGCTTTAGATGTGTCTCCTGTAGCAGGGCTACGTCTATCTTCTGCCTCTTAAGATACAACATGACTTTATTTCGCTTAAGAGAACTGTTAAGCCCCCTAACGTTCCACGTTAATATCCTGAGTTCTCACATGGCCTATCAGTAGTTTCCTCCCCCCATCCGAGGCAATCCCTCCCCACTTTGCGAACACCCACTCCCGGTTTCACCCCCAGGCTCATACAAAAACTAAAACTCCCCCCCAAACCCCTACCCCCAACCACTGCCCAGCTCCATCCCTGGATCTCAGGCATCCCTGTGTTCGGTCCTCCTTGGAAACCCAAATAGAGAACCCGACAGGGTGTCACCCCACTAACAGTGACTAAACTAAACACAAAAAGGGGGTGTGAAGGGTGGCTTCAGGCGGCTCCTCATCTTCGCAACCATGTCCGCGCAAGGACCACGTTTCATAACCCCTGACGCGCGCATGTTCTCAAGCGAGTCCAGTGACTATAATCTAGTCCCAATGTTCATGACCCGACCGGGCCTACAGCGTTACTTATCTCGTCCTTTATTTTCCACCGGCCGTCTGAACATCTGACTCCTGAGGGCAGTTGTGTGCATCCAACCACTCCATAGCATCCTCCGGGGTGACAAAGAACAATAGCTTGCTCTGAAAGAAAACCTTCAGTTTGGCCGGATAGAGCAACATGTATTTAAGCCCCGCTTCCCGCAATCTCCTCTTCACCGTTCCGAAGTTCATACGACTGCGCTGTACCTGCAGGGTGTAGTCGGGATAGGCCGTTATATTCGCCGCTCCTCGTTGTATTGTGCCTCCCTTGCGGAAGTGTTCAAGGATCCTTTCTCGGTCCCGGTAATTAAGGATCTTAGCTATCACTGGCCTGGGCGGGTTTCCCGGTGGTGGCTTCCTAGTTAAGGCTCTGTGCGCTCTCTCAACCGCAAAACCCTGCGACAGGGTGCCTCCCGTGATCTCCTGCAGTAGCATGTTTTCAATAAATTCCGTTGGATTGTGGCCCTCAGTTCCCTCCGGCAGGCCTACGATACGAATGTTGTTCCTCCGGGCGCGCCCTTCTGCCTCCTCCGCCCTACTCTCCAAGTTGCCCACGCGTTGCACCAGGGCATGGAGTTCACGCTTATGCACAGCGCAGTCCGCCGCGGTAGGGCTCAATTCTTTCTCCAAAGTCTCTGTACGCTCTGCCAGGGTACGCACGTCCTGCCTTAGGAGGTTCACGTCCTCCTGCACTGCCCCAACCTGGAGTTCCATTGCGGTCTTCAGTTCAGCCACAGCGAGCTGGAGCTTGGTCTCCCAGGTCGCTTTCAGGTCTGCGATCGCAGCGAGGACCTCGTGGTTTGCACCCCCGGCGGCCATTTCCTTGGCTTGCGTTTTGTCCTTGCTTTTGGCTCCGTCTGGGCCGGGAGGCGTTTTAGCGTATTCGTCGAGCGTGTGCTGTTTGGTCTTCGCTCTCAGGGGCTTGTTAGACATGTCTCACGTCCTTCAATCCCCGCTCGGTTCTGGGGCAGGGTTTCACAGTGCGCTCTGCGGGTGCCCCATTGTTATCACCACTTCTCAGACACAAAGTTCCTCTGTCCTCCGGCACCCCCGGCCATCTTGTCTATTACCTAGCGAAGCCAGGTCGCGTCTCACCCTCTGAGGTCCACTTTAGGCCACAAAGGGCCCGGGGCACAGTTCCCGGTCACACCGCACGATCCGGTCATAAAGTATCTTCGATCAGGCCCTGCTCCCTTCCCAGGTCCACGCCGTCGGCCTCGCAGGACTGGGTGTCCTTAATGACCTCGATGCACCCGCGTCATGCACCTACACCACCACCATGCTCCAGTGCGACCGACAGGCGCCCAGATCAAGCACCCCTTTGTTCCTTTGTTCGGCGGCGGCGGCGGCCATTTTCTCGTTCATCGCACTCTCGCCTCCAGATCTTCTTTTAGCTTTTTGTTGCGCTCTCACGGTGCAGGCCCGTATCGAAACATAATGTCTAACATAACCCCAAATGTGATGCCCCTTAGGCGGACTCATAAAGTCCACCCGTAGCGAAATTCTGGGGAGAAGTGGCAGAAATCCTAGAAGACATTACTGCAATTCCAGCCACACCCTCCCCC